>NW_004524589.1:11210223-11212639 GCF_000260255.1 Octodon degus
TAAGACTGACTTTTACAGTAATTCTCTTGATTTGATCTGATTTTCTGATCCAATGTACTCATATCTAGTATGTTAGTATTTCTACAGCTGCACTGGATTTAACTTCTCAGCGTCTTGGTTAGGTCCTTGAAGTCAAATTGGGAAGCCAGAATTTGTCATTTCATCATGTGGAAGTTAGTACAAATTCATTGTAGTGGTTGTGTTACAAAACAGGCTATATTTCATAACATATATTTGAATTACCTCAAATAATGTTTTATCCTTAAATTTATCATCACATATGTGTGCAGTAATTTCTTGAGCTGATAATTTCAGGGGTGAGTTTCCACTACTAATATTTTGAGGACATCGTGGATTAGAGTATAAATTAAAAATCCACAGATATATTTAAAATATTTGTGGTCGCATAGTATTTAGAACAAATCCAATGGAGTATTTGTCTCTAAAATCCTTACTTTAAGCAAACTGGTTCACAGGAATCTACAGTGCTGGCCCAAATCTACACAGTCAGAATTAGTGGGACTGTGCTGAGAATTTAGATGTTTCCAAAAATTGTCTGGAGTTTTTTTTTTTTTTTTTTTAATTCATACGCTACTATGAGAACCAGGAAGAGATACTAAATGATCATGAAAAAGTTTCATGTTATTTACCATCTTGGGATGGAAAGATAGAGTGATGAGCTGATTGCATGAAGCCTTTTTGAAGCAGATGTGCTTTTTCTTTCATGC
Organism: Octodon degus; assembly: GCF_000260255.1. Classification (NCBI taxonomy): domain Eukaryota; kingdom Metazoa; phylum Chordata; class Mammalia; order Rodentia; family Octodontidae; genus Octodon; species Octodon degus. The sequence goes on from NW_004524589.1 coordinate 11,210,952, forward strand.
CATCAGGCCAGTAAATACTCTGTCTTCCTCTTACCCTGAGCTTAGCACAAACACTGCCCACAGTCAGTTTTTGCAAGTTGTGATGCTTGCAGGGACGGTGAGCAACTTTCCCACTAGACTTTAAGAAGTTATTCACCATGTACCTGAAAGTAGAATACAAGTGCAAGGACAGTGGATATAGCTCCTCGTGCGTGTGATTTTCGGCAAGTCCTTAAGTGGGTGCCGAATGCTGTCTGTCTCTGAGAACAGGCACTGAGGCACTGGCAGGATTCATCAAGCTGTAAGAACCAATTTTTTAAAAATGAGATTATTTGATTGATATAATAACTGATAAATGATGCCAAAATAATAAACTAGTTATAACTAATTTAATTCTTTTTCTGTTTTAATTTCAGTTTTTCTTCATAGAAGAGATTCCTAATTGTCCCAGGCATGATTTTGATAGAGCTACAACGATGTCAAAGTCTCTGTGACATTTTGTCTGCTGAAAGCTTTTTCTTCAACTTTTTCCAGAAGTTATTTAATCTCATTGTGAAAAAGCTCAGGTACTACCAGTGACTCTTGTTAAAAAATTCTCTTCTAAGCAAATTCAGAATTATGTTTTTTACCACCTTTTTTTTTTTTTTGGTACTTTTTATGTAAGAAAACTTGATTCATTTCTCTAAAATGCAATTCATAAGGAGGACAGATCAATGGAAGATTATTAAAAGTTATCTGATTTAGCTACTCTTCTTTACAAGCATGATTTAAGTATGTTTTCCCCTGGATAATCATTGAAAATATTCTTTTCATTTGTAAAATCAAAAACTTTTTTTCAATGTTGTATGGATTGTGTCAGAAATTGGCCTTGTTACATTTTTTACCCTTTAAGGTTGAATACTTATTTTTTTCAACTAGGTTTCTAATAATAACTATACCCAAATTATAAAACATAGATATTATTCCTAATACTTCTCAGAAACTTGGCTTAAAGCTTATTCCAGTTAAAAACAAAACTTTTAAAACAGCTGAAATGCACAAACACATAAATATGTAACTATAATATAGAACTCAGAACAAATGAAAATTTACAAAATTTATTTGTTCTTGTCACTACTATAAATATTTCAATTTTAGAATAAAATTGTTCTTTCAACAAAGACTTTACAACTTATTTCGTATTGAAGAAGACAGTAATGATATGTTCCAATGACAAAATATTACTTGTGCTTTAAGCTCTGCATTTACACTCACTCTTTAATAAGCAAATGAGTGTTATAAAATCGGAGAACAATTTCTCACAATTAACAATGAACTATGTGTTATTCAATATGAGTTTTCATCATGTGAAAAATGGGTAACTCACTATGAACTTATGTGAACTTCTAGATTCAGTATGTTAGGGAAAATTCAGTTATCCCTAAGGAATTGAGTGATCTCATTTGATCTGCAGCAAAACTTGAGAATTGATGTAACATGTAATTTGTCTAATTTTAGCACAATAATATCTTGGAACATAATAAAAAACATTCATTGGTACAGCTTGAAGCAAAATTGGCGTCAGTGAATAAACTCTAGAAAACTAAATTTTTTGGATGGTGATGAGACAAACTTGTAAAGCTGATTATTTTAACAGCTTTTTAAACATGCTCAAATTTTAGAATATATACTACTAAATCTGATTAATAATACATACATATAGAATAAAC
>NW_004524589.1:11214134-11215923 GCF_000260255.1 Octodon degus
TGCCAGGCCATAACAATAGTGAATGCACTGAGAACTTTTTGATTGTCACTTGTAGTGATAGTTTGAGGAAAACCATTTCCTTCGCAGTATTATGATAGGTGATTCCTACTGATAAATTAAAATTCCTTCCACAACGAGTTCAGCTAGAGATAAAGCATGACCCACCAGTGAGCAGTACCTTAAAATATAGGAAATGTGGGTTTAGCACAAAATAAAAATAGTACCCCAGAAAATTCTTTGTTCAAAAATATCAGTAGGTTATATATTGCACTTACACATGAGCAGGAACTTCTCCCATTCTTTCGCACAGGCAGACGTTACAGGTAACAATATTGCATAGTAACGTTCAAAAGGCTCCAACATATTACCTGTAGAAGCACTGCTCGCTCAACACCACTCAGGGATTTCCCTCCAGCTCCGGGTCACTGGCCACCAGCGACTCCTAGTTCCAGCCAGACATCTGCCTGGAGTAAGTTCCATGAAAACCTTCTCTCACGTGTGCTCACTATGTATTTAATAGGAGCGCATTGCTGGGAGCGAGCTCAGTGGGGCACCAGGTATAGCACGCGAGAAGCCCTGGCCTTCGCCCTGTGTACCAACATACAACGACAATATCTGGTCAAAATGAAGCCCAGGTATTTCTTGAGAACTTACTCGGAAAGGTATTGTGAAACTTGATGCAATCTTGTGAACCAGTGTTAAATACTGACAATTTCTGGGGAAATAAATGGCATTGGAACCCATAAAAACAAACAACAAACAAATGAACCCTGCTGAAAGTTATGCCAAGAAGATTTCATCAAAATAAATTAAACATATTTGAAGAGGGCCAGCCAAATAGCTCAGTGGATGGAAGAGCCTGCTTAGGCAGATGCAGGGGCTGGGAGTTGCATCCCCGGGCCTGCTGTGCTGGCCCCACCCCCAAGTTAAGCTGAGATGGCTGTTGACACTGGCGTGGTGGCCCTTGCCTGTAATCCCAGAACTTGGGAGGCTGCAAACAGGAGGATCACTGCGAGTCCGATCTACACAGTGAGACCCTGTAGACCCTGTCCTAAAAAAAAAAAAAAAAAAAAAAAAAAAAAAATCAAGAGTTGTATTTAAACATTATACAATGCATGCATACATTGAAACATCATATTTTGCCAGTCATATTTACGTGATTTTTATGCTACAGTAAGTTTAATTCAGAGTACAAATACAGACCCACATCAAAGAAACTCATAAAAATCTTTTTGTATCTCACAGAGCCTCTACTAACTGACATTCAATTTTACCTGATTAAAAACTCAAAAAGTATATAGTTGAAAATGTTTATTAAAATCACAAATTTATTAAGAGCTATCCTCCAGCCAAGAAAAGTCAATGATACTATTAAGTTTATGTTCTTCAACATAGGGACTCTAGCCTGAAAGATGCTCAGTTCTTGTCACTACGTATGCCCTGATGTTTTCCTTGTGGTTATAGCCTGATTGCTTGATGCTGCTTGAGTTGGGAGCTAAAACAGTTTAGTCTTCAAGGGTTATGGGATCACAGTAATGAATAAAAAAATGATACAAAAAGTAGGAAAAGACTATCCTCTTCTCCACCACACTTTCAACACACCCTTACCCTCAGTGAAATGTGTTACATAATTACAATGAAATCCACTAATGGGTGAGCAGTAGGAGAATCATTTATGTTAATGTGTTGAAATCCTGCATCCAGTTCTCAATTTATTTTGTATGCTTGAGAATGGCTGGAAGTATAAAAGTCATTAAAATCTATAGAATGTATGTAAAAGAACTGTATT
>NW_004524589.1:11217447-11227895 GCF_000260255.1 Octodon degus
TTTTTAAAGACATTGTAACATGTCTCCTATAGGACAGCTCAGCAGAATAAGCACCAGGCTGGCAAGCGCAAGGGCCTGAGTTCAATCCCTGGTTCCGCGGGGGGGGGGGGGGAGTCTCAATACTCTGATATCCAATGTTGCATTTATAATTCTGATAAAATTTAATTTTAATGATTTGAAAATAGTTTTCTTTCTATGGAAACATTTATTCAAGCAAATTAAAATAAAATACCTTTATAGATATCTTTATAAACATCATTCATTGTAAAGAATGATCTGTTCAACCTTAAAATGGTGATTCCATGTATTTTTTTATACATCCATAAACTCTATTTCTCTATTTTTGCTACTCATCCTGAATTGCCCAAGCTTTTTGTTTTTGTTTGCTTCTTTAATAATTTTGATTTTTTCCTGCAATTTTGTCTGTCTCCCACCCTCCTTTTCTTTTTTAGTACAGGGTCTCACTACATAGATTGGACTCCTAGTGATTCTCCTGTTCTCAATCTCCCAAGTGTGCACCACCACACCCAGTCTCAATTGCTGACTCAGCATGCCCCTGGGGCGGGGCCAGCATAGCATGCCGGGGATCAAACCTGGGTCCCTGAATCTGCCTAAGCAGGTGGTTTTATGTGCTGAGCTATCTGGCTGGCCTGTCTCTACCTTTGTGTATTCTGTTATCACAATGAAATTTATTTTAATCAGGATTACAACATACAAAAGCTGTGACTTTTATTATACTTGAGATGCTATCAATGTACTCATATTATAAGGAATCTATATGAGAAACTTTCTAGCCTTTACAATATCCAGTTTTCTTTAAATAGAAGCATTCTTGTTTCTCTTTGTTTTTTGAAGATGCAAGGGACAATGTGAGTAACTCTATACAATTGTTGATGGTAAGAGCTGAGGATTTTCCTTTGTCTCCAAGCATTAAATTCATGTCAGAAAACTTTCATAGTGCAATGTATCAACCCATAAATAAAATACATGTGTGTACTGGTGGTACATAGCTACAAGTGTCCTCTACAACCAGACTGCTCCAAAAGCTGCACAACCACCAACACTACTCCTATACCAGCCACAATACCTACCAACCTTCACAACTACCTTCATCAGTCTCTTAAGTTATTGTGTTTTGTTATTTTTTCACCGTACTGTGGCCCAGACTTTTATGGGTAATTCAAAGTCATTATTACTTATAAACTCAGCAAGGGAATTCTGTAAATTTGTTTACATTCAATTGAACTGTTTGCATTTATTGTTACCTTTGAATCATTTTCGTTGTGGTGGTGGTGAATTTGTTCATATGTCTTAATTTCTTCACTTTTTCTCATTCCCTGAATGCTTACCAATCTTTAGTTTTTGAAGTATGTTTAAAAAAATATTAAGTGCTTACAATTGGCTACTGAGTTAAGAAGACCTAGGCTGTAGAACAACTGAGGTACAAAAAATCTTAATTGTACCATTATAATGTCCCCACACGCACATATTACTTCTATAGGAAATTTCATGATTAAAAGAAAAAAAAGAGAGAATATAATCCCTTTTGCATGTGTGTACTGTCGATAACTTACTTTCAAGGTTAAGGCATAAGAATTTCAGAAGGCTTCTGTTCCTTTTTGTAGAACAACTTTCACTTTATTGTGCTAGCACCAGATATTCTATTACTTATGTCTAAATCTAAAGTTAGCTTTATATGTTCGAAAGAACTATGGATTCATGAAGTGTAGACAAGCTGAATTTGCTAGGGATCAATTTGGAAGAATTTTCCCAAGTGCATCATCTAACCCCATCGTCTTCCTTCATCTCCGTCTTCACTAGTCTAACATCCAAGGTTTTCAGATCCTCTCATGGATTCTAGAGAACTTACTGCTCCCTACAATTTTTATGTACAAGCATTTGCCTTCTAGTTTTAATTTCTTTCCTGAAAAAATATACTGACATGTTTGTGTATATTGCTATTTCTTCCTTATTTTCCTTATGATAATGTATTTTAGTAGTATTTTGCTACGATATTAATATCACTTAATGAGAAAGGTTGGAAAATTTCTGGTATTTATATAAATGTTTTAACTTTAAATTCTGAACTTATACTCTTTGTGTATCTGTGTGTATTTGTTCCTGTATTGTGTGTTTTTCAGTTTAAATTATGATGTTAAGAAGAAAAATAATTGTGAATTATTAAATACCTCATCTATGCCTCTGAATTTTGAAATATTTTTATAAAATGAATCAAGAAACTTGTAGTTTTTGTCACTGTGACAGGTATGATACCACTGTACATGTCACAACTAAAGAGCTGGTCTATAGTTGAAGAGCAAGTATATGAACCAGGGTATAAGGGATATACTTAATTCTAATAATATAAACTTCAGCAGTACATAGAAGTGATTAAAGCTATACTAGCAATAGTATAGTAGGAGAAAGATTGGTTCTATAACAAATGCTTCATCAATGCAACGTTTCTCACATTAAGAACTAAACAACTTTATTTTGTGGATGTAAAACTAATTCTCAAACATATACACATTTAACACAGAAATTCAAAATGAGTTGAGTGTGAAAAAGGTTAAAAGATAAGCTAAAGTCTTAACCATCCAGTAGAAAAGTATGAAGACGAAATATAGGAAGGAAAGCCATGCTGTTATGTTGAGCTGTGGGGGACTCAGGTCAATAATTTCTGACATTGCCAGTTAAACAGAAGACTCAATGCTATTATGGGCTACTGGACTCTTTTAGAATACTTTGCTGAGTTTACACACCTATAATATTCAATAATGGAACTTAGAAAAAATGGGGTATACAGATGAATGTCCATTTTGTATCTGTATTCAAAGTGGTTAGGATAGATATATAGTTGCATTCTCTTAATGAATAGAATATTTGTTCTAATGGTGTTTGTAAATAGGATCTCAAGTCAGCATCTTGTACAGCAATTAACCACTAAGAAGAATATATGCAGTGTGTTATTTGTTGAAACTGTACTTCCGATTTGATTTGAAATTGTCTCATTGCTATCTGTTTATCAATAAAATTTTGAAAAACAAAAGATAAGCTAAAGTGATTACAGCGGTTACAGGTTTTAGTTAAAACTGTTCTGAAATAGGGAAACTGTAGCATTGTGTTATTTTGCTGATGATTCACTTAAAAATCAGGAATGATTGTAAATTATTATACATAAGTGATACTTGATTTTATGTAGAAAGGCAAATGAAGAAATTCTTTTCTATATTAACACCTATGTAGCCATTCACAAATAGGTAATAAAATAACTGTCATTTCCATAGCATTAATCTATAATGCAACAATGTAACTTCTGGTTTTCTTCTTTAGTTTGAATTTCCACTACTGTATGACATCACAAATTTATATACTTTCATTATGCTAGGCAACTATTGTAAATATTTTGTATTCCTTATAAAGGTAATGATTTTGCTTTTTTCAATTTCTTTGAGTAGCAATCCAATTTTATCAACACAATTTTACTTAGCTAATTATTAAATTAGATTTCCTGTTTAACAGTGATTAAAGCAGTGTGCACAATCAAAGCTTTCTTATGGTTTTGTTGAAAGTAAAGAGATAGTGTCACGAAATTCAAGACAAAAGACATTTATATTGAAAGTAAATGAAACTAACCCATTTTGTCTCTTGAAATGGCATCCTAATCATTCAGCCATCTCTTCCTTTGACATCTAGAAGTCCTCATTGTGTGCCCCATGATGAATGCTTTTTCAGAGAGAACACTTTAAGCTGCTGAAAGTAACAGCATCTGCCAGTTTTATGCTTATGTGGCCTTACACAAAACCCCTTCTGTTGTTTGCCTGACAGAGGAGCACACATCTCCTGTTTCAGCAGAAAGCCTCTGTTGAGAGTCTAAACTTCAAGTCTCTTTGCCAAACAATGCCCCATCCATGAACAATGTAAAGCAAAGATTTGACATTCAAGTTCATGTTCAGCATCCTTAGCAGACACTGAACAGGAAAAAACAGCCCAAAGCTTTACTTCTAAAGAAAGAATTTGATTAGTATCTGGAAGTTGGCATTTCACCAAAAACTATAGTGCCCAACAATGCACGGAGCAGGCTTTATTTTGATCCCACTTTAATTACTTTCTGTCATTTCTCTCCTTTCTGAGCTTTTCCAAACACTTTGCCCTGTGGCCCTTTATTGCCTTTGAGTCCATTTTTCAAACTTTTTCTCATAGGCCAATCAAATTACTGTATAGATGGCTTTAACTTTGTTAAATTAATTTAACTAGCAGTCAGTTTAATTGCCATGTTACGCAGAAACTACATTCATGAAGTTAACTTTCTTGTAGTGGTCGTACGCCATCGATTTGCCCATTTTTCTTGCTCCTCACCTCAGTCACAAGTAAAACATTGTCATTAAGTTATTTTATTATTTTCTAGATTTTATTACATTATGAATATATCCCTATTTTCTTTGAATGGGACTCTAATCTGCTTTCTTTAGTCTCTTACCAAAACTTTCTGGCACATTTTCAGATGTGGACTAGAAGTTCTAGTTTTATCTGATTCACCTGGCTGTCTGGCCATATGGATCATTAAATTTTCTAGGACTTTGAAGTTAGCTTTTAGTCACTTAGTTCAACATAACCAGCAGATATTTAGTGTGAAAAAAAGTGGGTCACTACGGGGTCAAGGCGATTGTCTGCTATCTCAAGATCTTCTGGCAGTCTTTCCTCATGCCCTAGAAATGTTGATGCTGTATCTTCAGACATGGTACTCTCTGCAAAAGAAAAGCAGGGAGAAATGCTGCCAAATGAGCAGCAATTACTCTGTCGTTTTACCCAAATGCTAAGGAAATACAATTTCATCTAGGTATCAACTTCAGTTTATTATAAGGATACATTTTCATGGAAAGAAAGTACACTTCAAGGATAAAAGTTACCCACCACCCAAATATTAGAGGTCTGAAAACAACAGATAGAGCCATTTTCTCTATATTTGGTCTGTAAATGCTGTCTTCCTGTCTCTGCTCATTAGCTGTGCAGTTGGTTAATGTGACATCAAGACTACTTTCTTTCTACTAATAAAACAATTTTAGTGTTCACTATGTTGAAATTTGTAGTGATAGTGCAAAAAAAGGTAGTGGTATAGCTTATAGAGAAGGCTTCTAGAGTAACAGATTTGCAAGCAATTAAAATATACTTTTACATCAAAAACTGTATTCTTCATTCCTGAAGAGTCCAGACAGAAAGTAGCACTTCCCCTTGAAAGTCATCTTGGTGAAAAGTGATTGAGCACAAATATTATTTATTATCAGTTACTTAATTACATCAGCTTCTGATCCCTGCATGAATATTGTTTTAATATACATCATGTAAAAATTAAATGTCTCCCTATGATGGTTCTGTCTTGAGAAATAACTTGTGTACTAGTTTAATCCTTGAGCAAAACCAGGAACATTTTCAAAAAATGACACTTTCACTTGACCTTAAAATTGGCCATCAAAATATGATGGCTAGCTCAGATATTTCACTTTTTCAGTTAAAATTAAAAGGAGCCCAGTGATTTAAGAAAAAGTAAAGCTAATTAAAATGTGTATGATAAACAGAATTTAATGAGTATAACAAAAGTTACATTATGTAACTGTGAAGCCATAAGCCTTTTATACATTCAATTTAAGCTTCCTATTGAAAGATTAAAATGATTTAGAGTATTTTTACAGGGTGAAGAATAATAAGACTTGACATTTCATGAAAATGCTGCTGGTAAGTACAGGACCAGAGTTTGATCCCAGGTACTGTATTTTGTGGTTCCAAAATTGGGCGTGGTGACACACTCTTGTAATCACAGCTCTAAGGAGGCTGAGACGGAAAATCACTGGGAGTCCGAACTGCATAGGAAAACCTGTATCAAAATAAATAAAAATTTGAAAAAGAATTTTTTATAAAATAATAATAAGATCGAAAATCAAACCAGTTCACTATTTTAGAACAACAAAGAAAACGTCATCAAAGGAATGCCTAGAAGTTCATGAATCTTTATGTTTAGGCTTGCATTCTTCGCACAGAAACTACTATAATGTTAAAAGCTTGAGAAACAGAGTATGAGAAATGATATTGCTTGTGCTCTGTATTCTTTCCAAAATATTCATTTCTAATATTTTACAATTTGTATAAAGACCATTGCAGAAATGATAATGAAGAATACAATAAAGTCTATATCAGAACTTAAAAATCATATTTTAAAAGAGTAATGAAGAACTGTAATCACTGAACTTAAAATTGTAGAAGGATGTTAGATATGACATACGACATAATCCTTAATAGTCTGCAGGAAAATCAAACAGTCCTTCAGTGTAGAGACCTTTTACTTACACAGGCCAATGACCACAAAGCCATTTTAAAAGGCCATTATAAATGATGTCAACCAATCTCATTTTCGCAAGATAATTAAGAAGCAGGCAGCATTGGATTACATGTCTTTGAGATTTTTTTCCTAATTTTGTAGGGCTGCACGGACAAGGACAGATTCCTACTTGTCTCTACTTCATGGTTACACATGCAAGAAAAGAGCAACATTTAATTTTTCATCTTGGGTCAAGCTAAGGGGTGTTTGCTGATGTCTTGTCACACTACATAGACCTATGAGCCCAATTGTTGTATTACTTAAATGGCTTCAAAAGGTTTATTTTTTTACATGAATTTTCTTTAAAAAATAAATTAGATAAATCTAATTGGGTCTACTTGGAAGTTTAGAAAATTAAAATTAGGAAAATTATTTTTAATGTAACGGGTAATCATCCTGCATTAACATTAACAAAATGAATGAGAAGGAGACATTCAAAAGCTAGCTCAATACTTCCTTTGCATTCATGTGGATAACAAGAGCACCTGGGACTGGAAATTGATACAAACTAAGAAGCAAACATTACAAGACGATACAATGACTTCCCATTTCCCATTCAAGTGGATGAAATGGTTTACATTTCTGAGCTAGGTTTTAGGAAAAGTGCAAAATATTAATCTTTCCTGAATGACACCTGCAATCCTGAACTTCTAAACCAGAACAATTCGTCATGCCAATGAACTTCCTGTTCTTTTAGAAAAATTTTCCTGTAGTCCAATCTTGAGCTTCAGTGGGGACATTCCACACTCTGTTTTAGCCTGTTTAAGCCTCAGGTTTGAGAACACAACATTGGTTGCTGTGTGCAGCTGTAAAACGTTGTCTAGTTTGTCTCTGTTAGTTTGAGTTGAATATTTTGTTACTTGTAATATAAACATTATGAAGAACAATCCTCAGACTTGTGCCTTTTAAATTCTTCATTTTAAGAGGTCTTGAGCATTGCAAATTTAGATTTAGATATATGACTTTAGAATTTCATTATTAATTAAAAATTATTAATATCTAATATCAAATTATGCTCTACCATTGAGTGCTCCTTCTACAAGAAGCAGAAAACATACATTTCATAACAAGCAATTGCAGTTTTATGAAAATGCATGTAGTAGTGATGTCTCATAAAGGGGTTTGAGAGAGAATATAATATGTCACGTTGGTATTTTTGGTTAACCCCAAATGTTAAATAACTTACCTTAAGCCTAATAACTTATTATACACATCAGGATGTGTTCATTTTTTGTCACTGTCAGAATCAGGGAGGAGAAGATAAATTTCATTGAAGAGCAGATGTCATTTCCTCACTCGTGCTGTAAGGTGGAGGAGGACTCATTTACCTGGGAAGGAAGGGAGACAGCCTTCAGATACATCCACTAACGACCGTGTTCTCCTGGTCTACTAAATTTAGGCACACAAACGGGGAAATGCTTCGTAGGTTTTAAAAAGAAAACAGCTCTTTGATTTCTTTTTTCTAAATCTCAATATATGTAAATATCACATTGTTTATGGATAAAAACATGACAAATAAAAGAAACAGGGAAATGAAACTCGTACTGTATGTTACAGGATCCTGGCACAGCTTTCCTAGTTCTGTTGTGTTACAAACAGAAGATTGGATGTGGCAAGTGACAGAATGGAAGAGCAGGAAAGCTTAAGGAAGTTTAAAAGGGTGAAGTGGGCCCAAAATAATCAGGTTTGCATTAGCAGAAAGAAAAACTGGCCGAAGCTCTGGATATTCTGAGTTCCAAAAATATAAAATGTTGCGCTGGGTCTAAGGAACCTCCCAGTAGGTCTTTCAGAGCATGACTAACAAAGGATGGCAAAATGCTGCCCTGTTTGTTGCATATATTTCTTTTCCCATAATTCACTCTGCTATAATTGGATTTATAAAATGCAGTCTATCTATGCATTGAAGAGAAGAAAGGTCATTGCAGGGCATGCCAGCCTGCACAGGTCTTCTTTGGGCATTTTGGAATTTTCTGATGTCTCTGTTATTTCTATTTCTGCAGCCAGTTAAAGTGAGCCTTAAAACAAACATATGGCTAAAGTATTTGTTGAATTATGATATTTTGTACATACAACTTTAGTGTTTAAATGAAAAATTCCCCTTAAAAGTCAGAGACAAAAAAATAAAAAATAAGTGTCAGAGGTGGAGCTTTTGAGAATGGGTTAATGCATTACTGAGTTCATGGCTGGATGCACCCTGAGGAGCAGGGTGTCCCTCTGCACTCTCCCTCCACACTTTCAGGGGTAGAGCAGCTTTCTTCTTGCACCTTGCTGCTTCTGCCTTTGAGCCCGTGCACTGAGTGCTTCAAACTTGTAAGCTAAAATAAAATATGCCTCTCATTTAAACTGTAAATATATGGTATTCCCTTCTTGGAACAGAAAAGCTACTAAGACAGAAAATAGGAATCAAAGAAGTGGGATTTCTATGATTACATCTGATCACATTGTTCAGAAGCTTTTGGAATTGGTTTGTAGGAAAAGTTAGAAGGCTTGAAGATGCTGGCTAAAAACGCATGAGACTGCTGAAATACAAGATCTGTGGTAGATTCTGGAGGAAGCTCCAAACAGCGGAATGCTGATAGGAGTACAGATAGTAAAGGCCACGCCCACGAAATTTCAGGTGGAAACAGGACTCTGGTGGAAATTGGATGAGAGTCCATGCATGCTACACTATGCAAAGAACTTCTCTGTATCCTGTCCATGTCCTAAGACTTTGTGGGACCCTGAATTTAAAGGTGGTGGACTAATTCTTCTACTGAAGTAAATTTCAAGGAAGCCCAAGGTTCAGGCAGAGGCAGGGGTCCTATTGACTCTTTTTAACCAGGTCTACAGTTACAACGAAAAGTAAAGGCAAAGCTAAAAGATGTGAAGTGAATGTTGGCTAACAACGAAAATTACAGGGATGACCAAATCGTTTAGCAGATTAAAGCGGCTGCAAGCAGATGCAGGGCCGGGGATTTGATCCCTGGGCCTGCGTGTTGGACCTGCCCCCGAGGGCGCACTGAGATGGCGATTGAGACACGGCATGGTGGTGCACGCCTGTAATCCCAGCACTTGAGAAGCTGTAAACAGGAGAATCAGTATGAGTCCGATCTAGTAGTAAGACCCTGAACACCCTTTAGAACCTTCCCTAAATATAGAAAAAAGAAAAAGAAAGAAAAAGAAAACTATATAAAGTTAGGCCCAGTGACAGCATGATTTCAGAAAACAATATTATTTTAAAAAGTCATATTCTTTGCCTCATGAAAATAGAAAATTGCTTTGAGGGCATCTAATCAATTGCTCAGAGCCCACTAATCATAAGCTCAAGTATGTGACCTTCAAAAAGTTTGGAAAGCCCCAATGTTGTGACCTTGTTTGTTGCAGATTGGTTGGCTTCATTCTTTACTTATTTATTTATTGTTTTATGGCTTCATTCTTGAGCTGGTTCCACTTAGTGTTTCTGGCTTTTACTGCCTGACTTTCCACAGTGCTGTTTTGTGCAACTTCCCAGTGTCTCCACTCCAGCTTTTACTTCCACCACACTCTCAAGCATTAGTGTCTCAGAGGAGGGACTGTGACCCTGTACCATCACAATGTCTCTGTGGTCTTTCACTGAAATCTGGGTGGAATCCACCATGTCCCCTAACTCTTGCATTCTTCACGCTTACAGAACCTGCACCACAGAATGACACTAAGGTCTGCCGTCAACATGAGCAGTAGCAGGTGCACCTTGTATAATTGTTACAGTGACCTCTGAGCACCTAACCAGTTAAACTCAGGGACACTTTCCTACACAGCCCTGCACTGTGGAGTTCTGTCCCTTGCTCTTGCTCTTCCCTTGTCTCTCTCTCCTTCTTGGCTACCTCAAGTTGAGCAGTTCCTTACATTCATGGAAAAAGATAAGGGGTCGGGGACATAGCTCAGTAGAATAAGTGCTTCCCTGGCAAGCCCAAGGGCCTGAGTTCAATCCTCAGTTGTGAAAAGAAAAAAAAAAAGATAAATACAGAGTGTTATTATATAAATCAAGTAACAATTTAAAATCCTTTCTTCTGAATTGACTTCTTTTAATTGATAAAATTATTTTAGGATAGTTTTC
>NW_004524589.1:11229682-11236452 GCF_000260255.1 Octodon degus
GTATAACAAAATAAGTGTATTATGGGCCAGACAAATGAATCAGTTTTGGATCCGTTGCCTACTATCAGTAAGGTTCTGTGGTCCATCCCCAACACCATACGCGCACACACACACACACACACACACACACATGCATGCACACAAACACACACACACGCATACACACACACACACACACACACACACACACAGAAAAAAAAAGAAATGAGGAACACAGTTTTCCACGACAAAAGAAAATCAATTCAATAAATGTCAAAATTCAAAGAGATAGCAATTTGATTTTTAAATAAATAGATATTACTTACCTCTGCAGTTTTAGCAGGCCAGGAAGCAGTAGTTATTGAACAGCAATTGATACTAACAACTAAATTGTGAACTCCAGGGACTTTCTCCAAAAAGAAAGATGACTGTTTAGAACAATAGTAGCATTAGAAGAACTTATGTCAGGAGACCAGAAACCGCAATTCAAGAAAGGATGTCATGGACAGACGCACCACCATAAGGCATCTCAGTACCTCCTAAGTAGGGCAATATCAGTGATTTCATTGATAATTATAAAAATTCTTGTACAATGAATAACCACTAAGACAGCAATATGCAAGGTATTCATTATTAAAACTGCGTTAGTAATTGGTTTTGAAACTTTCTCATTGCTATTTATTTCTCAATACAATTGCTTTTTAAAAAAGGAAATGAAAAAATAATGACTATATGTTCAAAGCAAATTGAATAAAAAATCCAGGTTTTCATAACATTTCCAAGATAAATCAAGATGACCTAATCAAAACATGAGTGTCACCACTGAAAAGTTTTTTAAATATTTGGCAATTATGGTGAAAAATGCTCTGTAATAGAAAAATAAAAGAAGCAGAAAGTTCTACCTTGTGTCGTAAGTGCCCAGATTTCTCCAGTTTGCATTCAAATTTTTGCACCTTTTACTAAATTTTGTTTTAAAATAGTAAGTGTAGAAAGAAATGTGATTATTTGAAAAATCACCATTTTATCATCATTAATGATGTTACTACTTAAATTTTATTGAGAATTCACCTAGAGATTTATTTTTACATAGTAAACACAAAATACACAGAATGGCTGAGGTTGTATTCTAACAAAAGCAAATAAGAGTGGGCTCCATTTTATAGGTAATTCAGGAGATTCAGCGTCAACACTTGAATAATATGATGAACCAGAAAATGGGAAACTTTATATCAAAATAGATTCAGATTCTTTGGCAGGAAGGACATTCTTTTAAATAAAAGTATTTTCTTCTGATAAAAAGAAATTTCAGAGATAAACAAGTGAGGACATGTTGATAGAGCTCTCCTAAGACTACATAGCTCTTTGTCTATAATATCCATCGCTTCCATTATGGAATTTTGTCTATTGCTTATAATTCCTTTATATGCTCTATTTTCACTAATTTAAGATCTTCACAAATGAAGATCATATTGTATTCATTGACATTACTCTCCCAACTGTTAGTTCTTTTGATTCAAGTAGAAGAGAACATAAAATTTGTTTCAATAAATAGATTTGAACACATTTCCATTATGTGTATTTACTGTACACACTTGTAAAATGTTATCACACAAATAACAGTTGAAAAGTTCACACATTTAGTATCTTGTGGATGCTGTGGCTTGGGAGTGGAAGCAAAGTTGAAAGATGGCCCGACTGAGATTTTTCAGTATCAGGGAGTACACTGGCTACACACTCACTTTTAAGCTTCTTTCCATTGTTATAGAGGTTGTTGACCAAATATTTTTCTTTACTGCTGTTGTTTTGAAAGTTGCAACTTTTTCTTTTCTTGTCTTATCTTTTCTCTTTTCTTCCTTTCTTATTATTTTTTTCTTTAATGTATTTGGTGCAGGGTCTACAGGGTTTCACTACACAGATTGGATTCGTAGTGATTGTCCTGTTTTCAGCCTCCCAGGTGCTGGGATTGCAACCATGCACCACCATGTCTAGTCTCAATCACTCTCTCAGCGGGCCCTGGGGGCAGGGCTGGCACAGCATGCAGAGGATCCAACCCCTGTCCCCCTGCCTGTCTAAGCAGGTGCTTTAGTCTGCTGAGTTGCAGCTTTTCCTATATGGTGTTTCTTTTACACCTTCCACACAAGCAAGTTGCAGGTTCTACCGGTATTCACACTAAACTTGTTACCCATAAAAACATGAAGACTAGTAATTGGGAACATGACAATCAATTTTGCAATCTGACCTAGGACAATAACTAAAATGATTGTATTTATTCATCCAAACTTAAATTGTCCTATGTACTTGCACTATTATGAAATTGAATCATGAAAGCAACCACGTATAAACAAAACATGTTTTCAGATATATCTGATTGCTTCACATAATTAAAGCAAACAGAAGAAGACTGAAATTTTGTGGGAATGGAAGAACCAAGTATTAAAGGAAGTTTCACTAAAATAAGACTATAGTTTCATAGTGTATAGCAGTAACTAGGATAGATTTTGATGCTTTTGGACCTGTATTTCCACATGTTAATGCTTCAGTGCTTGAGGTTCTATTTCCATAATGCCCTCTATAGTGTAGAATTATGAAATTTTTTCTCTTCAAATTCTTGTTCTTTAAATTTTTCAAGATAACATATTATTTCATGCCACAAATTTTAAAATTGCATCATTCAGTGAAAAGTGGTCAACAAATCATTTACCTCTGAAATAGACACATTTTTATGCATGTCAAAGTTTGATTTATATAGAATTTTATACTTCTATTATAAAGATTAACACAGATAGATGAAGATGTAGAATTAGATAAAATGTCAGGGCAGGCATTTTTCTGCATTTTCAGTGCAAATCATAACAGAACTAACACAGTTTTTGAAAACTGAGATATTATAAATCCAACTCAGAGTGGAGTTACAGAGCAGCTGTCAAAACATAGAGAAATTATAGAGTTATTGTATTGGGTCGTGACTCCACACTTTATTCTTTTCTCCCTTACAACTTTTTCTGTTGGTTTCCCACATTTACTCAACTATCACATTCTAAAACACATAATCAAGAAAATTAAATGGACAGCAACAACAGCAAAAACAAAAGTGGAAGTTTAGCTCAGAGAATAGAGGAAATGTTCTTTCATACAATTTTTTATTTTGCTTTGTGGATCTACTGACTCTTATTGATTGACAAAAATTGCTTTCTCTCAGTTGTATAATTTCTATGACTGAGATATTGATCTCAGCTAAAATAATAAACAGAAGGTAATATTCTATGAAATAGCCTAGAAATGTCTCTCCTACAACCAGAACACTGAGGTGTCACCTAAGCTCAAAGCTAAAGAAATGATTTTTGTTCCCTAAAGATTCATTGTTTTTATCTGGATATTTTGAAAAGTATTGACTTTTGTGTTTTCCTATTGCTGTGCACTTACTTGGAATAAATGAAACAGACACTAATTAACAATAAATATTTAAATATATATGTGTGCATTACCAGTTCTCTCAGATAAAGCAAATTTGTAAAAATAGCTAGTATTTATGAAGTAGAATCAGATGAAAGTGTGCTTGTAAATCTAATACTGCACAAAAATAAATCATTGGTAGAACTGAATGAATAGGTACTAATTTTCACATACAACTATCATGTATAGCATTGGACTTTGCTTCAAACATCTAAAATATGGTTGTTAAGCTATATATAATCAGCATGTTCTAGTTGCAAATATGTTTAAATCATGTATAAGTTTGTCTATTGTTATATAATTTATCAGGAACATTTAATTATTATCAAAGAGTGGTTCATTAAAATGTGTTATCTAGTCACACATTCATATGTACACATGTATTTTTGGTTCTTCTTTTGAGACAGGGTCTCACTATGTAGTCTAGGCTGGCCTGGAACTTGAGGGAAATCCTCCTGTCCATGACATATATTAAAAGAGTAGTTATACTTTCATATCAGTACTTAGATAGCTCATTATGTGTGCAGAGTTCTGGATAGAAGGAAAGAGAGACAGAGAAAAACAGAAAGAAAGGGAGAGAAAAAACAGAGAGACAGAGAGACAGAGGCAGAGATGGAGACACAGAGAGACAGAGAGAAGGGGAGAGGATAGAGATAATAAATTTTAGGAGAACTGTGTCAAACAGCCAAAGTTTTAATGTTCTGACTAAGCTTGTAAAATAGAAATTTTCTTTAAAGTTTAGCTTGCGTTTCTGTGTGGTAGGTAGTGTGGAGAAGGTTGACAATATTCAGTAAGATGTCATCCATACAAAAACCAATGTCTACTGAACTTATACTCAGTTGTTTGTTTCATGTGAGACTATGAAAAAGGTCCAACCAAGTCGTACATTACTGAAGTAAAAATTTATATAAATGTTAGAAGAAGGGACCCAAGATGTGTGCATACGTTTGCAAACTTTTATTATGTGATCCTTAAATTATTATATGTAACTGTGTCATCTTGCATCACTTTTACAAGTTCTCATGCAATTGATGAAATTCATTTCTTCTTCTTTAATTATAAAATATAATATCCAAACCAGTAAGCAAAATATGTCTGTATTTCAGTGAAGAGTTCTTTTTAATAACTACAATTTTGGAAACATCTGTGTTTAAAATGTTTTTAAAGTTAAATTGTGCTCTTTTCTACTTGGAGGTGTAGAAGTCTATGCTAGTAGGAAAAAGGACCACTGCTAGTCTACTTTTTTTTTTAACAGAGAAGACAAACTATGCCACAAATTCCATAGGGTACTACTGTATTAATTTTTATGTTATTAAATTTGTTAAACATGAACTATATATTCAATATGAGTGGTCCTTTGGGGTGCACATATTTTTATTTTTATTTTCATCAGTAAACAGTCTGTGCGTAAAATCATGAAAGATAAAGTAAAACAACTAGCATTGAGTTCCAAATAAAGCCAGATTTTAGACATAGCTGAAGAGTCTAGCAGCTTAAGAAGTAGTTACCTTAGTATCAGAAATTTGATAATGACTCGGAAACATTGAAGAACATCTCTGTAACATGAAATAGCTTCCTGTAAAACTGGAGGCTTTGCTGCATCTGAGATTATTTCTTATGCCTCAAAGTTTTCTGGCAGTGTGTGTGTTGCATGGTGTATGTGCATGCTTATTGAATAGTGGTGCATTTGGACTCAGTGAAGAAAGAATGATTAATATAATCAACCAACAAAGTGTATACTGTTTCATAATTTGTTTGTTTGTTTTTAGATCCAGGTAAGAAGATATTCATAATGATATAATTTCTAATAATCCAAATTAGGAAAAGTCTGAGATGAAATGGGAAGCTAGATTATGGTTTTTTATTTACAAAATACTATAGAAGAAAATAGAGCAACATGGGGACGGGGAGATGGCTCAGTGGAATAAGCGCTTCCCTGGCAAGCGCAAGGGCCTGAGCTCTATCCCTGGTTCCGCAAAAAAAAAAAAAAAAAAAAAAAAAAAAAGAGAGAGAGAGAGATAAAATAGAGCAACATAAACAATGACAAAGCTTGTAAGCACAATTTTGCTTGTTTTTGAATACAACATTTTGTAGTACTACTCTACTACATGTTAAGTTTTCATGATGCACCAAGACAAAAATCAGCACAGGCCCTCCTCTTCTGGTACAGGAGAATATTTTAGACAAACAAAGACCAGGTGACTAATGAAGTACTTAAAATATTTTTAATTTTTTTAGTATTCACTCAACTGTATGAGTAGTTCATGTTTTGACAAATACATTCTATGATAATATATTATGTCAGTGCTAAGGCAAATTTTTAAAAATGAGATAAATATACAGCTAACTAAATTTATTTTATTAACAATGGCAGTACTCTATATTTACACAATAACAATGTCATTTTTATTACAAAGAAATGTGAATACATGCTTCAGTTTTATTTATTTATTTATTTATGTATTTAGTACAGGGTCTCGCTATGCAACTTGGACTCCTAGTGATCCTCCTGTCTCAGCCTCTCTGGTGCTTGGATTAGAGGCATGTGCCACCGTGCCCAGTGTCAGTGGTTGGCAAGGCACTGGCACGGTATGCCATACTGGGGATCAAACCCAGGTCCTTGTGCTTGCCAGGCAGGTGCCTAGGCTGTGCAGCTATTTCCCCAGCCCCTCAGTTTTTCTAGCTATTGTTTTATATTGTGCTTAAACAATTTTGGTACAATGATTCAAAGATCTATTTCCAAATAAGATCTGTTTCACTTCTCCAGTTTATTAGTCAATTTTTACTGAAATTTATGCATAAAAGTTAGGCTGCTTCTTTAAAAGTTAACATTATGCATGAATTTATGTAACTTTTGGTAAAATTGTATGGTTTTCATTCTAATGAGAATCAAATATTTATATTGATTGATCTAATTTGATTTGTAAGAGTATAGTTTCAAATTTTATATTTGGTTAGTCATTATGTTTATGTATATTTATATACAATAAAAGTATGTTAATAACCTATTAATATGTACATTGTGATTGCTATTGACTTTATAAGTTGTTACATGGAAATGCATATATTATTTTTCAGAAATATTTATCTTAAATAGCATGAATTGCTTTGTTGCTAAATATTTTCAAATTTCTTCAAGGCAGTAAGATTAATAGAATATGTATTCTGATTACTATTAAAATATAATGTACAGACTTAATATTAAAGTACACCAAAGTCAGGTACAGTGGCACATACCTGTAATCCCAGCACTCCAGAGGCGAAGGCAGGAGGATCATTATGAGTTCAAGGCCAAGTTGGACCACAAAGTGAGCGCAAGTCCTGCCTGAACTGCAGCA
>NW_004524589.1:11236738-11239924 GCF_000260255.1 Octodon degus
GCCCAGAAACATATTTTGCATATATGTATACAGATACATAAATATACATACATATGTGTACTTATGTAAAAATATATGGGAGAAATAGACAGAAAGGCAGAAAGATATGTATCAGAATATTTAAATGAAAGATTTTCAAAGTGTGCATAATTTATATTAATGTGTTAGCTTTGTAAGAACTTTTAAGAAGCTATTTTATTTCAGTTGTTTATAAGTACTATAGAAATTTTAATTACATTTCTTTCACTGCTGTTTCAGATTTTAAAAATGCCTACTTTACAAAACAAATATGGAATTTAGAAAACAATTTAGTATTTATGCAAAATTTAAACATCTGCATGAATTAAATTATTATTGCACATTTTGTTTCATTTTACAGTATTGTTGCAACAGAGGTAAAGTAAAATCCTCCCTTCTTATTTTTGATCTTTTATGAAGCAGTGTTTGTTTCACTAGTTGGTTCAGGCTGGACTTGAGTTCACTTTGTAGCTCAGGTTGGCCTCAAATTCACAGAGATCTTCCTGCCTCAGCTTCTGGAGTGCTACGATTATATCTATGCACCACTTTTGACTAAAATTGCCAATTGAAAATCTCTCTATTTTATAATTACATTTTTTTAATTTTAAAGGGAGTACAAATTAGAATCAAAACAGAAAAGTGAAATTATGTATCACTTATAATAATTATAAAATTTTAATCACGAATCTGCTTTCAGAATGTGTGCTAGAATCAACTCTAAACTTACGGCTTTAAAAGATAAGGAAGATATTATATAATACACAATATGCATTTTTTGTCAATCAAAAATATAGTTTATCTTGGAGTAATGTAGCTATTCTCCATACTAATAACATTATTTAAAAATTTTTGACTTCTGGGCTGGGAGACAGTTTAGTGCTCTAAGTGCCTGCCTGGCAAGCTCCAGGATGTGGGTTCAATTCCCGGTGCCTCATGCCATGCTGGCCTCGTGCCAGACTGGCCACTGAAACCGGGTGTGGTGGCGCATGCCTGTAATCCCAGCTCTGGGATTTAATGAGATTTTGGTTTCCATATTGAACGCTAGGATGATAAGAATTTAAAATGATACTTAAAACTTTAGTTTTACTAAGTATTTTTTAATTTAAAAATTAAAAGACAGTCTTCAAACCTACCATCAGCCCATTAAACTAAAGGTTGCAGAGTCCCTGGGAAAGTACCACACAAGACCAATGACGCCATCTTTCAGAACAAAATCTGAATATATGAAAAGGTCATAAAATGGAGATGACCACCATCATAGGAGGTGGCGTGAGAAAAATAAAATGAGTTATGAGATACTAGACTTCAGAGTTTATTAAACATTTTTTTTACATTTTAAAGTTATTTTTCACAACAAAGTATGATTTTTCAAATTGAAAAATAGAAAATAAATTAAGACCTCTCCCTTACAGCCGAATACAGTGGCTCACACTTGAAATCCAAGCACAGAGGGAAGCTGAGGCAAGAGAATAGGAAATTTAAGTTCCCATCTGAGAAAACTTAACAAGACTTGGTCTCAAAGTAAAGAATTTAATTCTAGGTATGAAATGGTAACACTTGTACTACCATACTGTACAGCTTTCTTGACACTGGAACACAGGGGAGGTTTAGTTTTAGATTATCGTTTTGGAAATTTTAGTCCTTGGTGGGTGGCTCCACGTTAGAAATATAATGGTAGATGGCAAGGTGGATAAAAGCTGCTGAACAGAGAAGAATCAGAAAGTAAAGAGAGACTAGAAATAGACCCCAAAGTTCTGGCCCTAGGACCCACTTACTTAGCAGCTCCCCTCCTCCTCCTGAGACTACGTTTCATGAGCGAACATACACTTCCAGTTCACATCCTCACAATACAATTTCATCCGCACTAGACTTTGACCAAGTTAAATTGACAATTGGGATTAATTGACATAGTACCTTTCAGCCAGATTAGCATACAGTCATTCTATTATTATATTATACTGAAATCTATCCACATAGATTAATACAACAATATAAGGTATAGACATATATAATCCAGTTAATGAAGTCTTTTTTTTTATTATTGTTACAGAAGCATTGATCTTTTACTTTGATTCAAAGTAAACACTTACCTTTTTTTTGGTAATGTCTGTTCTCTGGAATGGCAATTGTATGGAATTTACTGTAAGACTATGCTGCCTTAATCACGTACAAAATAATCTTTAATGCATATGCCTTTTTATTGAATCCATAACTTTAATCTAAGAAAAGTTTTAGAGCTCTGATTATAAATTGAAGCAATTTAGAATGGTTAAATATTAGGTTAAGCTATTGAGATTACTATTTATTTTTATATATTTTTGAATTGTTTGTTCTATGCTCTCTTATTTTTCATCTTCATTTTATTTAAACTATGTCTACATAGGGCACGCTGTGCTTTTGAGGCTGGGTTAACTTGAATTCAAAGGCTTCATTTTAATTGCCTCTAGATAACCCATGTTCATATTTTGCAGAAATCTAGGCTCCCAGAGTGCTGTCTTTCTTCCAAAGGTACCATGCTGTTTTGTGGTATTCTTTAAATCATTTTGCTTCAAAAAAAGAATATGAAAGGGTTTTAGAAAAGTCTTTTCAGTTGAACTGAAATTTAAGCCAATTCTTGACTACTCATAATAGCTTTCTTTTAAACAAACACTTACAAATTTCAGTAATAGATTAGAGGAGAGAAAACCTTCAAAAATGTAAGTCAGTCATATTTTCAGAGTGCATAAGGTGCTTTCACTTGCAATTTACTTCTTAGATATTGATGATTGAAAGACCATGTATGTATTTTTCCTAAAATAATAACATTTAATTTCTGTGTAGAAACATTCACTTTTATCTTTTCTGTTTTATGCAGTGTGCCACAGTTTGCCAATCTACAGAAAAACATTTATTCATGTGTTACAAGTCTTTAATGATGAGATTTTATGTTTGCTATCAAGAACTAAATGACAGGATTTCAAACCTTTATAAATGAATTTAGTAGGCAGCATCAATGACTAACAAATTTCCCACTTATCTTTCAGATCAGTATAGAAAATAGTTATTTACATAATGTGAAATATACTAAAACTTTGTAAATCCACATAAAAATATTTCAGGCATGCAGATAATTGATACAAATTTTATGATGATGAGTATGGAATGAGGATGAATTTAAGTAAATTTAAA
>NW_004524589.1:11240034-11252361 GCF_000260255.1 Octodon degus
AAATTAAAAACATATAATTAGTTAAAAATTTGTTGGAAATATTGTTGTCATTTTCAGTCTTTTAAAATGAACACAGAGTGTATAAAACAGCCCTTGTCCAGACCATTCAAGAGAGTTGTTATGGTTGAAAACACAGGGAAACTAGTTCACTAAGAATATTTTCAAAGGCTTATTCATCTTATATTTTCTGAAGTGGCTTTACTTTTGCAGCAAGAAAATTAAAATTAAAAATCTAATGTGCACCATTTAAAAAATGACCATGAATGCTACCATGAATTTTTTGTTAAAACAATGACTTCAATTTTGTGTGTGTGTGTGTGTGTGTGTGTGTGTGTGTGTGTTTATATGTGTGGCTTGAACTTCAGATATTGCTGGGACATTGCATTTGCCTCGCAAGCACTTATGCCACTGAGCTATATCCAGGCCTTTCAGTTTTATACTGTTCTGAAAACCACCTGCTTATTTTCTTGTATTGAGGTTGACCATATAGAAATACACAGAAGTAATGTAGCTATATATATTATATACAATTAATAAAATAAAGTATTAAATTTACTTTTGTATGTTTAATTATCTGACAGAAAAATTTGCTTTCAGAATATGTGGATCCCAATGATGAAAATCTACTCAGCAAAATTACCTCCGCATATTAACATCAGCGCATTTTCTACTGTAACTAAACAGAAGAAGATATTGAAGTATGAAAATGCATGAAAAAGTGTGTGTTCACGAAGTGTTGCTGAGTTTTAGAGGGTTTCTTGTGTTTATCTGGTTTAGAGATTTATGAACTACTCTAATAAAGACTTGTGATATCATGCTGTTCTAAAACTTAGATGAATTAATTGAAATTGAACCACAAAGATACTGTGTGATGTAATTTATTTTAATCTACACCATCCCCAAGAAGAAAGTGCTATAAATAATGAGATAATATAACAAAATAAAGTCAGCTAATATATATTTACAATTTTTATTTAGTTTGCAAAGATGTAACCAAATAAAAATTGATTTTGATGATAGCATGTGGAAGATGGGATTCACTAGATAAAAGGATACCAATATGTTTAAACTACAGTGGTACCTCAGTTCAAAAACTTAATTTATTTTATAATTTCAAGGAAGATGGCCAAGTTTGTGTTTATGCAGAGATCGCTGTGGTTGTGGTTTACATTGGATGCTTCCATTTTTAAAAGGAAGCAAAATTTGGCTGAATGCACAATTGTATGTGAACAGAGGCATTAGTGACTTGAGGTCCTACTGTGTTTTATGACTGTCAAGCTGCTATGAACTCTCTTTGTATGAAAGCAGATGCTTTACAAACCCTGTACCTCTCACTTGAAATACACATCATCTAAATGTTAGTGAACATGGAAAATCATAATCCTTGTTTTTGTTTTATAAAATTCAATAATGAACAGATTTACAAGGATGAAAATTCACAAGACAATATTGATACGGGGAACCTCCAAATGACACAGGGAGAAAAACTGATCTTGGGTGGATGACCTCCACATGATATAGGGGAAAAATAATCTCCCAACCTAAAAGGTACCTGAGACAGGTTTGTGTTCTCTAAAACTGAAGCATGAATTTTAAAAACAAACAGAGGTTATGAGCAGAATATATTTATTAGAGGAAAGAAAGCTCTGTCTGAGAGAGGGACAGGAGGGGTCCACAAGCCATAGTCCCCCCAGGAAGCTGTCTCTTCCAGGGACTTTTATAGTGGAAAACCATGCAGTGAGGCAGGTCTAAGGTGGTAGAGAAGACAAGGGAACACACTTAGGTGGGCATGAGGTGGGACAACGCTATGGTCAATCAATGAGATTACAAGCACCATTGCTCAGATAAAATTAATTAAATCCAGTACTAATCAGGGAAATGAGTAAAAACATAGCAAGGGGGCATAAATACAGGACAGGGTCTCTTCCTGTTGGGGGTTGGACTAGTTACTCATTTGCACTCTTTCAAGGTGATTGATACCTATGTATACCTATGTAGAATATCAATCCCTGATGCCCATCCTTAGGGAAGTATGTAGCTGTGTTTCCTCTTTTGTCTTGGTCCTGAGATCTGGCCCATATGAAAGTGTCTGTCTCTTTCAAGTTTCAAAGACACCTTGTCGTCCATCTTGTCTCCTTGAGGGCCTGACCCTGTCTGACTGCCTATAATATTTCTACCTAATTCAGCTGCCTGCAACAGTATGAGGTTTACTTAACATCAGATCTCCACATACTCAGGTCACTGGACTAAGTAAAAGCATAAACACACTTTTCTTGCCCTAAGTGATCTTTGATTCTAGGTTATATGTTGGGGCTTGTAAAGCAGCAGATTTGGCATAGCAGATTTTTGTTTTAAATTGTACTGTTTTATACTTAAGAGCTCTTGGGATATATGATTCCATTGGAGAACATTTTTCTCAAATAAAGGATATTTTAGTATGCTATTGCCTAACCATAATTATCATGGCTTGATGCCAAAAAGTTAGTTAAGTAAGTAGGTAAGTAGATTATTAAGTCTGTAGGTAACTAGATAGATGATGAATACATAATAGATAGGTAGATAATAAATAGATAAACTTTTGCACAAAAAAACACAACAAAACAATTAATATTTTTTTGGGGGGTAGTAACTAGGGATCAAATCAGGACCTTGTGCTTTCCAGGCAAGCTTTTATTCCACTGAGCTATCTCCAGGGCCCAACCAATTAGCATATTTCCATAAACATTTAATTATCTATTTGTGTATGTCATCTATAATTCAATTCATGTTGCCTTGGGCTTTTTAGAGATTGGTTCCAAACTGTTAGATCACATATCTTACAATGAGTAGCCTAATGAAGCTAGTTATTATCATAATGAAAGGCTTAAATACAAGAGTACAAATCCTGACATGCACGCAGTAAATATTTCCTTATCTGTTACTTTTTCCCCAGGCCAAAGTAATCCACATGATTAAGAAGAAAGATATACATTAAACTAGTAAATACAAGCCATCAAAAATGTAGTCAAATCTATTTAGAGACCAGTACAGGAAAAGATAATTAGGTATGCATATTTCTGTGGGAGTGGCACATATGGGATATGAGAACAGGGCACAAATTTTAGGTGAAGAAGTAGAAGGAATGGAAATGAAATTTCAAAAACAAAGGCTCAAAATATATCGCCAAATATGGGAAGGTGAGGGTTTCGTGATAGAAAAGAATAGACTAAGAATTTAGACAATTTAGAGTTCTACTGATCACATTTAGGATTCTTAAAATGAAAGAAAATCATAGAACCCTAAGATTTTTTAAACAGAAGAGAGAAATAAAATTGCAATATTAAAATAAATGTTTAACCTAAAAAGTCATGAGAGAAACAGCTGTGTGCTTGGCAAGAGTGAGAAGTAGTTTTAGTTGGCTTTTAAAATTTTTTGGTCCAAGGTGTTTGGTGACTTCATCAGGATGTTAACAACAGAGATGGAAAAATGTAAACTTCAGTGATGGTTAATACAACTTGAATTAGGTCATGCAATATTTATAAAGAATATACTGTTTATCAAACATTGCATTGGGAGTTTCATTCATTGCCTCTTTAAATTGCAGAGTCTGTATTGAATAGTTAATCATCTTTCTTTATTTCATCACTGCGGATCTGAAGGTCACAGTATATGTTTGAGGGAGTGGAAGAGACCTGTATAAACATCCTACCACCAAAACCCATTATCATCATCAGGAGTCTACATTGACTCTATTTTTAGATGTAAGTTTAAATGAAACATCATCATAACTAGATAAATATTTTTTGATCTAAGTTAGGCTTTCTTCCAGGAATGAGTATTTTATGTAAGTGTCCAACCATCACCTATCCCAACAGCAGGCTGCTTTTAGTCACAGTGTGCCTGTGGTATAATAGAAAGTCAGATATGTGATGTCATTTTTTTCTCTCTCTTATTTTTTTGAATTGAGTTCTTTTCTATTCAACACTACAAAGTACTAAAGCTTTCAAAATAAGTGCAACCGAATCCTGTAGCATAAAATCATTGTGCATCTTTGTTATTGCATTTACTAACTGATACTTAATATAAAAATAATGACATTCACAGGTCAAAACAACTATTTCAGGTCTTTTGTGGTTCCAGATGAATTTTAGGAGTGGTATCTCTAGTCCTGTGACAAATGCTGTGCATATTTTTATTTGGATTGTGTTAAACCTAAATATCAGCTTTGAAAGGAAAGCTATTTTTACTTGATGCTATTGAAGAGCAGAATACATTTCTATTTTCTGCTGTCCTTTTTAAATTCCTTTCATCAAGTTTTGTAGTTTACCTTGTATGGGCTTTTCACTTCCTTATTAGGTTATCTCTTGACCATTTAATTGAGAACACTATTATTTTTCTAATTTCCTTCTCAGTGGGATTATTATTGTTTATGGGAACAATATTGATTTTGTAATATGCTGTATTACTGAATTTTATTATTAATTTAGAACTTTTGGGGCTGTAAATTTTTGAATTTTCAGTAAGTATTATCATACCATTTATAAACATTGACAATTTGATTTTTTTCCTTATGTATGTATGGCTTTCTTCTCTTTTTCTTGCTTGGTTGCTTTAGTTTATGTCCTCTTTTATTAATTTTAAAGAATAATTATAGACCAGTAATAGAAGACTTCCTTTGCAGATAGGTCCTTGGGCTCAACATCTAGCACCAAACAAACAAGCACTACCTAACTTATATTTCTATGTCTCTCTCTCACTAGATAGATATATAGATAGATATAAATATTGAACTATTCACATATACATATATATACACATTTATATCTCTGTATCTTATTAAAAAAATGTAGAGGCCACAACCTAAGATGGACTGATAGCACAGATTAAATGAAACAAGGTGGCAAAGGAAAAACATTAAGACGAACAACAAGATAGGAAAATGGACTGGAAAAGAAAAAGACTTGTAGGCTTAAAAAAAAAAAAAAAGAAAACTTTTTCATCTCTAAATACTTGTACCAGTTAATATGGATGCATAGAGCTCCTCAAGGAGTTTGCAGTCTTTCAAATTTTCTATCCACACTAATTATGCTATAATAATTCAGTATTCTAACAGAAGTATATGAAAGATATATAAGGTGTTTCTAGCTATCTTATAAAAATTGAACTGTAAACATAAAAACATAAATATACAGGTCCTTGGAAATCAAGCCCCAAAGGTAAGCTGAATATTTTGCCAAAAAAGAGTTTACGTAGCAACACTGTAAAGTACGCACAGCACTAGAATATCTTTCTAACTTCATTCAACTAGTATTTATTGAGTCTCACTATGTGACAGGATCCTACTGCACTTTTGCTTTTTCATTTTAGTTAACTTGCAAGTCTTAGGAATTTCTCCCAAGCATGAAAATCCATTATAGCCATACTTTCAGGTTTAACTTATTGGCCCCTCAATTCATTCTTTCTTTTCTTTCTTTTCTTTCTTTTCTTTCTTTCTTTCTTTCTTTCTTTCTTTCTTTCTTTCTTTCTTTCTTTCTTTCTTTCTTTCTTTCTTTCTTTCTTTTCTTCCTTCTTTCTTTCTTTCCTTCTTTCTGTGGTTGGCTCGGCCCACCCTGGGGGCGGGGCTGGCATGGCATGTGGTACCAGGGAATGAACCATGGTCCCTGCGTGCTTGCCTAAGCTTGCCTAAGCAGGCGGTTAAGACCACTGAGCTATCTCGCTGACCCAAATCATTTCTTGATATTTGCATTTTATCATATGGAGACAGAGCTATAATAACTATCTTTCAGCAGTAATATTCCTATAAAACATATCTCTTTCAAATTCCCCAGTTGAAGAAAAATTAAAATGAATGAAATTCATCTTGTGAATTTAGTAATATAAAATATTTGCACTGTGATAAAAGATACCTGTGTAAATTTAGACTTTTTTGCAGTACTGGGGAATCAATTCAGGACCTTGTACTTGCCAGGCAAGTACTTATTCTACTAAGCTATCCCCCAAACCCCCCATATAAATTTAGATTCTAAATAAGATTAGGAAATGGGAATATACAAAATGGCTGAGATTATTGTAATCATAATTTCCATAGCTTTTTGAACATAGCAGTTAATGTTAAGAAATGTTAACATTAATGTTTCGTCTTGACTCTGTATGCTGATATATGTATGTTAATTGTTAATTAGCTACTACATATGTTTTGCAAATCTGTAACATATGTTTTGTTGTATGTTACCCTATGTTTGTCTTTTTCTCTTTGTTTTTGCTTCTGTTTTTACTCTTCAAAATAAAATAAAATTTAAAAAACAAAAACTATTTTAAAGAATAGTATTTTGTTGAATGTTTTATTAAAATAAGAAATAATTTACAAAAAAACCCCAGAGTATATAGAAAAGTTCAATTTTATTAGTTTTCTATACTTATAGAAAATTTTTACTAAATAAAATGAAAGTCATAAAATTATATTCTTCAATTTTTTACAAATTGAACAAAAATGGTGAGCATTTTTGTCTTGCTGCCAATGTTAGAAGGAAAGTTTTCAACTTCTTCCTGTGTCATATGATGATAGGCCCTTATTTGTTTTAACTGGCTTTTATAAGATAAGCACTCTCTTTCTATACCTATTGTCTTCAGGATTTTTAATCATGTATGAATATTGGACTTTGTCCAAAGCTTTTTATTCATCAACTGGTATAATCATGTGGTTTTTGTCCTTGCTTATGTGATATGCTACATGTATTGATTTGTTTATGTTGAACCATGCTTGCTTTCCTGGAATGAAACCTACTTGGTCACCATTTAGAATCCTTCCAGTGAGCTGTTGCATTCTATATGCCAATATTTTATTAATAGTTTTTGCATCTATATTCATTAAGGAGAGTGGCCTAAAGCTTTCTTTTTTAGTTCAGTCTTTATCTGATTTAGGGATTAGAATGGTGCAAGTTTCCAGAAATGTGTTTGAAAACATTCTTCCCCT
Source organism: Octodon degus (assembly GCF_000260255.1). NCBI lineage: Eukaryota > Metazoa > Chordata > Mammalia > Rodentia > Octodontidae > Octodon > Octodon degus. Next base: position 11,246,987 of record NW_004524589.1, read on the forward strand.
TTTATTTTGGTTAAAGAATTTGAAGAATATTTTTATTATAACTTTGAAACTCTTGAAGGATTTAGCAGAGACTTCATCAGATACTGGGCTTTTCTTTGTAGATCTGTTGTTTGTTTTTAAATCGCTGCCTCATTTTCATTGCTTTGTATTGGACTTTCAGAATTTTAATTTTCTGGTTCCATTTTGGTTATTCATATGTATTGTAGGATCTGCTATTTATTTCAGATTTTCCAATTTGTTAGAGGAAATTTTGTAATACTAGTTATGAGCAATCTTCTGGAATTTGACAGTGTCAGTATGATTTTATCAGCTTTATTTCTAGCTGTAGATGTGAGATTCTTTCTCTCTCGTTCTCTTCCGTCTTTGGCTAAAGTTTTATATTTTCTCTTATCCTCTCAAAGACTAGCCTTCTTCCCTTCACTGAGTTTTTTTGCATAATTTTAAGTCTTATTTTTATTAATAAATTTCCTTTCTGATCTTTATATCACTCTTTAAAATAGGTAGGTTTGGGTTTAAATTGTTTTTGTTGTTAAATTATCTTGAGATTCCTTACTAGGTTATTCCTTTGTGCTGTTTCTGGTTTTCTAATGTAGCACCGACTGCAATGAATTTCTCTCTTAAGACTGTTTCTATCAGCTCCCATATGTTCAGATGTATTGTACTGGCATTTGTGTTTGACTCCAGAAATTGTTCAATTTCTTCCATGATTTCTTCTGTGATCAAATGAACAGTGTATCCAGTAGAGGGCATTTAAGTTTATCACTGTTTATAAAAACTTTGTCATTTCATTTAAGATTGTTTTCTAGCTTTAACACCTAAGGATCTTAGAGTATACATGGGGTAATTTTGATTTTTATTTTGTATATATTTAAGCAAGCATTGAGATATAGTATGCAGTCCATATTGGAGAAAGTTTTCAAGAAATAGTAATCTAACTTATCACAGATTTTTTTGTTATATTGCAGGATTTTGCAGTAGTATAGAGTAATGTAGATATGTGTATAGTGTTTATGGTTTTAATGATTTTTGCCTAAAAAATTTAAAATATATTAAAATATGGTAAAATGTTAATTATAATATATTAAGAGGATAATAAATCAGAATACAATATACTGTTTACAGCATGTATTTCTTTACTTATTTGTTTACAGTATAGATGACTACATACTGTACCATATAGTATATATACATATATATATATATATATATATATATATATATATATATAGTTAAAATTACATAGGTTTCCTAACTTAGAAAAAGGTTGAGAACATTAGAATTGTTTTCTTTTTTTTATTTTTAGTATAGGGTCTACAAGGTCTCACTACACAGAGCAGACTCATGGTGATCCTCCTGTTTTCAGCCTCCTACACTCTGAGATTACAGGCACACACTACTGTGCCCAGTCTCAGTCTCTATCTCAGCATGCTCCGGGGGCAGGGCCAGCACAGCACTCTGGGATTGAATCCCAGAGACTGCTCTCTGCCTATGAAGGTGCTTTAGTTGGCTGAGCTATCTGGCTGGCCCTTAGTAATGTTTTAAACTTGTGGGAAAGGTTTATAAGAGTGCAAGGAGAGTTTTTAAAGCTTTTGCATAGATAGATAGATAGATAGATAGATAGATAGATAGATAGATATAGATATATAACATATATATTATATAAACTAAAATAAATGTAATGTTGCTACTTCACTGATTTTCACTTAACCCCAGGGTGTCTGGAAGGTAATCTCAGCGATAAGTGAAGGACCACTGCATTTCAATTTGATAGATCAAAGCAAATATTGAGGGAATTTACTCATTTATTTATTTATTCATTCATTCATTTGGTGGTGGCAACGGGTGTGGAATTCCAGGCTGCCTCCCTGCCAGACATGGGTTCTATCACTAAGTACATCCCAACCTAAGAAAAATAATTTTAATGTCAAAGTTGTTTTTACATAGTTTACAATTCTTTGCTAATACTAAGATTTTCTTGAATTATCTAGAAATTCTAAAATTTGTTAACCAAAACAGGAAGTATATGTGATCTTTTTTACATCTAAAATAACTCAATTTGTTAAGCAAGAATTAATGACAAACATATTTTGAATCAAATTCACTTGTCAATAGTTCTTATGCTAGCTCTCTTTCCCTTTTGCTCTCTCCTCTCTCTCTGTCTCTCTCTCTCTGTGTCTCTGTCTCTGTCTCTCTGTCTCTGTCTCTCTGTCTCTCTGTCTCTCTCTCTCTCTCTCTCTCTCTCTCTATATATATATACATATATTTCACTGGAATGATTTATGCATGCTTCACTATTATATATTTTTTCATCAATATTAAAACTTCTAGAAGCTAAAACAGTGTTTTATATAATCTCTGCCTCAAAAGAAATGGGCATCTGAAATGTATATGCACTTCTCAGATAAAAAAATACAAAAGTTAAATAAATGCATAAAAATGTTCAACATCATTAGTCATTTGAGAAATGCAGATTAAAACAACACTGAGAGTCCATCTCATCCCAGAAAGGAAAGTTATCAGGAAGTGAACCAATGAGAAGTGCTGGAGGGGCTGTGGGGCAAGAGACTTTCTCCACTTTTGGTGAGAATGTAGACTGCTACAAACGCTATAGATATCAGTGTGGAATTCCTCAAAAAACTAAGTAGAGGTCTCACTCAGCCCTACTATTCCCTTCCTGAGTATTTTTGCAAAAGAACTGGAAATACCATACTACAGCTTTCTATGTGCACCCACGCAGTGTCATTTGTCACAGCTAAGTCTTGGAAACAAATCAAATACTCATTACCTGAGTAACAGATTGAAAAGCAGAGGTATTTTAATACAATGGAGTATTAAAAGATAAACTTAAGACCTTTATAGGTAAATAGGTGAAACCAGAAACCATACTCACTAGTGAAATCAATCATGTATGCATGTGAAAACATTGCGTTATCTCTCTAGTTTAAGAATCTGAAAGGAGTCAATTGACACTGGGCATGGTGTCACGCGCCTGTAATCCCAGCTCTTGGGAGACTATAAACAGGCAGATTACTATGAGTCTGATCTAATAGAGAGATCCTGAACACCCTGTAGACCCTTTCCTAAAATACACACACAAACACACACACACACACACACACACACACACACACACACACACACACAAGAATCTGAAAGGATAAATAGGACTTAAAAGATATAATGGATACTGTGAAAGGTAAGAAACAACTGGGATAAGAGAAAGGAAAGAAGAAGGAAAAGGAAACATACAGGTATTGACACTGGATAGCTTGGATAATTGCATCATTGATTTCTGCTGTTCCAATGAAAGGAGCAGCTATTGCTTAATTTTTCCATCTCCTTTCTAAATTTTCATAATATTTGGCCAATCTTATAGGCTTCTGTCTGGTAGTTTGAACAGCTCATTTGAAGACAACATTATGCAGTATAAGGACGATTGTTGAATTCCTATCACTTTCTTTAGTGGCATTCTGTATCATTTCTAAAGATTTTTTAAGCACCGGCGCTATATCTAAGTGGACTAAGCGCTTGCTTAGGTAAGCTCAGGGAACAGGGTTCGATCCCTGGCGCTGCATGCCGCGCCGGCCCGCTCCTGGGTGCGCTGAGCTGGGGATGGAGTCCGCGTGTGGTGGTGCGCGCGCCTGTAATTCCAGCACTTGGGAGGCAGAAATCAGGACAATCACTAGGAGTCTGGGCTGTGTATTGAGACCCTGCGCGCGCGCGCGCGCACACACACACACACACACACACACACACACACACACTCATTATTTTTGCATTCTTTTTAAAAATAAAGCAATGAAAGAAAAGAGAAGAGAGATTTCAAAAAGCAATCTCTGCCTCTATTTCATTCTTAATTTGTTTGAAGTATGTGTCATTATTTTACCTTTTATTACACTGAGGAGAATTGTCTATAAATAGATTGGAGCAGCTCAGCTGTGAAATACACTTTCCTGAAAAAAATGACTGTGGTAGTTCATGTGGAAGGTCAACTCAGTTCGCTTTGGGGTCGTCCAGCTGCGTTGGTAGAGCACAATTCAGGCTGCATCTCGATGTGACATGGAAGTGTGGTCTTTAGGTTTATATCTGACTCCTCACCCCTCCTCATCTGGCCCTGTTGCCCTGCTTTGCTTCCTGGCTATTAGGATATGATGTTTCCTTCTTCCACTCCCTTCTGTCTTGATATTTCTCCCATAAATCCAGCGGACCATGAACTGAATCCCCTTAAAAACAGAGTCACCTTAAAAATCTAAGTTGAATTATGGGTATATTATGTTCAAGAATGGAAAAGATGTTTCTTCTAGCACCTCCTAAGTCTTAGGATTTTTATCTTCTCTGTATCAAAAGGGAAGATGCAACAGTTGAATTAGTAAAATAGCTTTGAGAGTAAGCACTCGAGCTTGAGTTTTCATCCAATTACATTTTCACACGGAGTTTTAAAGATCCACGACATGTTCCTGTCTGTGTGAGGCAAAGCTGTTCAGGAAAATCGTGTATAGATATTTAAAGAGGAAAAGACATAAATTCATAAAGAAATCTGTTTCCCTATTGAGATGCTAGTTATTAAAGTAATTATGAATTAACCTCCTCTGATTTATGGTGAAAAATACTCTTCTATTTCATGAAATTCGCACCGTGCTCATTGCTTGCCTAAAATTCTGTTCATGGCATATTATGTACTGTTCATCAATGGGATATTTTGTGAACAAGTATTCAAGCTAGATATTTCATAAAATTTGCAGGCCAGTGTATTTAAAAACTGATATTCCCAAACAGTAAGATTTTATGGAAAAATCTTAACTGGATCTATACTTATGATAATAAATCAACTCTATTTATGGTTTTAAAAGTCTTTTTAAACTTCTCTGCTATTTAAATATAATACAATGTATCAGCTACTTTTATTTAAAGCAAATGGGGTTGGGAGGAGCAATTGCAAATGCATGTGGCAAAATAAAGAATAAAGAGTTTCAAATACTTAACAATACATCTATACAACGTATTACCCACCAAAAAATGGGGTTTAAAAAACAAAAAAATAAAAAGGACTTGGGGCCAGGAGATGGCTCAGTGGAATAAGTGCTTCCCTGGCAAGCAGAAGGACCTGAGTTAATCCCCGGTTCCACCAAAAAGGGGGGGGTTTCTATGTTTGTAACTGAAGCATAAAACATGTGGGCATCTCCTATAAATGCACCAAGGTTGCCATTGCTGGCAGAATATAAGCTTAAATATCTACATGTCTGAGTCTGTTTTGAAATTCACATTGAAATAAAGGGAAATATAACTTGTTAAAAGAAAAGCACGGAAGAACAAAGCTTTAGTAATGTGTTGCCTTTCAACTTTTTCAGTTTTGTAAAATTCTGTGTTGTAAAAGA
>NW_004524589.1:11252461-11257222 GCF_000260255.1 Octodon degus
ATTGAAATAAAGGGAAATATAACTTGTTAAAAGAAAAGCACGGAAGAACAAAGCTTTAGTAATGTGCTGCCTTTCAACTTTTTCAGTTTTATAAAATTCTGTGTTGTAAAAGAGTAACAGTATAACCATTGATTTGCTTGGTCAATGAACTGTTGTTTTATCACAGATGTTTATAATCATGTCTAATCATTATTGATAACTGAATGTGGGATGATTGGATGAGGTGGTTAATACAGAAAAGTAAAAATCATCAATATGAAAAAGAATATTATTTTCCAAGTTTACATATCTTTGAAATAAAAGATAAGGATAGAAATGGCAAGTAAATAATCCCACTGAAAACAGTAAAATTAGAGGTAGAAAACTGAAGGTACAATATCTGACTGTCAAAATCATGTTCTAAAGTGGGAAAACTTCACCATTATTGTGTACAGGTGAAAAATTAAATAGTTCTGCGCTGAGGCATAGTGTGACTCCAAATAGACAATTAAAATGGCTCACTAACATGAGTCATATGTAAATAATTCGACAGCTCAGCCTTCAAGTGCACCTTCACAAAAAATGGAGTGTGGCAATTAATGTGGAAGGCCAACTCAATTAACTTGGGGCTCTTCTTCTTGAAACGGTACAGCACAATTCATGTAGCCTCCAAGCATTTGGGTACACCATGAACTTACAACTCAAGAAGAGCTGGGACAGTTGCAAAGCTCTGGAGTGGTGCTCTAGTGGACTATTTTCTATCTCAACTCAGATTTAGTTTTATTTTGTGAAGAGTCAATTTCAGGGCTTGCATTTTTCTTTATGACTAATTGAATTGATGAAGGAAAAGATGTCTGGGTCAAATAGTAAAATATGCCTGGGTAGCATGTGTTTTGCTTCAAGCCTGCAGGAAAAGCATAATAAATACCAGCTCTCAAAAGATTAGGCAGCTGAGATATTTGCAAAAAGAGCTTTTAAATAATATTGCAATTTCAGAGCAATAACAGGTCAGAAAACAGTATTTTTAATTTAAATCTCCTAAAATCCTTATGTGAAGATTTATACAGCTTTTAAATCCTAATCTTAATTATTTAGTTATAATGCTAAGCATTTTAGAATAATACATATGTTTTTTAAATTGGAGAACTAAAAGTTCCCAGGGGTCAAAGTTGAATCTTTTGTGCTGCTATGTTACTATTTGTAATTATTTCAAATAGTATTTGACCTAGCTGCTTTAAAAATGTCAGATGTTACATGCTTTTTGGATTCATATACTATATTTTATGTAATACTATATTCACTATCTTTTGAATATATGTTTCAATGGATTGAAATATCATTTCACAAACATAGTCTTAATTAGTCTGCAGCACTGCCATAATCTATTTTTATGTATTTAGGATGGGGTCTACAGGGTCTCACTACACAAATCGCACTCCTAGTGATCCTTCCTGTTTTTCAGCTTCCCAAACACTGGGATTACAGACTCCCCACCACGACCAGTCTCAATCCAGCATACCTCGGGGGCAGGGCCAGCATGGCAGTCCAGGGATTGACTCCCTGACCCTGCAACTGCCTATGCAGGTGCTTCAATCCACTGAGCTATGTGGCAGGTCTGGCATAATCTATTTTTGTGGTACAGTGAGTAGTGTGTTTACTAGTCACATGTTCTTGGTAGATTCTTCAGTTTTCAAAGAAAATTACTTACAGACTCTTGAATATATATTTTCTTCATAGCTTTTCTAATATAGCAACAATATTAATGAGCTTCCAGTTATTTGTCAAGTTCTATTGAACTTTAAGCTCATGTTTAATTGCTAGTATAAAAAGCTAAACTAATATAGTTACAAATGATAAATTGAGTGGTAATAATTTACTCTGAAATTCAGAAATTTCTGAGACATCATCCATGTAGTAAGGACATTCTATGAAAGATCATCCATTGGTTTAAGGGAAAATGGGCAAAAGCAGTATTTGGATTATTTTTATGTAACATTTTTACTAAGTAAATCTTTAAGAGTAGTTTGATTTTTTTGTTTGTATGTTAGTCAACAGAGAAACTATTAAAAAATGTCTTGTACTGAATAAATGTAAAGTTTTAAGCTACAGATAAATGAAATCAAAACATGCAAGAAAAGTAAATAAAATTCTATCAATAAAACACAAAGACATAAAATAAACACAAGGAAAATACAAGTGGAAAGCTATAGCATTTAGGAGAGTAGAAAGCCCCAAATAAACTAGGTGAAAATGGACATAGCAAAGGGATGGCCATTGCCTTTGACCCTGGTGATGACTGTGAAGATGAAGCTTTGCTGTGATCTGTTTATTTGTGCCCACCAAGTCATTCTGCTTAATCCCTTAAATTTTATTCCTCAATAACATTATTACCTGAGGACTGGAATTCTGTGACTACAAATAATTTAACACTGGGAATTAACTGGACAATTGCACTCTCATGAGGTAATTTATTTTTGCTTATACATCTGCTTTGTCATGTTTATTTTCCATAAATTTTAAACAGATGGGAATGTACCCTGGTACAACCACTATGAAAATCAATGTGAAGAATTCTCAAAAAACTAGGGCTGGAAATCCCATCCAACCCAGCTATTCCACTTCTAGATATTTTCTCAAAAAAACTTAAAACATCATATCATAGAGATATATGTGGGCCTATGCTTATACCAGCACAATTTGGGACAGCCAAATCTTGGAAACAATGAAAATATCTATCATCTGAAGAATGGATAAAAAAAGATGTTATATTTTTATACAATGGAGTACTACTCAGCTATAAAGAAAGAGAAACTCAAAACCTTTATAGGTAAGTGAATGCAAATAGAGGTCATACTCATAAAAGAAATAAATCAGATCCACATGGGTAAATATTATATTGTCTTCCTAGTGTAAGACCTTGAAAGAATAACTAAAACCTGAAAGGTGTAATAGATATAGTAAAACAAAAAGAAACTTAACTTAAGGATTAAACAATAAAAAAGAGAAAAAGAAAAAATAGGAAAAAAAGAAAGGGAGGAAAGCATGAAAAAATATATATATATAATGGCTGGGATGATTGTACTAATAATTTCTATCAGTTTTTGAAAATAGCAGTTAATGTTTAGAATTTTTACCTTGACTAATTCTGTATGCTGACATCCATGATCTGAGCAACTACAGTGCAGACAGCAATGTATAATACAAATCCCATTGTTAAATACTTCTCATCTTGGTCTCTAAATGTGTACTGTTTCTGATGTCTTATCAATTATTACACTCTCTTTAAATTATTTTTAAAAAGAGAAGAAAAAAAAACTAATATTTCTTGAAATCAAGCATTAATATCCAATTATTTGTCCAATCTTGCATAACTATATCTGTTAATTTGAGCAACAGATTTCATGATAAAAATAGATAATATATCAACCATTGTTAATTTGTTATTCTTGTTTTGAAAATCTGTAACACATGTATTGTTGTATATCACCCAGTTTCTTCTTTCTATTAGTTTTTCCTGTTAGTTTTACTCCTCAAAATAAAACTAAATTAGAAAAAATACTAGAACAACAATGCTCTGTAGGATTAAAAACTAGGTGAAGCTACGAACAATTTCATATGCAATTTACCATAGTATATTACAATGTATCATATTATACTACATCATATATCACAAATTATTCTTTAGAATCACGAGTTAAAATATTTTCAGATTTTTCATGTATTCAGTTTAATACATTAATGAGTAAACACGAAAATGAATACATTTGTTTGTAACACCATTCAAAATTGTGTTTAATATTAAAAGTTAATTTATCTCATTGTAATAATCTCACATGAGACAACCACAGCCAAACTGTGCTCATATTTGAGAGCTCTGACTTTATTTTCCTAATATGTCTCATTGTTTAGTATCAATATTTTAAGCAAACTTTAAAAGGATCGTTTATCAATGTCTCTGTGTACACTCATAAAATTGAATTGTTTCTGAAGTAACCTATATTTTTGATACTGTACTGAAGGATTTCTTAGTTGTAGTCACTGTATTGCATGTAAGATCCAAAGTGGTATATCTTATTTATTCACTCAATATAAATAAAAAAGTATCTTTCTCTGAACATATCCTAGGTCATGGTTTCAATCAAAAGGTTTTAAAATGTTTCCTGTTGCCATACAAGGCCCAAGTCCATTCTAGGATAAATTGAAAATCCTATGCAATCACAAATGATAACCAGGAGAGCAGATGTGAGACGCGTAAGAGATCAACTTTAGTAATTCTATGGTTTTATATGCTAATTCACTTCCTTAATTAGAATAGTCTTTGATTTGAATTCAAAATTCTAGTAATAAGACACAAAAATGAAAAATGCATACACCAATGCTTTCACTGTGGTAGCATAGCAACATTAGGTCCTAAAGCACCACTCACGCTGCGTCACTGTTCTCCCAGTCATTCAGGTTGTGGCAGCGACCACCACAAACTCTGGAACCAGGCAAAAGGCATATGTCCATCCTATGCAGGGTGAAGGAGGGTGGCCACAATATAGGAAATCAGCTAGTTTTGTATTGACACGGACACATTACTTCCTTGACATAGTTTATCTTTCCTCATTGATGGTTGCCAGTGTGCAATATTCATGAAAGGAAAGAAAAAAGAATTACAAGAAGTAAATAAACTAAATATGTTTCCAAATTTTCCAAGGTTCTCACACTGAAATTATGTCTATGAAAGCATGGACCAATAAATAAGTACCCATCTTACCTGAACTGAAAAACCATGATTTA
>NW_004524589.1:11257402-11269871 GCF_000260255.1 Octodon degus
AGGATGAAAAGAAGGCTTTGTGTGTGGACATGTTTTGTGAACTGAAATGCCATTGAAATTATTATTCTGAAGTACTTCATACTTCAAGGAAAGAAAAATGTATACATGTTCTCATACTATATTTATTGTGACCTTGTAAGATCAATAGAAGCTATCTTTGGCTTCTGCAATCAAAATGGGGAGGGGGGGTTGGTAGGCATTAGCTTCAGATACGTGTTACCATCGTGAACTGCTGCTCGGGTAGCCTTGGTCCAATGGTACCTTGACATTGCTGAACAAGCATTTTTAATTTCTTCAGGGCCAATCGTGTAGTGGGATTTCTATACTCTATGATATCTTTTAGGGACCCCCTATTTATAAAACTATTAAAATAGCTCTACAATTTCTCTTTTCCTGAAGTAAATATATTATGTCAGACTCTATATGTATTACAGTTGCATGCTGAGAAATTCAAGACAGTGGAAATTTCTCTGTAATCTTGCTTTATGAGGAAAATTATTACTCATTCCTTTCTATCACATAATTACTGAAGCATAGGCACATTTTCCTATTAACTAGCTGTGGTTGATCATTTATTGCTGACAATAGTTATCTACTTTGCTCTGACAACCTCTGCTGATATTTTAATTGCTTTTCTTTGTTTCTATACACATTGGAAACTTTTGAGATAAATAGCAATTAAAATGTACAAATACATTTGGTGGTAATCACCAGCTTTTTCTCTGACAAGCCAAATAATGAGACTTTGACAGTAGTAAATGAGTTTATGTTCCATTAGGTTTAAATTAAAATAGAAACATTTTTCAGGCTAGTTCATAGCAAGTTCAAAACATCATCAGTAGCAACTCATTCTAGTCATCTATACAGCAGAAGTTCATCATTTTTTTCTCCACTAAGAAAATTTCCATACCATGGAGATAAAATAAATAGATTTTCATGGGAGAATGCAAAGTGGAGATTTGGTAAAATGAGGGTTAAATACTCTACCTATCAAAACATTTTGTTTTATCTTTTGATATTTTCAAAAAGAATGTTTATGTATCACTTGTTTCCAAGCTAGATATTTAGTTTGATATAAAAATACTTATAAATAAAGGCATTGTGAATGCAGTCTGTTGTTATTGTTTTTGTCTGAAAATATATAAGATTATTTTTGACCAAACATCTTTTCTGAAAAACCCAGGACTAAACTGTAGTTTTATGTCACGTTATCACCTGAACCATAGACACTTCATTCTTAGATCAGGCCCAATCCTAATTATGGGACTAAATTAAGAGCCATCTGTTTGGTTAAAGTTTTCTTGCACACATCTCAAAATGTGAAGTCTTTTCTTATTTTATATCACTTCCTTACAATTTCTTTACAAGTTACACACATTTCTAGAGGTATCTCATTATTGTCAAACTCTTAACTAAATGTGTTATGGTTATTTATATGCACATAGTTTATTTTACCTTCCCCACAGGAATATACATCCTTGACAATGATTGAATACAAAATTTTGTTTCTCTTTTATACCAAATGTTCTATGTCTGTTCCATGGTGTTCATGCAATAAAGGTTTATTGGTTTGATATTTTTGTTGGACAAATGATTGAAAAATTCTTTAGGTTCTGTAGCATAAATCAGTTTCTTTAAGTAAGGCAAGGATAAATTTTCAGAACATCAAATGTGCTTAATGTGTCAATGTATATCTAACCTGATGTGTAAGTACAGTACTTTAGTTTAATTCAAGGATAGTTAGTGGTAATATTTTCAGAGTGAGTTAGTGACATTATGGAAATGCATAGATAAAGACCTACATAAATATTGCTTCTTACTCTCACCTACACTAAATGACTTTACAACCCTGCCCATCCGCAAAATTACCATTGCCAAGCATTTTGTTTCCTCATTTACTTTCTCAAAAAGGAAGATAAAAATTTTCTTGTACTTTGAGAATTAAAGGGAAAACTGTTAGAAAAAAAAGCTTCTTTGTTCATAGCTCCCAAATTTATTGACTGTACCTTCCACTTCTAAAATTTATTTAGTTTTCTGGTGTTATGAACATTTCACGAACCTTTCTCAGGAGCCAGAACTAGTCTGAGGGGCATTGAATACAGAAAAGATTTGAGTCCCTTCTAACTCCATGAAAGAATTTTTAAAATTCCCAACTTAGGGACAAGGAAACCTGCAGAAAAAGTAGGCAAATTCCACAAGGCTGTATTGTAAGAGGCAATGAATTTCAAGCTAGAACACAGACATCTGACATTAGAGTCAGCATCATAATTTCTAACATGCTCTTCTCATTATTCTTTCCTTTGGTGCCTGCATTTATTTGTTGCTCTAGGGCCATGACATAACCTTGGGCCCACCGAGAAAAGGGACATTTACTCCATAATGCAAATGTTCACTCCAGAAGCAATTTATTCAACAATTATTCCACTGTAAGCATTTCCCACTTTCCTATGTCATGGCAAACACTTCTTGGAAATTTCCACTTGTGCCTCATGTGTCTGTCACTATGAGTTCTCAGAGGGCTGAGAAAATTAGAGATGAAATAGAGGGGATAAGGTTTAATTTTTTATCTGTATATAGTAATTGAGATAGTAAAATAATCACCAGCTTATACTAAGCTTTTGAACCCCTTAGACTGATTCTCCTATAGGAAACAGCATCATACAGTTTATATACCATGTAACATTTTCTATTTTTTCTACATCACTAATTTTTAGTCATTCATTTTTAATAGTATAAATATGGTATTTGAAATATGTTCTGTATAACACTTAAAACATCATCTATCATGAAATATATACACTGCACTGGCCTGCCAAATTTCTTAATATCTATTAAATGATTTCTGTTATGACTAAAAGTCATTAGCCTGCTTCTGTCCAGAATTTCCATCACCACTCTATTTTTCTCTTTACTCAATTTTTTTTTAAATCTGTGTAAAAATGTCTTCCATTTTCTCCACTTATGATTACTTTTCTCACATACAAGGATGATACTAAAACCCATTTTCCTGTGAAATCTTTGTTGATGCTTTCTTACACAGTTTAGACTTTTCTGTAAACTGGTAGGTCTTTTTGTGTTTATCTATTTATTTATTGTTTCTCACTGAAAAACTTATGGTGTGTTTGCTATTCATTAATATTTTAGATCCTACCACATATAATAAGTTATATTGTTATAAACAAATAACGTATTTGTGTCCTTAATTTGTAGCATATTTACTATATACAATGATTAAATATGAAATTGTTTGTACAAACAAGTGTTTCAGAAAAAATAGTTGAAGGTTGGCCAAATAACTCAGTGGATTAAAGGGCCTGTTCAGGCAGACGCAGGGGCAGGAGGTTTGATCCCCTGGCCTGCTGTGCCGACCCCACCACTGGGGCATGCTGAGATGGTGATTGAGACTGGGAGTGGTGGTGAGTGCCTGTAATCCCAGCATTAAGGAGGCTATAAACGGGAGGTTCACTATGAGTCCGATCTATGCAGTGAGACCCTGTACAGCCTGCACACCTTGTCTATATATATATATATATATATATATATATATATATATATATATATATAAAAAAATTGAAAAAAATAATAATACAATACATTAAGAATGTCTCAAAATATATCTAATCAATATACTTTAAACAAATGAATTATCTTCTCCAACCTTATTTTCCAATATTATTAAAAACATCATTAAGAGCAAGAAGCTTCTTTTTTTGATGTTGATAGTTTTGTACTTTAGCAATTTGTAATTTCTTAATAGTTATTTCAATAAAATAACTCTGTTGGGTCTGTGCGTGATACAATTATATTATGGAGTATAGGTTTAAGTATTTTTCCATAAAAATTCAAAACAAAATCACATTATGAGTGAAATTCAACTCAATATAACTTAAGCTGGAAAAGTAATTACTTCCTTATTACAAATTGCCTTGAAAAGTTTACAGAATGTTATCATGAAAAAAAGAGTTATACATCCAGAACATCAAAATTTGAGTCATTAATCTTCATTTATTTTATCTCTAGATTTTATACATCATTTAGTTAAATGGATATTTAGTGCTATAACCTATCTTTCAAACTGAATTATTGTAAAACAAAAAGTAATGAGGACATGGGAGAAAATAAGGCTTATTAAAAGGAAGCGTGAATGTTTCATTATTGGGTCAGTCCTTCCTCTCTATATCTGCCAGTCTGAGCAAAATATTCATTTTGAAATATGAAAACATATTTCTCAACTTTTCAGAAAATAGTCAACAACACATGTCAAATGAATCTGGACTTTAGAAAATGTTTTTAAATCTGTACATTTAATGTAAATAGAAAATAAAGTGTAAGTTTAAATTTCCTTATGTTTTCATTATAGGGAACAATATATTTGTAATTGAATATGGGGTGATGTAGTAAACTTTATAACTGCTAACACAAAGACACAAAGGATCAAAATAAATTATCAGTAATAGTTATGCTACTGAATGGTCCAGGATAAACTAGAAACAAACAACTTATGAAAATAAAATCCAGAAAAGGATTGAAAAATGAATGTAATAACAACATGCAAATGGGATAAGTTACCAATCAAAACAAATCTACCAATTAAGATCTTAATACTTAAGATTGAATTCTCCTACTCAAATTCCTCTACTAAATGAAGAGGAGGAAATGCACAAAAGTTCACTATATAAAAAAAACATTTTCATGATTAGAAAGTATACCAGGAAATTGTACGAATAGAAAGTCTCTGTCAATACTCCTAATGTACATTGATACAAAATCTTTAACTAATTGCCAGAAAATGAAATTGCACAGAATCTGAAGATAATTATATTTGTGATCATTTGGGAATTATGGAAGCCCAGCATACAATGATAAATGGTCAAATATGTGAAAGGCACAGTGAAAAATCATATTCAACACAAGTTTGAATTTTTATAACTAACAGCAAGAACAAGAGAAGAATGCCACTATCCCATTTCTATTCAGCTTATGGCAAAAATAATGGCTTGAGTAATTATGCAAAAAATAGTCCAAAATTCACCCAAGTCAGACTAGAAGTTGCATTGGCCCTCTGAGAGATAACATGATATTATTTACAGAAATACTTAAGCATTTTACCAAGTATTAACAACTTTAGGAAATTTGCAGGATACAAAATCAACGGGCAGAAGGCAAGTATCTTTCCGTGTATTAAGAATAAACTGTGCAAAACATATCAATTCCATTTATAATACCACAAAAATAACATAAGGAATGGATTTATTTATTTATTTTAGCCATAATCATAAAACAAGTTAACTATAAAAATTAGAACACATGTCTGAGTAAACCCTAACATTCTCAAGATTTAACTTTCTTAAATAATTGAAACCCAGCAAGAGACAATGGAGAACAAAATAATCTTAATAAAATCAAAACTGTGTCCTTATCCTAATTTTGTTATAAATTTTGCCGGGACTATCAGGAATGTATCGGTAAGAAGTACTAACAGAGGAATGGATTTAAACAAGGATGTGTAAAGGCTATATACTGAAAATCTAATTACAATTAATATTATAAAAATATTTATATTATCCAGAGAGATCTACAGATTCTGTGCAATTCCTCTCAAAATTGCAATGGTATTATTTTTAGCAGAAAGAGAAACACAGTCCTTAAATTTATAAGATACCACATAAAATTCGGACTAGTGAAAACATTATAGGACAGAAAGAAAAGTTTGGGAGTCAGGATAACACCTGACATTGTGCTATATCCTTGTATTAATCAACTGGTATAGAACTAGCAAAAAAGAGCTGCACTGAACAATGGAAAATATAGAGGGTCCAGAAATGCCAATATATATTTATAATCGATAAGTTTTCAACAAATATGCCAGCAGCACACCATTGGTTTATTCTCTTACATGGTGTTGGATCATGGAATGTCATCAAATAAAAGAACAAAATTTGAACTTAATTTCATACCATACATAGTACAAAAATCAATTCAAAATATACTAAAATTGTGCAGACCCAAAAGTGTAATGGTACCAGAAGGAATCATTAAAAAAAAAAAAAAAGAAGCTTCTTGACATTGGTCTAAGCAACGAATATTTGGTTGTGACCAAAACAACACAGGGCCCCAAACATGGGAGATCAAAGAGGCAGTGCCAGGTGAGAACTGAAATCCTGAGACCTCCTTGTAGACTAGTTGTCTACGTCTGCCTCTGGAGGTTGGGGGGCGGGGCTAAAGCAGCTGTAGTCTGTTGTCTACAGTCAATGAATAATAAAAGAATCAACTGCTTAATCAGAATGGGCTTCTTTTTTTTTTAATTTATGTGTGTGTGTGTGTGTGTGGCCAGCTCAGCCCACCAGGGGGCGCAGCTGGCTGGCATGTGGGGCTGGGGGATTGAACCACGGTCCCTGTGCTTTGCTTAGCTTGTTCTAAGTAGGTGCTTTAGACCACTGAGCCATCTCACCAGCCCCAGAATGGGCTTCTGAAAAACAGCTCAAACCTTCATTCTTCCCTACTTACTCATTCTGGTTGCAAATCTTTTGGCTAATTTTTCCAACTGAGATAGGTCTTCTCTCCCTTTGTTGGATTTCATGTGGATAATACTGGAAGCCCTCAACTGACACACATAGAACTGTGTGCTACTAACTTATATTAGGCGTCTCTTGATTCCATCAAGTTCACATCAAATTCTAAATCACACATCTTACTTGGCTATTATTTAAAAATAAGACATAACAGGCATTGTTAATGGTATGGAGGAAAACAAACATTTTAAAACTGTTGTTAGGAATATAAATCACTACTTGACTATATTGGATTACTTTGCTGAATTAATGCACCTACAATATATGAATAGCAATGGAATACTCATCTCTGACAAAAGTAAACAAAAAAGGGGGATATAAATTAAGGGCCATTTTGTAGTGAAAAAATATATATCCGTATGTACAAAATAGCATAGATATACAGCAACTCTCTCTTAGTTCAATGAGAAGAAAGTTTTTAACTAATAATGTTTAGACAAGATATCATGTCTGCATCTTGTGCTACGAATAACTACTGCAAAGACAACAATATACAAAGTATTAATTATTGTAACTGTCCCACTAACCTGTTTTGAAATTGTCTCATAGCTACTTCTTTCTCAATGAAATTAATAAAAAAAGAAAACAAGATAGAATTTACTGGACAATTTCAAAATAAAATACTATACATGTAAACCTGAAATCAGCACTATTTGACGTATGTTCAAAGACAATAAAATCAATTTGGAAAACAGATAGTTCCACAATAATATTTATTGCAGTGCCATTCACAGTACCTATTATGGCATCCATCCAAGTTTCCATTAATCCACAGGTGGCAAAAGACAGTGGGGTATGTAGGCACAATGGTGCACCATACAATCATTCAATGAGGAGAACCTATCATGGTCACAACATGAATGAACATGAGTGGCATTAGGCTCGTTAGTAATCTCCCCACAGAAGAGCAAATGCTGCATGGTTTTCCTCACTATGAAATCTTAAGTTAAACTTAGCAACAGAGCAGCATCAGGGTTGCAAGGACCTTGAATAAGAAATGCTGTGAAGAGGGCAAAAAGCTTATGTTTAGAGAATACAAAATTATGATGATTATAGTTAATTATAAGAATTGCATGGTATGCCTGGCAAACACAAGGTCTTAAGTTCAATTTCAGAGAGCAAAAATAAAGTGCATCATAGAAGAATAAGAAATTAGATCTTCAAAGCTCTCATTACAGAAATAAACATGGGAGGTGATAGATATGTTAACCACTTTCATTTGATCACTTCACTTTTTATCCGTGTTTGTAATTCTCAAATTTTGTATGCCATAAATATGTTTTACATTTGTATCATATGTGGATTATATCTTAATAAAGATACAGAAAAGACTCAAAATAATTTCTTACCATAAGCCAAGATATTATGTAAAAACACAGCACAGAACCATATTCATTAAATTGGATGGCAGTAATAAACTTTTCTTACCCTTTTCCACTATCCACAGTGCTATTGCTGCAAATCCCTACTTTTGTGGTGGAGTCTCCCATCTTAAAACATGTTCCATGTGAAGCTTCCTTAAATTTAAGTATAGTAAATCATGAGAATTCATTGCCATGGTTTCATATCAATTTTTATGTTAGTGCCATTCAATTACACTTCAGAGAGAGGGAGTAATGGTACACTTGTCAAGAATTAAAATAGCAAATTTAATCTGCCTCTATAATGTAAGCAATTGCCATGACAAAAAGAAACACTAATACTGAAGGTCTAGAAGGAAGGCATTAGGGCAATGTGGAAATGTTTTCATTTGTTCAACTGAAGCATTTAATATATTTCATTTTTATTGACGTAAAAATACTCATCCCATTTAAATATGCCTTTGGTGACCAAAAAGTGTCATTATTCTAAGGTGAGGTTGGATTGACAGCTAATATTTCTGAAGTTGGTCCAATGGATATCTGCTCCAGTTTGAGACCTACAGCTGTCAGTTTGTATGAGATTTCTAAAAGGAATATTTATGTCAACTCACTAAAAATATTAATTTACTATATGTTGGCCATATTTTTAATAGCCTATTCCATATGTATTTTTATAAATGAATTAAAATATTATTTATGTATATGCATACAGGAATAGATTTTGGTGAAACTCTTGGCCATACAAGTTGCATTTCCATATTTCCTGAGGTCATCCAAAGAATATCTTGGGAGTCAAAAACTCATTGTTTTGTACCTCTAGTGTCACTGGTCCATCTTCAGTATTCTCCTAGTTTACTGTTCCTCAAATTGTAGCCTGAAATCTGTCCTTGATTGTGACTTTCTTTGGTTGATACACTACTTTAATTACTTTCTAGGTTAGATTTTCTTCACAGATGTTGTTTCTCTGCTGTTTCCCAGTCATGGAGATAGAATTGGAGTTAAGCAACTCATATAACTTCAAACAGTTACTTTTAGCTTGTTCCAAAAGGGAAAATTTATAATATACTTTTGAATTTATGTTTATGACATCATCCATGTTGGCTACCAAATCAAGAACAAGACATTGAATATTAAACCCTAGCAAATTTACAATTCATAATGTCACAAATATGAATTGAGCATTTCATACTCAGATCAATCTTTTTGAGGTCACAATGTTCAGCAATTTTACCCTCTACTCTGTGTGTGTAACAATAACAAGTGCAATATAATGCAAAAAATGGATATGAACACACAAAAATAATCACAATGAGGAAGGCTGAATTTGGCTCAAACATTAAACTGCATCAATGTTTAAAATGTGCCTTGTTTTCAAGAAAAATATATTTCTAATAATCTACTATATTGTCTAGTTTTCCGGTGGTTAAAAAAAAATGCCTTTATCTCTGTGGGAGTTTGTGTCACAATTTCAGATGTTTCAGTTCATAATTGATTGGTTCCAAGGAAGAAATTTCATGGAAGAAGGGTAGAGGAAATCTGTCAACAGAAGGAATGCAGGAAGCAAAAGAGCAGAAGCTTCAGAAAGAAGGGGAACCAGAAATACTAGCTAAGCTCACGATCTGATGCAAAGTTCCTGCAACCTGGCCCCATCGTCGGAACTTATCTATGTTTTAAGCTATTGGTGTGATCAGTTCTGCCAAAATCCAATCACCTCCCCAACAATCTTAACTGGTGCATGTATTTTAAATAAATTTGAAATGAATGTTTTACAATTGAATGCAAAATGAAGAAGTGTAGGTATGGTGACAATACTTTCAGATCACATTTAAAAGGTGTTACATTTGGATGTCTGTGATAAGATTATTGAAGTCATATCCTTTTCAGTTTTGCAGAAGTACTGTGAAAAAGGTAACAATTAGCAACAGTAGAATGATGGTTTGCTAGCTTAAAAAAATGCAGAGGTGCCCAGCAATATGGAAAGGCATGTTTTCTGCGTAGCCGTGAGGTTACTTATGGAACAGAGTAGCCTATGAGTCACCAAAATGAGGGGAAAATGTTGCCCAGATGTGAGCAATACCATCAACAAAGTGGAGACTCAGAGTAGAACAAAAAGTGGAAAAGAAAAAAGCTTCCTATGCATGGGTATGGCATAACTGCTGTCACAGGGGAGTCACACTGCAGATGTTGTGCCCTTGGAAAGCAGACTCAAGTCATGAGCTCTCTGGGCCTTCAGCCTCTGCTGGGGTCAGCATGATGGGACTCTTTCCTTTCATGTTCCCAGCTTCTTGAGAAGCTACCAATTTCTTTTGCTCTGCATTTCACAGTTGTGGGACTATTCAGCCTCTGATCATGTGATCTAACCTGCTAACTTATGCATTATATATAAGACTTTATGCCTTAAAACCTTGTTCCTAGTCTCTACTTAGCTGGTAACCTTCTTACACACTCTTTATCACTTTTAAATTGTGAAACAAATGTCTTATACATATTACTTTTAAACTACTCTCTAAAATCAGTCCAGTGACATTCTCCCTGTCCTGGCCATGTCACATGTCATGCAGAGCACCAGATTAGGGAAAGCTCTGTCATACATGCAAAGATTTTTTGTTGGCATCTTGAAAGTTTAAATTTTTTAAAATCAAAGTCTGGACATTCATGTGTTGCTTGACCTTTCAAAGTGCGTAGCCAGTCCTGTTCCCATTTTCCTCAACTATGTCGTTCAAAAATAATACATTGTGTTTGACAAAGCAATAACTACTATGGAATGCAAGAGAAAAGTAGTACATTTAATATCTTCTTTAACAAATGCGGTGGTGGAAACTATTCTATCAGCCATATGTTTAATTTAACACATAATATGTATCAGAACTACTGTATGTTTAAGAAGAAACTAAAAACAGGAAGTCTCAAGAAATTATACACATTTGAGATCATAATAATATTGCAGCAGGTAGGACAGGCAGCTAGGGGAAAGCCAACCCTGAGAGCAAATCAGGATCAGCGAGAGAAGGACAAGATAAGATGAGGCATGATAATGAAGGATTGTTAAAATCCAGGCTCCAAGTGGTGTACGCCCAGTACCACCAAGCCTCTGTTCACATTCCTAATGTCCTTGTTCTGTGTGTGCTGATAGTTTTAGACAAGTTCCAACTAGCTGGGCCTGAAAAATGATGCTTTCCACTTCCCATGATTTCTGTAAGTGCACTTCTTGTCAAACTTTCCTGATTCTAACACTTTGGTTGACTTCAGATTGGCCCATAATCATCTGAATTGTGGCTATTTCTCTGAATAAAAACTAGCAGACATGTCCCCAGGGCAATCCCCTTTTGGATACTCTCTTGATCTCAAGACAGCAAATTGTCCCTTGATAAACTTTCTTCCTACTTATCTCCCACATTGGAGTCCACTCTTCTGCATCATGAGACTCAAAAGTGATTTGTATGTGTACCTTGTAACAATAACATTTTAAAATATATTCAACTAGGTGGTACTTGTGTACACACTCATTTCACAAAGTGGACAAAAGTTTATCCAGAGAAGTATTTCTTTGTAATAGTATTTTCTTCCAAATTTTGGATCCTGTAATATTAAGGGCACTTCATACTCTAAATATTTTTCTTTTTCCAAATCATTTTAGAACCACGTATTTCTTCTCATGTCCTGATTGTGGTCACCAATAACAGAAGAAAATGGTTGGAAACACTTGTGTTATAGAGACACAAAGTGACTTGATGAAGTGAAACTACTTAAAAGATTATAGCCGTTGCCACTCCAGGCTTCAGCAAGCAGCTTTCAGCTGAAGAACAGCAGCAATGCTTAGTGTTGGTCCTTACTTTCTCAGTACCAGGAGAAAGACAGTATCAGCTGCAGAAATTCAGGGACTACATTTCTAGAAGTTTTGCCCTGGGTTTTGCTCTTTTGTGTTTTTACCATGTGCATTTTATTTTAGGGAAGTGATTGCCATATGGTTTTGATTCATTTGCACTCAGCTTTAAAAAGTACTAGGTTTTAGAAGGTGTTTTATGTCCACCAAAATTTTGAGCCATTTTATAAGCCTCTTTTATTAAAACAAGGACGTTTTATTTTGAGAGCACTTGAAATTAAATATCAAGTGGTTCACATTTGCTACAAAAATAAAATCCTCAATCATCTATCTTACACAGATTGAAGAATGACTTTTTAGTTCAATTTTCTTCTATGATTTTGTTTACACATTTTCTTGGAAGTAATGAACTGTGCTAACTTAGAAAGTTCAAGTGAAAACTTTTCTTTTTTACTAAATTGTTAATTTTGATCTCCTTTTATTTATGCATGTTTTTGCTTTCACTAATTTGTTTTTGTAGTGATTATGTAGAATAAAATACACAGAATTATCATAAATTAGTTTTTCTTTTATATCACTTCGTGTAAACAAAATATTTAAATTCTTTTTTAAAGTACTCTATTTTTGCAATTAGTGTCAGATACTTAAACACACAGACTTGTTTTTACAAAACTGTTATTTACTACATTTTGACTTGCGGTTTTCTCTAAGTG
>NW_004524589.1:11270293-11275322 GCF_000260255.1 Octodon degus
GATATCCTATCCTCAAACTGTTAGAAGTGCTGGCCATTTTCTTGCCATTCCAGTATTTATCTTATGTTTTACTCTTAGTACTTCTTTGTTATCATGAAAACTTTTTCTTAGTTCAATTGTTTTGAAACATTTAATTTTCTGAATATTGCTTAATCTTAATTTTTGTTCTAAGATTTATACTGTATCTTTGACTTGCAATTTATGTAAAAGACATTGTATGATATCTTCTCCTAGTATTAGAAACTTTAAAAAGTATATTTCCATTTTCTGTTGACTTTAATAAAACAAGAGGTTTGTACCTAAAAGAAAAATAAAAGCCTCATGTAGTTATAGGTGGGAAATTTCACAGCTGGCTGGATGAAAGTGCACAAATGTACTTTATTGGTGTGAGACTGAGATGGAGGGTGTGCATGGGGGAAGCCCTGCCCCACAATGTGGGTGGCTCCAATCCATAGGCTTACAGCATAGATGGAATACGAAGGGAGAAAGAAATCAGGCTCGTTGCTTCTCTTCCTGCTTGCTGCTTCCTATCTACCTACAATGAACTGCTCCTCCTCTGTGATTCTGCTCCACCATCCACCTCACGTTGGAGATATCTGAATTTGGACTAAAATCTTTACAAACAGTGAGCTAAAATAAACCTGATCTTTTTCATGGAATTCTTTTGTCTCAGCAAGAAAGGTAATGTAACTGAGGCTGACTCTGGCACCAGAGAAATGAGGTAATTGCGACACCACTTTGCCATGTGGCTCAGGAGCCTCTGTAATGGGCTTTTAGGAAGAGGTTGGAAGGGTTTAGAGATGCCAGTTGGAGAAGCAACCCTGCAATATTAGAAAGAGAACTAAAGGGAGATTCTAGTTAGAACTCAGAAGACCAGAATGCTGACAGAAATGCAGAGAAGAAAGACCAGGACCACGAGTTTACAGATAGATACAAGGTCTACATTGGCTCTTAGACTCCAGATTAGGTGTGTCATGCTTTGGTAGAAATTTTTTCTGCAATGTTTTGTTTTATACAGACTTTGCCTGAGACTGTAATTAATGGTGTTGGACTAATTAATCCAGTAGAATAAACATTAGGAAAGTTTAATAATGAGGTAGTGGAATGGCTACTGCTAGGGGTTTTTAGTCAGACCAACGTTCGAGGAGAATAAAGATTGAAGTAGGGGCTAGGGATAAAACTCAGTGACCCAACACACACCAGGCAAACACAAGGTCATGAGTTTGATTTCCAGTACCAAAAGCAAAACCAAGAGTAAAGAGCCCAAGGGAATAATTTAAAACATTATGATCTTAGCCATAAAGGAAGCTCCTATAGACCTACAACCTGCAAGGAAGGAGCTAAAGAAAACTTAACTGTGGAAAAGAGTAGTAATAAAAATACAGTCAATTTGGAACAGTGAGATTCCACCCTTAAAATTGCAAAGGTGAAATATTTTGCTTTGAGAAGAGAACCCCAGGGCACCTGTTCCAGAATAGTGGCTGCCTAGGCAATTTGTTCCTCAGATTGGGTTCACAACCCTGGGCAATCTAGGCCCCAGATCCCTACAACAAAGAGATAAGGAAGTCCAGATACTGTACCGCCTTGTGGCAGTACAGTATCTCTTAATTTGACTTCATCCATGTGGCATGATTTTAGGCACTTTCAGGGTGTAAGAGTTGTGGGGTCAGAAGGCTTCCACTCAGACTGCAGAAGAAGGCCTAGAAAGCCAAGCAGTATGGCCATGAGTGGGTGGTGTCTGAAGTTGTGAGTGTGAAGCTGCAGATATAGTAAACCACAAAAAGTTGCAGAAGGCAAAATATGACTTATCTGAGGAAAATGGCATTGAGGGAGCACAGTGAGCCCCAAAGAGAAGCCATGAGAACAACAGCCACTGGAAATGCTGTAGGGGCTTATAAAGTCCACGCCTTTTACAGTTTCACATCCTGTCATAGATTGCACCAGACACTGACATGGAACTGTAGGATTAAATGTTTCTCCAGATGGATTTGGGTCTCACTTTGACGCATTTCATTCTATCCCTTAATTTAGACCTTTTCTAATGGGGATATTTAAGTTATGTCATTGTGTGTTAGGAATGATTAACTGTCTTTTCATTTATACAGATGCTCCCAGCTAAGAGTTTGTCTTAAATTTTCAAGAAGACTTTGAATGCAGACTTTTCAGCAATTTGGCAAGTTTTAGGACTTTGTCTACTCTTAGAGATAGACTAAACGCTTTTTATACAAATGGAGGTGCATGAGCCTTTGCAGGCCAGGGGTGGATGTTATGACTCATCTAGATACCTTTCCAAAGCCTCATGCAGCCATAGGCTAGGAGGTTATCAGGTAGCTGGATTAGGGTGTTTAAATGTGGATTAAGGATGTGATGCTAGGATTAAAGGTGTGCTGGTAGAAATCCCATGCCAGGATATGAGGGGAATCAATTAATAGGTTTATAGACTGGATAGAACATCAGAGGACAGAAAGAAGACAGGTTCGCTGCTTGCTGTTTCCTGCCTGCTCTTCCATGGATAGTTTTTCCTCTGAATTTCTGTTCTGCCTACCATCCTGCCTTGGTTCTAGATGACTATGGACTGAAACCTCTACAAACTTTGAGATGAAATAAACCCATCCTTTAACTGTGAGTGCAGGGTATTTTGCCTCAGCAAGGTGAAACGTAACTGAAATAATCACTATGTGCTTGCAGTACATAGTTTTTATATTTATTGTAGGGAATTGGTATACATTCATGACACATTTCAATTTTTTCAACATTTCCTCTACCCTCTGTTAATTTATCTTAAAAGCCTTATAAAGTTAAACATATACACAGATGGAAAATCAAACTAAGGGACCAAAACTATATACAATATATGACACAATTGTACTGTTAAGGCACACATACAGATACAGTGTATGCACTGGAACCCCAAAACAAATAGATTTAAAGACAGTCATGATTCGATAGCTAATTTCCTATGTACAATAAATTTATAAGCTTAGTGTAGAGCCTGCCAAATAGCTCAGCAAATGACAGCACCTGCAAGCAGGAGTTGACACATGGTACAGTGGCATGATGGACGACACTAGGATTAAAAGTATGAGCACTCCCTCCCTGAGTAGTAGGTGGATAGTTGGTGAGACCTGGATAGTAGGTGAGAGACAGAAAGAGCTGTGCTCATCCCTTGCTTGCTTTTCTGTCTCCTTCCCACCATGAACTATTTCTCTTCATCAGTGCCCATTTGCCACGCCACCCTGCCTTGGAGCCAACTGTTTATGGACTGAAACCCTTGGCAACTGTGAGCTGAGGAAACCTTTCCTCCTTTAGCTTTGGGCGTCATGTATTTTGTCAGACAAGCCAGCAATTCAACTGAACTACCACTTGAGGTGAGGAAGGCAGATCCATTTCTTCCATGGGGACTACATTTGCTGCTGCTTGAGCAGCTGTTATATTAAAAGAGTGTTATTTTGACATCTTTATTATTAAGGAGACAATACATACTTCACTAATTTTCAACATGTATCTACAATTGCACAGAGCTATTCTATTCTACCTTTTGTGTTGTAGAATGTCAAAATAGGAAATGAAAATCATATTACTTATGTATCATCAAACTTCACATTCCTCTTATGTTGCAGATAGAATTTTCTTTTGTTTGTAACATTATACAATCCAGCTGCTTGATGATTAACTTTATCATATGATTTAGGATTAATTTGGAAGTAATATAACTAAAATATATTCCATAAAATAAGTTTTATTAAATAAATTCACATGGACATCAATTAAATACCAGGGAAATCTATGCACTGTCATTTATGATAGAGCAAACTGCATTAAACTAATGGAGCTGTCCTGATTATATTATATGGTTAGCAAAGTGAGGCAACCTAAAATGCCTCAGTGACATAATATGGATATAAATAGCACTTTTACTGTAGTGTGATGGAAATAGCCAGACGCTAGGATTATGACCTTTTAGGATGGATGGATGCAGAGAATTGATAGCTTGCCTATTTCATAATAGCGCAATAATGACTACATCAGTGGAGACTTTAGAAATGATTTTCCTCTTCATTGGATTTATCTAAAGCTTATGATAAGTGACTTATTTAATTCAGGAATATTCAGTCTATTTGGGAGGAGGAAATAAGACATTTCATTATTTAGATAATTTTGAAGCACTGAAAGATGATGAACAGACAGAGCAATAGCAATACCAGTACAAATTTCCTTTTTATATAATGAGAATATTAGGCATCACAATTAGAAATCATAGAGAAAAACATTCAATACATTTTAAGACAACATGGAAGCATTTATTAAAAATAAAAATAGAAGCAATTTATATTTTATATCTGTAAGTTGATTTATAAAGAAATTCAGCAAATTTTTAATTTTTAAAAAGATATACTATTAATCAAAGGAGGAAGGAACTTTTATTAGAATGAGGATTTTATTTTAATCCTCATAATCCATGACATCTTTGAATTAGCTCTGGTGTGTGGTGACTTACTTTGACACTCATGAACTTGGAAACTTGTCACATGCTGACAGAAAATATGATATTCTCATATAATACTGCCACAAAAATATCTTCTATAATGGACATGTAGAAAGAGAAAGGACACTGGAAAGTATTATTCTCATTTCTTTGAAGTTCAAGCTATCTGTATTTTTTGAAGCACAAAAGAAAAAATGCATTCCATCTCAAGAAAGAGAAAGAATAACTATATTCTGCTCTTTTATCTTCCTCACACATAGCTAAACAGCAGAGGTTTGTGAGAATCTATGTATCTTACTTTTGGTAGATACTTTAGGAATATTTTAAGTTATGTAGAAACTTGAAGTTCTTATTCTAAGGGTGAATCAATAAGAAATCAACTCAAATGATATCACTGTTTTGCTGTAAAAGTAATTGTCAGTGAACCATTTAAAAAGAAAGAAAGAAACCTAGTGCCAGCCAAATAGCTCAGGAGACTAAAGCGCCTGCTTAGGCAGATGCAGGGGCTGGGAGTTCAATCCCCAGGGCCTGCTGTGCCAGCCC
>NW_004524589.1:11276367-11293633 GCF_000260255.1 Octodon degus
TAATGAAATATAAAAAAGATAGAGGCAGAAACCAGGTCATAGAGACCTGAGTTGAGTTCCTGACTGATCTGATGTAAGAGGATAATGATGGCAGTTTGGTCTTATTTAGTAGATAAGTAGGTTAAATTTATCTCATGACTGTAAACATTATCTAAAAAAGCTGTGCTATATCTGAATAAAAAAACAATGGCTGAAATTACTTTGATTTACAATCATAAGACAGAACAAAAATTTTTTCTACAATTTTTAATGCAGGCTTATAAGCCTTAAGAATGTCAGCAAAAAAAAATGCAAACACCTCCTAAAATTGTTTGAAGATCTCTTAGATAGTAATTAATAAAATACTTTTATTTGAGGAATCAGAGGATGTTTGTAAATTCTGTTACATAGTTTTAAAGTGTTTTTAATATAGCTTATAAAAGTAAACATTAGCTGAAGTGTTTCTCACTGTACTAACCTCCTAGAAAAGAAGAAGTATAAAAAAAAGTAATTGCTTCTCTGGTATACAATCTTATGTGATGAAAATACAAATTTATAACTAATACTGTACATATTTTCATATGTTCATAAAATAATGTCATTTCAAAAAATTTACCTTACGCATAAAATATCTCAGCCATAAATCCATTCCTTGCTTTAAGACTGGAGAGGAGTAAGATATTTTATATAACATGAATTTCTTACCAGATTAGTTTCTTATTTCTTATTTTGATACTTATTGCCTTTCAAATTATTTTTGGGAAAGGTATGTAAACCTTTAGAGAAAAATGTTCTAAAAATTTTTTCATATTTCACCTTAATGTATGCATCCATGTTTTAACTTGGGAAAGAGGAGAGATAATTGTATTTTTTAAAACAACTCTAATTTCAGAGAACAACCTTCTTCAGATCATTCCTTACTGTTTTCTTTTTGTTTCTATTTAATGTAAAATGTGGACCAGTAGACATTTTCTGAGTAAAAACAAAACAAAAATCATATCGTATGCACAATTATACCTAGATAAATGAAGAGGGAAAGCGAGTAAATGGAAGAAAGTGAGAACAAAACAGAAAGGATAAACACTATTTGTGAAATGCTAGTTACGCCTAATAGGTGCTATTATTATGAAATATTCAATATGGCAGGTTTGTGAACATAAGAACTAACAATAGTAGGAAATACAGTCTAGAGTTAGAGCTTGTAGACAGCATTTGATGTGAAACTACTGCTTTTTATAGTCTGAGAAGAATTAGACACCAGGTAATGTATTATTTTGTTGTCTATGAAGGAAAACTTGAGCGTACTCAAAAGTAAATATTGCATTTATGTTTCAGCTGAGCATAGTTCCTCCTATTGGTGGTGATATTTGAAAATATTTAGTATTTAAGTAAAAGAAATAGGTTAGCACCAATAAAGTCATGAATATGACTTTATTTATTATTTTTGTGGTACCGAGGATTGAACTCAGGACCTTGTGCTTCCCAGGCAAGTGTTTATTCTACTGAGCTATCTCCCCTGCCCAAGATGACTTTAAATAAAAAGAATAAGAGAGAGACCAAATTAAAATGAGAATAATGGAATGAAATGGGAGCATTTTGTTTCCAGTAGCATCATTCATCACAATAATTGAATACAGTAGAAGAACAACACAATGAATTTTTTTACAATAAGTGGAAAATGAAAAGTGTTAAGTTCTTTATCCTGACTAAAAATTTTATTTAACTTATTACTTTATATCATCACTAGTAAATAATGTGAAGTATGTGTGAATAAATAAATAATCAACAAATTATACCATAGGATTTCATATCTTTCAATTTTTAGTTTTACTGATTAACTTAAGGAGTAAATAATATTTGCATGGAAAAATAAAAGTATTTATTTATTTATTTGTGTGTTTACTGGACAGAGTCTCACTACACAGCTCAGACTCATAGGGATACTCCTGTCTCAGCCTCTCCAGTGCTGGAATTGCAGACATGCACCACCATGCCAGGTCTGGTCTCAAGGCCGGCACAGTTTGCCCAGGATTCTTAGATCAGTATGGCAGGAGGCACTGGGGATTGAACTCGGGGACTTGCACTTGCCAGGAAGGTGCTTAGACCATTGAGCTGTCTCCCCAGCCCAAGAGTAAGATTTTTTAAATAATTGAAACTAGTAGCAACTATAAGAACAGCTGCATTTATAAACATCATTACAGACATAATGGCTCACATATAGGATTCAGAGTATGATGATGAAAAGTATGTCACCTCGGAATGCGACACACCTAAAACTAAAGAGTGTTGGAAGGGCCTCGGAAAAAAGATGTCTTAGGTCTTCATTTATCTGTTTATCCTTTTATTCCCTCAGAAACTATAGAAAGCAAAATTTTTCTCCTGCAACAAAGCTCACAAAACCTAGAACTCTTCCCAACAGCAACACATAAAACCTTCAAAGCTTACTGCTTCTTTCCTTCTGCCTTGGAATCCTCATTTCAGATGAGTTCTAACTCGAACCTAAACAGGGAGATGCAGGAGAAGGAGTGGGACCCGAGTGGTCCGAAAGAATCTGAATGATGAGACTAGGCTGCTTGTCCCTGCTCAGTTTGTTATCACTCAGTCACACTGATTTGTCTAAATTGTAACGTGACTCTGTCCTTTTTGTAGAATTTAAACATGCAGAGATTTTCTCTATGTGGGTATCCATTTACGAGAGGCCCTATATTGCATAAATTTCTTATTAAATGCAGTTAATATATCTTATAAATCTTTTTGGGGTATGGCAGTGGTGCTCATGGTACTTATGATGGGTGAGGGAAAAAATATACCTATCGATGATATGATTTTCTCTGCCAGATTACCAAAATATGTGTATTACATGATTTTTTTGCAAAAAAAGTTTACTTTTTAAGGAGATTATGATGAGTTGTTTTTCTGGTTAATGAATAAATATGTAAAAATAAGCTTCATTAGGTCAAGTATGAAGATGAAATCCATGATAAAGTTTCAATGTCAGTGATAGGAATTAAAAATGTATTATAAAAGAAGAATGGTCTAAGTGAGAATTTAAAATGTTAATTTGAGGTATTTGACATGTAAGAGTGGATGTCACTAAGACCAGAACAAGAACACTGCAAAATTGAGGAAAATATCCGAATTCTCTAAGATTGCACATAATTTCTGACATCCTAGAAAATTCAGTGTGCTAGCAGTTTTTTTTTTTTTTTTTTTTTTAGTATTTGAGGTGCACATGGCATGGTATGTAAAATTTTAATTTGAAGTAGACTTTGAAGGTACCACAAGTACTTTGTGTTCCATGGAACAAATCACATTTTTTTTTCTTTAGATAATGTGGAAAATTCTGCCTTTGTTTGAGATAGAGACCAGAGGAGATTAATTCAAAGAAAAATGATTCTTTTATCATTGTAACCTGAATGTACTCCAAATTCTTCTTGCCAAAGATACAGTGCAAAAAACAGTGAGCTGAAAAAGAGCTCAGTTCAGTTATCATCACTGTAGAAGCATTATCCTGGAATAGTTATGCCGTATGTTTATGAGTAAAATATGTCCATAAATATTATGTGAGTACATATAAATACAACTATATCCATGCACAGTTCAGCATTTTCCTTTTTTGTATGACAATACTTATTTGAGATGTAGATGTCACTGTTGCAAAGACTTTAAGTGAGGAAACATATCGCATCTGAAACATATCTAGACATCCACGACCTACCCAGTATGTGAAAGTCATGCCTGCAAACAAGATTTTAGTTATATATTTGTTTACAATTTCTCACAAATAAATATTTTATTACAATGATATTATACAAATAATACTTTATTTATTTATTTATTTATTTATTTATTTATTTATTTATTTGGTTCCTCAAATGCCTTCAGGGCACTTTTGGCCAGCGGGAGAGTTGTGAGGTTCGAACTCCAGCAACCTGAGGCTGACAGCTTTGTGAAAGCAGCCACTTAAAGGACTGAGCTAGGGCCAGGCCCCCCCCAAAAAATAATACTTTAAATGTCCTTATATTTTCCATTTTATTTTCTCACTTCAGGTCATCTGTTTGGAGTACTTTTCCTTGTTGAAGACCAAACTTTTGGAGCTTTCTTAGTGAAGTTCTATTGATCAGTTTTGTTTTGTAAGAATTCTAAACTGGACCTTGAAAATATTCTTCTACCATCTTCTGAGGACAATATTGGTGTTGAGAAACATAGTAAATGGCAATTGAGCTGATAGATGATCTTTTTACCTCCTTTTGTTGCTTTTAAAATCTTGTTTCTACCATGCCGTTCACATATTTAGTCAGGTCATGGACTTCTAGATATATTTCAAGTGTGATATGCTTCCTCATTTCTGGTTTTTACAACAAGTGTAGAAGTTTTTGTCATCTCCTTAAATACTATCTCTCTTCCATATTCTCTTCTCTCTTCCTAATGACCCTAGCCCTTACAGTTCTTCCCTCCGTGTCTGCAACTTTTTCCTCCTTTCTAGCTCCTGTTGTTCGTTCTGTCACTGCCAATGGCTTTAGATCTAGCTTCCCGTTCATTAGACACTTCAAGCAGTGCTCTACAGAATCAGATCCACACTATTGAAGACATTCAAGCTATTTTTTCTTAATTTAGTAAATACGTCTGTCATCCTTGGGAATTCTATGTTTCTTTTTAGATCTTTCTGTGACTCTACTCTTTTTTTTTTTTTTTTTTTTTTTTGTGGAACCGGGGATTGAACTTGGGCCCTTGCACTTGCCAGGGAAGCGCTTATTCCACTGAGCCATCTCCCCGGCCCCCTGTGACTCTACTCTTATTTCTTATGTTGTTTATGAGAAGTCAGAGAACTAAATTCAATGTTGGTTTTTTTTCCAGAAATTATTTCTCATCTTCTTATAATTACCATTACTGGCAATTCTATGTTGTAGATTTTTATTTATATTTATAAAAATAAATCAATCAAAAGCAATTTAAATATGTGTTATCTTTATATATAAGACAGTTGGCTTCTTATCCACTTTCGTAGCATTTTAATCCTGGCCCCTGTTACTCCCACGTTTGCAAACGTAAGCATATGTTTATGTTCTCTGCTCCTGTGACTGCCACTTGTCAGTTGGTGCCATTCTGGCCCATTGTCATCCCGGGAAGGTCAGTGCTTGTATGTAAGACTGCTCCACTGAATGTTCAATGACTTTGCATTCTACTTTAAAGAAGAGGTTCATGCCAAGTTTGGATAATATTTTTCTTAGCACTGAGCACAATTCCATTTTCCTTTTTTTATCGTCACCATCAACTTTCAGTTTTAGCTCAGTTTAAAACTAGAATGTGGTTGAAAACATAGACACGAAATAAATCGGAACAAGCTTATGAAATTGACATAATGGATGTTCTAATGAATTTTAATTGACATTAATGTTTTTGTTCCAATTCAGATATAATTTGGAATATATCTTGAGGATTTATTTAAAATTTCCTCCAAATATGCCATCTTAATGTCTTTGTATTTAAAATTTATTTAAATGCTTTCAATATAATTGAAATACTTAATAAAATAAAAGACGTTGCATTCAAATTAGCTTTTAAGTATTTACAAATTTAAAAGGTTTTATACAAGCATCAATGTAGAATATGAAATTAGCATTATATGCAATTTATGTGAAATATCTAGATTTGTTTTGAATTAGTGTTGGGAACATCAAGAAGAATAAAGTCTGCATTAAAATGTCATTAAATTTTAAAATGGCATAAAGTTTGCCATCTTTAATAATTACTACAAAAAAACTTCAAAAAAATTAAAAAAAAATTAGGGGCTGTGGAGATAGCTCAGTAGAATAAGCACTTGCCTGGCAAGTGCAAGGGCCTGAGTTCAATCCCCGGTTCCAAAAAAAAAAAAAAAAAAAAAAAAAACCTTCAAATTAAGTATTACTCAATATTGACAATATAGCAGAAAAATAATACCCAAAGTCTTTTGGAAATGTGTTCACACTGTTACTAAAATAGAGGAAGTGTTCAAAGACCAATAAACTTAACAGAAATTCTTTATTTTCTATCATAACATATTTTTAAATAATAACTTTACTTTACTTTATTCTTTATTATCCATATTCCTCCTGAGGAAGGTAAGCAGATACAAATATCAGAACTCAAGTATTGTAGCTGAAGCAAATCAGGTAAATAAAATAATTTTACCAAGTACAATAGAGTCTGTATCAAGTCATTCAATTAATTGGAGTGTTTGATTGACGTCAACCTGCCCTTACTTTATGTTACTTTCTAACAGTCTGAAGAATTTTCAGATAATTGCTTCCTGACTATTTTGTTGAATGCTAAAAATAGACTCATAGCCCTAGAATTAAAACGAAACATCTGTTGTACATTTTTAAAAAGTGCTTTCTTTCCCTCAGAGTGAAGCCCGTAGTAATAAAATCTTGGAAAATACTTGTTTTTCTCAATTAAGAAATGAACCAACGATAGTGTTTTATGTGAATGATTATATAATCTATTATTTATCTTCATTTAAATAAGTCAGTATCTTACATAAGTACATATGATCCTGTTGGTCAGTATTTTAAATTAGTATATGGGTATTTTAATTGAAGTTTTGGCTTGACAGTATCTAGAAAAATATCTTAAAAAGGTAACTATTTGAGCATTTCTCTTAGTATATTTATTCTCTTTTCTTTAGGAGAAACATTGTTACAGATGCCATTCTTTGGAGAAGAGTCAGATGTGCTGTAGTGTCTGACTCACTGACTTGCAAAGCCAATATAATTTTAGATTAAAGAAAGCTTATTTACATATGTAATACATGGCACAAAATTCCATATCTTTTGCCAATTTAAGAAATTAAAGGAAACAATGTTTCCTAATTAAGCTTTGATTCTAACCCTTATTTTCTTACTTTACAATAATTATGCGATTATTTCTTTGTAAATTCAACTGATATAGTCATTCTCAAATGATTTAAAATTTATGTACTCGAGATGAATAACTTCTAATAGAGCTAATGTTCTCTAGAATTTTGGTTTCCTCCTATGAGTAGAATCAAACACTAGTCCTTTACGACTGCTTCAGTTCACTGAACATTATGTCCACTGAGCCACCCCATGCTGTAGTAATGCGTCATGATTTAATTTATCCAGGCTGCCGTAACAAGATGGCGAGGACTGATGGCTGAACCAATATTTATTCTTATAATGCCCTAGAAATCCAAGATCAAAGTTCACAGTGATTCAGTTGTGGATGGAGATATACTTTTGGTAATATTTATGATGTAATTATACTCCAAAAACTTCATCTACAAAATGAACACATAGGAGATCAGAGTTCTACTGTTTCAATATATAAACCCGATATATAGATAGATAGATAGATAGATAGATAGATAGATAGATAGATATGTACATATCTGTTTTAAAATACTGAACAATATCCCACTCTATGTTTAAACTGCATTTCCTTATACATCAATCTGTTGATGTCCAGGTTTTTCTCCACACCTTGGCTAACATAAATAAACATGGCTCTGCAAATGTGAAATCCCAGGAAAGAGAATATGTGGGTTGATAGTCACTGGATATAGAGTTTCAGTTAAAAAGGTAATGAAGTTCTAGATACTTATCATAGGAAATTTTACAAATATTTAACAAAATTTACTGCACATCTAAAAATGTGCTGGGCCAGGGAGATAGCTCAGTAGAATAAGGACTTCCCTGGCAGACACAAGGGCCTGAGTTCAACCCCTGGTTCAGCACTCCCCCAAAAAATAATAAAAATGTGCTAAGTTCCCAGTATGTTTTCTGCACACTGAAAATGTATCTCCCTGTCTCTGCTTAAATATCCACTTCTCAAATTTAAACCTCCTGGGAAAGACAGCTCTGCTTGTCAGAGAAAGGCAAGTTTCAATCTCCATTTCAGTAATATAATAATTTCAAAATAAGTACAGAATGAAGTGGTTCAACTTTCCTTTCTGCTTCTTTCCTGATTCCCAGACATGCCAAATCTGCAGCCCTTACTTCAATGACAATGTATGCACATATTCACAGCAATGGCTTCACAAGACTACTAACTCCTCTTAGCTTTTGAATGTTTAAATAATCACATGAGAGGGAACCAGGTGGTGGAAGCTGCATCAATCACTTTGCCAATCTTAGGTTCATCTGTTGGTAAGGAATCATTCTTTTCCCCTAAGCATATGTTTAATGTGTGCTTATGAAAGAATTTATCTATGCATTCAATTCATAAACTATCCATTGAGTGAATAATCTGTGTGAAGCATTGTTTTGAGACTGGGTAAATGGTTGTGAAAACAGCAACAACAAAACATTGAATTTGCTGTTCTTATTAAGCCTTTAGGAAAGGGAGAGAGACAAAACAATATAAATCTACAAATAAGTGGCTGGCAAGAAAGGTCAGAGGACTAAGCACCTGCTTAGGCAAGTTCAGGGACCGAGGTTCAATCCCCAGCACCACATGCTGCATTAGCCCTGCCCCAGGCCTGCTGAGCCGGCCTGCAAGCCTGGGCCTGGTGGTACACACCTGTAGTCCCACCACTAGGGAAGCTCAAATAGGAGGATCACTATGAGTCCAACGCTGCAGAGTATGACACTGTACCAAATACATTTTTAAAAATTTACAAATGAGGTTGTTGGCTTACAGTAACTATGAAAATTCAATGCTATTATGTAGACAACAGGTAAGAACTTACACAAGGAGGCCAGAGAATAGTTCTTAAACTGAAATCTGAATAGTAATAAAGATCAGATCAAATACATTCAGAAGAAGCATCCTAAATGCAAGAAAAAAATGCTGCAACCCCTTCTTTGTGTAAACATTTGTAACTGTGTTAAATATCCAGAAATGTGACAAAACTAACCAAAAAAGTGGGATAGACATGAATGACACTTTTGTATACTCAATATAGTTAGGATAGATACACAGCTCCACTCTCTTAATTCAATGCATAGAGAGGTTTGTTATAATAGTGTTTAAGATAGGATATCATGTCTGCATCTTGTACAATGAATAAGCACTAAGACAACAATATACAATGTATAATGTATAATTACTATAAATGTGCCAGTAATCGGTTGTGAAACTGTCTCATTGATATTTGTTTCTCAGAGCTGGGGATATAGATCAGCAGCTTAAGTGCCTACTTGGCATAAGCATAAGGTTGTGAGTTCAATCCCTAGTACCAAAATAATAATAACAATAACAGCAATAATAATAAACAAGATGTTTGTTTCTCAATAAAATTATTAAATAAATAAATATCTGGAAATGGCCATTGACTGAAAAATGATGTATGTGAGAAATACCCGTTCTGTTCTTCCTCCATCTGGATTCAAGACTCAACTTTGTTATGCAGGTATTTCTGCAGAAATCAGCTTCCCTCTGACAGATGCCACCACAGTTATCCACGTCTGCTTCAGCTCCAACTCTCACTTTCTTCTTGAAAGCAGAATGTTAGTAAGGAGGCTTAGTGTTCACATTTGTGGAAGTAGAGAGATGAAATTTACAGGGCAGTGATGAAATACTGCACCATACAGTTCCTCTCAGCTCTCAATAAGCAAAAGCCTCTCTATGCTCTTCATCACTTCTCCATTCCTTCCTACTTTTCACCACTTTCATCTATCCAGCTATAAGAAAAATATGTTCTCTGATTTAAAACTGTGCTTCAACCCATTTTTATCAAGTCTATTGTACATTTTAGCTATACATGATGATCATATTTATTATAGGGAAATTGTAAACTTGATTCTTTTTATCCCATTGCCCTATGATCTCTCCAGCCCTTTGCCCTTTATTATTTACAAAAAAACTTTGCTTACATTTTTCTTCCTTGCTCAAATTAGTTTTCTTTTCTTTTCTTTCCTTTCACCACCCCTTTCCTAGCTCCCTTTCCCACTGGAAAAATTGCTTCCTATTTCCTAATATTTTGATCTTTATTTACACTTTCTGTTTCTCACACAAGAGAAGCAATGCAATATTTAGTCATGTGTATCCCATTCATCTCACTTAAAAGCATGATCTCAAGCTGCAGCCTATTGGGTAGAAGTGTCTCGAGCTTATACTTTATGACAGAGTAGTACTCCATTGTATGTACTAAAAAAAACCTGTATCTTCTTTATCCATTCATTAGTTAATGGGCGTTTGAACTGTTTCCAATATTTAGCTATTAGAAACAGAGTCACTACAAACATGGACATGGATAAGTTTTTGTGATATTAAGCTTTTAATGTTTCAGGAAGATACCAAGAAAAGGAATATCTGTGTTGAGTATGCCCTCTGGTACTAAATTTTGAGAAATCGTCACACAGATTTCCACAGTGATTATACCAGTCTACATGCCCACCAACAGAGCAAAAGTGTTCTTTTTTCCCCTACAACTCCACCAGCATTTATTATTAGTTGATGTTTGGATACTGGCCATTCTTTCTAGGGTGCAATGGAATATTGGTGTTATTTTTCATTTGCTCTTTTCTAATAACCAATGCTGATGAACACTTTTCAAATATACTAAAAAAAAAAAAAAAAGCACCCAAAAAAAAAAAAAGGGGGCGGGGAGATGGCTCAGTGGAATAAGCACTTCCCTGGTAAGCGCAAGGGTCTGAGTTCAATCCCTGGTTCCGGAAAAAAAAAAAAAAAAAAAAAAAAAAAACACCTAAAATATACTTATTTGCCATTTCTTCCTCTTTATTTAAGAAGTGTTTTTTGTATCAGATTCCCATTTTCTGATTGACTTTTTAAATTTGGTAGGTATGATTTTTTTGACTTTATATACTTTATCTGAATTCTATATAGTAGTCCTTTGTCTGAGGAACAGCTAACGACTTTTTTTAATCACACAGTAGGTCTTCTCTTCACTGTTGGTGGTTTCTTGTGCTGTGTAAAAGCTTTCTAATAAGATGAGATCTCCACAGCTATACCTTTGTGATAGTTCCTGTGCCATTGGTGCTTTCTTCATTGACTTTGGCTAGACCAGTTCCTTAAAAAATTCAATCTATTTTCTCTTCTAGAAAATTTAGTGTTTCTCTTTTAATATTTAAACATTTAGTCCATTTTAATTTTACACTACAGCATGGTGAAAGTTGTGAGTCTAGTTTTAATCTCTGGCAAGTGGAAAACTCGGTCTTCCAGCACCACTTATTAAAGAGATTATTTTTCTTCCAGTGAAGGTGTTTCAAATCTTTGTCAGACATAAAGGGACTAGTATATCTTGAGCTATTTCGGCATGCTTTAGCCTATTACATTATGCTCAGTTCTATTTTTCCCATAACATGCTGTGTTTATCATAGCAATGCTGTAGTATAATTTCAAGTTGGAGAAAGTGATGCTCTCTGCCATCCAGAACTGCCTTTGCTCTTTGGGTCTCTTCTGGTTCTAGATGAAGTTTAGGATTATTTTCTTTAATTCCATGTGTTACATTGGAATTTTTATTGGGTTTACATTGAATCTGTATAGTAACTTTAGAAGTGTGGTCATTTTCAATATATTGATGCAATATACACAAGAGCAAGGGATATCTTTTCATTTTCTAATATTCTGTTCAATCCCCTTTTTAAAGAGTATTGTAGTTTTCAATATAAAGCTATTACGTGACCCACTAGATTGATTCCTAAGTATTTCACTTTTTGAGTGTTATTGTGAAAGGTGTTGTTTTCTATTTTCTCATTCAATGAACTTGTTATTTTGATACAGTACAATAAGGCATTTTTGAGTGTTGATTTTATGTCCAGATACGCTATTAAATTTGGTGATTAAATCTACATTTTAATTACTCTTCTCTAGTTGCTGGGATAAGTACCCAACACCCAAAATAGAAGGAAAGATTTATGTAGCTCACAGTTGCTGGAGGTTCCAGTCCATACTTAGCTGACTCCAAGGCACACTGGCACATGGCAGAGGGCAGTAGTTCATGGTGGCAGAAAAGAGCAAAAGAGCAAGAGCAAATGAGAACAGTAGCAGCAACAATGGCTGCAGAGAGGAAGTCTGTCTCTCTGTCTCCTTTATGTTGCCTTCAGGTTGTCCCCAGGCTGAGTGTAGCACCCACACCCATAATCCCAGCAGTACTCAGACCCATAATCCCAGCCTTGGATCATGAATTAATCACAAACTGTAGAACTGCATGTCAATGATTGCTTGAGGCTTTGGGGGGAAATACACATAAATTATAGTAATCTAGGAGTATTTTGGTGGAGTGTTTGGGGTTTTCTACATAGAGTATCATGTCATCTGTAAATAATGACAATTTTACTTCTTCGTTTCTTATCCTTACTAATTTTATTTCTTTCTATTTTCTAATTGCTCTGGCTAGTGTTTCCTGAACTATATTGTATTAGAATGAAGACAATAGACATCCTTGTTTTTTTCCTAGTTTTTGAGTGAAAGATTTCAATTTTTATCCATTTAGTGTGATGCTGGCCATTAATTTGTTACAGATGGTTTTTATCAGATTGTGATGAAGACTATTTCAAATTTCTGTAGCTTTTTAAAAATGACAAATGAGTGATCACTTGTTAAATGATTTTCTCCATCTATTGAGATGATCATATGATATTTCTTTTTGGATCTGTTAATATAATGCATTAAATTTATTGATTTGTGTATGTTGAGCTATTGCTGCATCCCTGGACAAATCCTATTTGGTTATGGCATATAACTGTCTTGATGATTTGCTACATTCTATTTGCATGTGTGTTATTGGTGAGTTCTGCATGTATGCTCATTGGGAAGATTATCCTGTAGTCCTCTTTTCTTGTTGGTTTCTTCTCTGGCCTTTGTATCAGAGTAATATTTGCTTCCAGAAATTACTTCAGGAGTATTGCTTCTCCCAAAGAAATATTTTGGATTTATGAAGGATCTGTTGTGAGTTCACCATTTTTCCTCATATCTGTATGGATTTGAGTCTTTTTTCTTTCTTTCTTTTTTCTTTTTGGATAAGGTTAGCTAAGGGTTTGACAATTTTATTTAATATTGCAAAGAACCAACTCTTTTTTTAAAAAAATGTATTTGTTTGTTTCAGGGTCTCACTAAGCAGCTTGGACTCATGGTGATCCTCCTACTTTTGGCCTCCCCAGTGCTGGGGTTACAGGTGTACACTACTACACCTAGCCTCTGACCTGTTCAGCCTGTTCTGAGGGAGGGGCTGGTGTGGCAGGTGGTACATGGGATTGAACCACAGTCCCTGTGCTTGCCTAATCTTGCCTAAGCAGGCACGATAGTCTGCTGAGCTATCTCACTGGTCCAAGATCAAACTCTTGATTCATTCATTTTTTATGTACTTTTAAATCTCCACTGCATTAATTTCTGCTCTGATCTTACTGATTACCTCCCGTATTCAAGCTTTGGGCATCACTTGTTTCTCTAGAAGCTTCAGGTTCAACATTCGGTTCTTTATTTGAGCTCATTCTGCTTTCCTGGTGTGGATTTTCACTTCCAACAATTCCCTTCGTGGAGTTTTCCTTGTTTCCCATAAGTTCTGGTGTGTTGTGTTGTCATTATTGTTTAATTGTAGAATCTATCAAATTTCTTCTTTAAATTCACCTGTAACCTATTGGTTGTTGATGAGGATGTTATTTAATTTCTACACCTTTATGAAATTCTTATGGTTTACTTTGCCATTAATTTCTAATTTTATTGCACTATGGTCTGCTAATATGCATGGGATAATTTTCTTTGCTGTTCATTCACTTAAGCATGTTCTGTAAGTTCAAATTTAGTCTACTTTGGAGAATGTCCTGTGTGTGGTGGGAAGACTGTGTAATCTGATGTTGAGGTGGGGGGCTGCAAGAAATTTTGTTTTCCAATTGATATTATAGAATCAAAATAATAATTTTTCTATACACTGATGACTTTTATCTTCAACCTCATAATTCAAGTAATCAGTCTGCTGCAGATGAATAACTTATGTATCTTTCTTTTTATCATGCAAGAGATAAACAAGCATTTTTATGAACATAGCTGAATGGAAGGGTTTCTGTCCCTGTCATCTTTGTGTGTCTCTTCTGTCATCAGAGCAATGCATGTGAGGAGACTGAGGAATAAGCACTGAGTTGATGTTGATTTCTATTAAAAGTGTTAATGAACTAGGAGAATCAGACAAGTGAGATCACCAGAAGGAACATTGGATCTATGGTTTTTTGAGAACTTAGGACATTTCTTGATCTTTTACTTGCTCTCCGAAGGCCAGAATTCCTGAAGTTCACCGTGATGTTGAAGAGTAACAATATATTTTAGTCATTATGCCAGTACAATATGTCAGTATTATTTATAGATTATTTTCTCTATTTTACACCTCAGGAGCATGGCTGAAAATTGCTCCATAGTCTAAGACCTGAACTTAATATGCAGTGGAAGCAAAATTTCAAAGTAGATTTCAGAGTAAAAATCTTTCATATACCATTTTCACAATCAACTTTGGAAATAATAGGAGAGGGCATATCTTCAGCTGCTCTTTTGAATTGTCCTACTTTGATGACTATCATAAAGAAAGTGGATTCAAGAAGACCAACTCCCTAAGCATAAAGGCTGTAGTTGGTAAAAGAATATCTTGTTACTAAAATATAGTAAATGAAATACAGCAAAGCAAACACTTCAAATCCAGACCCTCTGTTATTTTCTATGGTTCTAAAATGCATAAAGAGTCAAGAATCTTATTACTGCTACAACAGTGCTAGAAGCTCCCCCAGAATATAAAGGCACGGCTATCATTGTGACAGTAATAGGAGGTGCTGTGCACCCAAGCATTGTTCACTGCGAACTACTTACATTTTGGGGAGCCACGGAGTCAGGTGCTACTGTACAAACCTGGTTTCTCTCTCTCTCTCTCTCTCTCTCTCTCTCTCTCTCTCTCTCTCACTTTCTGTCTCTGTCTCATTCTCTCTTTCTCTCTCTTTCTCTCTGTCTCTATCTCTCTGTCTGTCTGTCTGTCTCCCTCTCTCTCTGTCTCTGTATGTCTCTGTCTCTCTGTCTCTGTCTCTGTCTCTCTCTCTGTCTCTGTCTCTGTCTCTCTCTCTCTCTCTCTCTCTCTCTGCTTTACCTGGCTGATGTGGTTAGCAGTTTGCTATACACACACACTATTGTGATCATTTCTTACTTTGATGCACCCAGGAATGGGATTACTGGACCCTGAGATATGCTACATGGAATGTCTAAAGACTGAGTCAAAATACATATGTTGCCCTGAACAATTAAACTCTTCAGTCATATCCTATTAGAAGAAATATCATATATTAATCACCATAAATTATTATGAATCTCTTCACATATATTTCTAAAATGCAATGAAATTAAAATTCAGATATTAATAAACAAATAATAAAATCTCAAAGTTAGCAATAAAAGGTAGTTTTCCATTGCTGACATCTTTTACTTAATCTCAAATTAGACATTGGCCCTAAAGAAATATATAAAAATAGCATCTAAAATCATTTTTTATAATACAGAGAAAAATACTCAGAAAAACTCTACTACTTGAAATTAAAATTTGATATTGCTAAATTATATCCTATGACTAATTTTATTTCTTCAAACTGGCTTCACACAGATATACAACTGTTTTACAGTGCCTATTAACACAAAATGAGGACGATATTCACTTGCAAGAAAATTCTACGACATACACTGATTTTACTCTGCATTTTCTTAATTTAAATGAAAGATTGTTAGCCTTGCTTTTCTGAGAAAAACTACAAGAAAATTAGCAGTCCCCTCTTTATCCAGCCAACTTATTGTAAGCATATTCTGTCGACAAATGGCAGTAACATGGCAAGCCAGACCTTCCATTAGTACCCTGCTGGATCTCTATGTGGATAAAATTTGGCTTTAAGCAGCAGCAGTTTTATAATCTTATAATGATTTAGAGTTTGTTCAACTGTACTCTGTTTTTAAGTTTTTCACTGGAAGAAAAATCTACTCTGGGTCCCTTATTTTATTAACCTATTTGGCTCGGTAGATCAAAGTTTTAGAAATAATAAGGCCAGAATTTCTATGACTTTGTATAATGATACAATTCTCCTACAGTTTCTGTTATTTCTGTTCCCACAGAGATTAGAACATTTTCATTTTATATTTGACAACGTGCAAATTTAAAGGACTGTATTGCTCCCATTATGTTACTTGGAATACAAGTTTTCTTAGAAAAGAAAATATACCTATCAGCCTAACTCTTCCATAAATCCTGCCAATATTTGTAAAGATAAATAATTGGCAAGATAAAATACATAAAATGATATTTTAATGATACAATTCCCAGATTTAGGAACTACATTTTTCTATATCACTGATTTTTTTCCCCTGCAAACACACCACACAATTGAGTCACATCTCAGGGCTTTTTACTTCATTATTTTAGATTCTTTTTTCTGTTCCTTTTATTAAAACAGCAGAGGTCTGTTTGGTGCCCTCCTGCTTGGTGCTGCTGCAGGGATTTAAACTCTAGCAAGTTCAGAGGAAACAAGAAATACAAGGAAAAACCTTGGATTTATATAGATTCATTTGAAGAGCTCAAAGTAAGAGAAGCTGTGCATGACCAGGGTGAAGGTTATAAAGTGTAGAACGTATGATCTCTGTGTTCTTGTCTGCGTGTAATCCTTATATGATTCCAAAAACACCTTACTGAAAATGTTAGGTGCAGTATAAGGCAAAGTTTCAGCAAGGAAAAGATTTCCACTAAGAATTTTCAAGAGTCTACAGAAAAAAATATTTGTAGAAATAAGAGTAAGGTTAAGGGGAATAAGGGGTACTGAGGCACTCAGGGACAAATATGTCATTCCCGAGCTTATACCTTGAAAGTCAACAAGAAAGAACCTGGCTGGAAGCCTTGTGAGTCAGAGTCTTGGAAGAAGGGATGTCTAAGGGGTGGAGCAGGGAAAAGGCAGCGGAAGTGCTACCAGAGAGTTGCCTTCATCAAGGAGGGGAGGGTGGATTCCTGCTGTTCCTCCTTCCTTTTGATCTCTGTGGCCTTGTCAGGCCTCAGAACCAGAAGCTAACCCAGAGAGAAGGCTGATCGGTATAATCCATGGAGGTGAGTATCTAGTGTACAAAAAAGGGAAATTGTGGGCACAAGAGGTACCAAAGGACAAAACAGAGCCCTTCCTCAATTTTTTTTTTCTATTTGCTTGCTCTTGGTGCACATTAAGAAAATCATTCAACAAGAAAAGCAGATAAATTACTCACTCACAGTTGGCTGATACGCAGTGAGTCACACTGCCATGAAAATCTGTACATATGTCCTGAGTCTTAAGTGACCTT
Organism: Octodon degus; assembly: GCF_000260255.1. Taxonomy (NCBI): domain Eukaryota; kingdom Metazoa; phylum Chordata; class Mammalia; order Rodentia; family Octodontidae; genus Octodon; species Octodon degus. The sequence continues at coordinate 11,293,585 of NW_004524589.1, forward strand.
GGAAGGCTAGAGCCAAAATGTTGGCTTTCCTTGCAGCCCTCCTTTTTCT
>NW_004524589.1:11294735-11295931 GCF_000260255.1 Octodon degus
AAAAAAAAAAAAAAAAAGAAAATCTATACAGGTATCCATGTCCATAAACAGGAGAGAGAGGCCTAAATTAGCCAAATAACCAATTTACCATGTGCTTTAGGGCTGAGATACAAGCAAAAACATAGCAAGAAAAGTACTTACCGAGCACAGGTAGAAATGAAGAAGCCACGCTCTTTTTAAATTTTTTTCACTATATTTTTTTCACGGTTCTTACAACTTTCTACATGTACTTTGCAGTTTCTTGGAAAGCAGCCTCCTCTCTATGTTCCAAAGGAGGCATGATTACTGACAACACGCTGTATACAACACAACCCTCAACACACTGTTTCTGCACTCCTTCATACTCATTTTGCTGTGTTCCAGGAGCGGCATCAGCCCTTCAACCTTACTGACCATAGCTATAACTAAATCCCAACTAAAATTAGTTGACAAAATAAATTGTCAAATCCAATAACAAATCCTAATATCTTAAATTATAAAAGCTAAATAAAATAGATTCACCTTTCTTTAACCTTGCATTGTCCTTAATATACAAATTTTATGGTTTATTTCCTTTATAACTCATTCAAATTTTCTGATATATGTTCAAAATTCAGGAAGGTTTCTCCAGGGTAAATATCTTTTCTCTGACCAAAATTTAAAATTAATGCTTTGGATCACATGGGAGTTTTACTTTTCTTGAAATGTAATGCAGTGGGTAGTCAGGTTCTTGAATAAAACAGGATCTTTCTTGTGTGTAATCTGACTATCGTTAAGTAATTTAAAGATCACTTATTAAAGAAAAGTGTGGCTTCACCAAACAAGGAAAAATAGGATGGAAATGTAAGTGCTCATCTTCATCAACACTGGACACAATGAGTACCTTTTTGGTATCTCATGATATTGTACTTCAGCTATTCTACAAGACAGGATTTAACTGTCTTAGAAGTTCTATAACATGTAAAATTTGTTATGATAGATTATTATAGAAAAATTCTTTCTGAATTGAAATAGGAAATTGGAAAATCCCTAGGGCTCATAAAATAGCAATGTAAACTTTAAGTAAAACTTAGAGTACTAAATTATAATATGGAAATTATTAATTTTTAATGTATTATAAAATTTTAGATTAGGCTAATATCAACAACTAAATATATTCAGTTAAATAGTGTAGAAAATGTAATGCATGCGGTCATTGAAATAATATTTTCTTTTAA
>NW_004524589.1:11296421-11313461 GCF_000260255.1 Octodon degus
TATTTCCAGAATTTTTTTTCATACGAAGGAAGAGACCATGATGATGAAATTAGTAGTTGAAATCATCTTTTCTTTTCTTTTTATTTTTCTCTTGGTACCAAGAAATGAAAAATCATCTTTTTGTTTGCCTCACTGCTTTTCGAGTTATTTTTTACATTTGAGAACAGAAAGAACAGAACAGAACCCGAGAAATTACTGAGAGAATCTTTCCAGTTTTAGACATAAATTCTCCCAGTCTTGAACTTAAAGATGGATTTTTACCTTTCTTTTTTTCAGTTTGGTATTGTTTATTTGTTCCCAGAACAACTTTTAAAAATTACACATGGACATTTGCTTATAGAATAGTGCAGTGTAAGAAAACCAATAAAAGGAGAAATTCAAACATACACTCTGAGCACAGCATATAGACTACGAGTTTGAGCCCTTGTAGAAAGTATTATGGCTCAGTTCAAATTGACAAAGGTATGCTGGAGTCTCAGAGTATTTTCCTTCCCCCACCTATCCACTATAAATGTATAGAGAAGTATATGCATGCATTAGTTACAGAAGCATAGTGGCTTACGTACAAATGCTCACCCACATGTAGTTTCCAAAAATTACTACAGTATTGGCAGGAATACACACTGCCTTGGAGGAAGACTCAGGAGAAGGTACTATTCATGTTGTATCAGAGCCAAAATCTTTCACAGGCTTAGCAAAACATAAAATAGGATAAAAATGATGATGCAACTTACACATATTTCTCATAAGATTTATCACTGCCCAAGAAACAGGAATGCATTATTCCGAAGACACCATCACAGAAAAGAATGGACACACATAAGGACCAGAAACCCCCCTTCCAAGCCCTGCTCCTAGGGAGCCGTGTGAGCAAACATCCCAAAGCATGAAGGGAATGTGTCAAGGCTTGGCAAGTGTGCCACATCTGCCAAGCCACATCGCAGGGCCATGATGTTGAATAGTAAGGACAAAAATGTAGGAATGAAAGTGGGTACAAACCGCACTGACTGACCAGATGTATGAGAGAGTACAGGTCCAACCATGCACTCAACTAAATGCGCTAGGCAATCCAAGCCAACCCTGTGGAAAGGATTGTCAGGATCTTTTCATAAAGCTACATAACTCCTGACATACTTCTAAAGAGGAAGAGCCTTTAACTGCAAAATAGCCTGTCTTTAAAGACCTACCCTCTCCCACTTATTCAAAATGGCTATTTCATGGGGGCAGGAGGAATCTCAGCAAGTCACTGTGAGCTTTTTGGGGGGTACTTGATAAGTAGGTCAATAAATAACTACTTACAGGACCTATGCCAGTACAAACATTTCATGTCCTTTTAGATATTCAAATAAAGTTAATTTAAGAATTAAAGTAGGTGCTGGGGAATTGGCTCAGTAGAATAAGTGCTTCCCTGATAAGTGCAAGGGCCTGAGTTAAATCCCTGGTTCTGCAAAAAAGAGGGAAAAAAAAAAGAAAGTATGTTAAAGTATGTTTCATAGGGTCCATGTTGTGTTCATGAAAAACACTAGTAACATGTCTTAAAAAATGTATATATCTTACTTAGAAATTAAACTACAATTTTTCTGTCTCTCAGAATGCAAATTCATAGTATCTAAAAATATACTTAACAATATTTAATGTATTATTTTTATCTTGTGAAAACATATAAAATCATTTCCTTTGGGAACCAAAAAAGAAATCTAATGGTCAAAGAATTAAAGTTACTGAATTCTCTCAAGGTTCTTTGCCTTGAGCGTGGTATATATTCATAGTCCTTCCCTCCTTTACAAAGGAATTAATTGCTGTGGTTAGAAAAGCACGAGGCCACTCACTCTTTGGGGAACTTCCAAGATCTACAAGGGATGTGCTTTAGAATCACAGAACACCAAGCACCGAGGAATTTAACACTGATATAAAATGTAATTAGACATTAATACAACCTAGGTATTTACCTTTCTGCTAATGTGAGTATTTATCAGCTAACAGACTGAACATTCCTTATACCCATTTTCATAAGTACACCCACGTAATTTTCTTACTTGCCTCTTCCAATTTTTTTCTTTACCATTTCCTAAGCAAACAGGTTAAGTTACCTATCATTGCATCCTCACCAGTGTTCATTTGTACATCAATTATTGATCTCTTCATCCTATTTGCCAAGTTCATTTAGCACTGCTTTGGGGGAAGAGATCCTTTTAACACCATTTTTTAGGATCAGTGATGAGTGGGGAAATAAAATGGTGGAAAGTAACCTGGACTAATGCCAATTTAAATGTCCAAACTATGTTTTAACTCAAGTCGAGCTCTGTACTACTCCATCATATGCTCAAGGGAAATTCTCAAGCAGACCAGAAATATAAATTAAAGATACGAGGAAGAAATAAATTTGAGAGTCTGAGGTATACAGTTTACTGTGACTTCTGAATATGTTTGGGGATTTTGCTCTACTGCGCAGCTTCTAGAGATTACAGCAGATGATGTGTGACTTCATAGGTTGAAGATTATGCCACACAGACCAGCTTCTAATAACATACTGTTTTCCCTAGTAGTTTATAGTATTTCAAGAGGTGTTTATCAAAACATAAAAATTGCTGGTTACATAAGGTATAACCTTGCTCTAGCACAATACAATATAATGCTTTGATTCTCCTATTAGACTTCTCCAATGATGATAAAGCATCCTTATCTAGTATGTACATTTCAGTCACCTGGCCTGCATGTTTAACTGAGAGCTGTGCCTCTCCACACTGCTCTCATTTCTTGCAGAGCTTCTGCACCTCCCTTAGCAAAATAATGCTCAGATTTATTCACTTACTAACACCTTACTAACACCTCAAAGTTAACATTCACTGAATGTGGATTCACCAAATTCACAGTACTTCTTCACCAAATACTGTGACTCTTTAATCAATCCAAATGTAAAGGGTGCATAATTCTGTTTTTCTTATAGAAACTGTTTTCCAGTACAACTCAGACCTTTGAATTTCTAAAGACTTCATTGTTCAAATTTATCTCCTAGCATGTAAAATAAAATAGAATGTGTTTTTATTTTCAGATCAACTAGGATAGTTGGCACTTCAGGGGTCCTGGATCCAATTAGCTTGCATGATCAATGTATTTGAATAATGGAATGTCCAGTGAAGTATTAAAATGAACATATCCCTTGATTACTAATTTTGGAAGGGAATAAGACTAACATACTTCTGAGACAAATAATGTGTACCACTACCCTTGCCAAATAACCATTAATCACTCTGACCTCTCTACTGATCTATCAATAGATTATTGTTCACTGCTCAGTATTATAGTTCTCTTTCCAAGTAAGAGATATCCTATTTGAGATAGCTATAATTTGGCTATAAACTTTGATTAGTCTTAGAGTTGACCAACATCATTATTTGCATGATTTACAGAGTTCCATGAGTAATTAAATAGGTGTAAGATAACAATGAAACTAGCAACCTTTATCTCTTATATCATCTCTATCATTATAAATCTTCCTATCATTGCTTCTGACATGCTATATCAGCGATGTAGGGAATTTTGTTTTTATGTGATCCTTTCTATTATAATAAATCATAATTTACAGGTAGAAACCAATAAACTTTTAAATTTTGCTAAAATATCAATTTTAATTTATTAACTTTTTGCCCCAAGGGAAATAAGCATGCTTGTGTTAGTTATAGCTCTGGTTTAAACTTAAAATAAATCAGGTAAAACACTTCCTTCAAGTTTCTAATAGTTTCCAATGAATTCAGAGATCTATTATTTTATTCTGACTCTTTGTGTTAATGTAAACAAAAATGATCAATCAAACATTTCTTTGAAAACATGGGTATGTTTCTTTTTATATACAGTTATTCTGGAAATATGTGTCTCTTTTTAACCTCATAGAATTCTACCTTTAGAAGCTTTGAGCTCTACTTCAAAAAGGGCACTATGAAATTGTAAACTATAAACTAAGGGAAAGGATACATGTTTCATGATTTTTTCCTATTCTTTTCCAGCTTTATTGATATAAAACTATACATAGGTAATATATGAAATTTGGAGTTTAGATATGTGTGTACCCTTGTGTTATCAATACCAGAATATCATTGAACCATCCTATTATTTGGTTTTGAAACTATCTCATTGCTATTTGTTTCACAATAAAATTAATTTAAAAAGACACCAGAATAATAAACATGTTCAAACTTTCAAAAGTGTGCTTTTTGTTCAGTGTGTGTGTGTGTGTGTGTGTGTGTGTGTGTGTTGTTAATTTACACACTGTCTTAGGCTTTAGGTCTCATAATTTAAGCTTCAATTTATTTGACTGTTTTCTCAGAAATCCATGTTGTACTTGATGATTATCATAGCGGCCTGAGCATGAAATTATCATGAGAAACATTCAGGCGTTGTTATCCTTTACAGTAATTTTTTTATTACATTTCTCTGAATGGTAAACCATGCCATTTGGATTTCTACCTTACTATACTTCTACATGTATAGATTATGGAACCTTGGCCTTATGCTCTCACTGAAAACTTGACCTTGCTGAGAACGACCACATGGAGACTTTCAGAGATGTTGGTGTGCCTTATCTGTGACCTCCATCCTACTTTAGTGAAAGTGTTGTTCTCCTTTGGAAATTCTAAGTATACGTAGTACAGTTGTAGGGGAGCTGTTCTCACATAATAACTCCCTTCTAGCATTCCCATATTATCCAGTTTTTATCCTTTCCCACCACTGAAACTCTCTTACTCAGTTATTGAAGACTCTCCCTGGGACCAATGCAGGCAGCCAGTGTACTACTAAAAAAGTCAAATAATAAAATAATTCATATTTTATCACACTGGCTGGATTCACGGAAATAGATGTAATCTAATATGTGGTATCCAAAGATCTTTGTGTGCAAATATATTTTTAACTTCTAGATGTAAAACTCTTTGAAAAAGATCTACTACTGAAATGCACCAGAAGTGGAAATGTGTTTAAATCTTGAGAATAGATAGTAAGTTAAGTGGTATTGATTTGATTCCAGGAAACAAATTCAGTTGAGGCCCAGTCAACTGTACAAGAACAAAAAAGAAATCTCTGATGCAATATGCTCATAGGAAAGGACAAACAAATAAGTTCTTATATCAAAGCCTTAGCCAAGGAAGCACAGATTCAAGACAATTTTCCTAAGATACAATTTTCTCATAAAAAATAAAAGAAACAGCTACATTATAAAGATAAAGTAGCAGAAGGACATCATGGCTTTAAATATGACTATCCAAATGCTAATGACTTGTAAATGTAACCCAGAATAATAGGAATAAAATATTGTCTGAGGGATGAAAAATCTAAATATTTCTTATCCCCAAAACAAAGTTGCCAAATTTGGGCAGACTAACATAATATGGCAAATCTCCAAAATTAGAAGCTAATAGAACTATATTTGCCTCTTATTTTCCTTGCAAATTTGTTTCTTCAAAATGAAATAATTATTATTATGGGGTTTTTTTGGTACCAGGGATTAAACTCAGAATCTTGAGCTTACCAGGCAGGTGCCTATGTCGATAAGCTATTTCCCTGGCCCTTAAAGGAAATTATTGTAAAATAATCAATTGACTAAATTCTGATATGCATATATTATTTTAATAATTATTTTCATATTTATAAGCACATATTGTATTAATATTAAGAAAGCTCTCAATGTATTTCACCTTTAACATTTTCTAGGGTCTGTGGAAAAAATACAGATTAATAAATTTACCATAATGTAAAATTTTAACAAATGTTAGATTAAACGTATAACACACTAGTATAAGCTTTTGATACTATTTTGTTTTGAGGAAATAAAGTGTTAAGGTAAACTGGCAACACTATAACATTTTTATAAAGCTTAATAAATATAAACAAATGATATTTAGAAATTTAGCTAGCAACAAGGCTACTTTAATCTTGAGATAACTTTATTTTATCCACACAGAATTAAAATAGGCACTATAAAGTAAACGATAAAGGTTAAAGAAGCCTAAAATTTTCAAATTTAAAGATACATATTTCAAAAAAATGAGGAACACATTTATAAATTGAAAATAAAATTGAAGAAATTTATGTTTGGTTTTGCCTGGACTTTATATTGGCGGAAGGTATGGTTTCTTACATTCTGTTAATTAAAACAATATTGGGTTAAACTTGGATTCTGAATGCTCTACTTTTTAGGCCAGTTTCATATCAGGCATATTATCTAACTACTGTATTTTAGGTTAATATAATATGTACAACTAAAAGATAAACATTCTAACTAATGAACCCAATGTCAAAGATGAAGATTTTTGGGAAAACAGATTCTGTCCCTTCACTCGGCACCTTTGCATGCTGTCTAGTCTTAGTTCTTCAGTCCTAATTTTCTCTAAAAATCCAATTACGCCAACGTTTTAGCACCAAATACTATATTTTCATTTGTATTAGTTTTCTGGGCTTTTAAAAACTATTTTTTTAATCTCTAATTCATCTTGCCTTATTTACTCATTTATTTATTTTGCAGAACCGGGAATTGAACTCAGGCCAATGCTCTTGCCAGGGAAGCGCTTATTCTACTGAGCCATCTCCGCAGCCCCATCTTGCCTATTTTAATATATTTGCCTATTTAATATACTTGGCTAATATATGTTAATGCTTGATAATTCTAATTCAGAGGTCTTACCAATAATTTTATTATTTTAAGCCCTTAACATTTTATTCTTACTTTCACCTTGTCTTGCATCTTTAATTTACTGCATGAAGAATTGTTCTGTAAAAGGTAGATTTTATAACAACATTGCGTGAACTAGTGGTCATGTTTCCAGGGAGAACTGGCTAGAACATGACATGAATTACATGACATAGAGAAAGATGATGCCAGGAATAATGCTCAAGATTCTAGCTTGGCTAATTTGATAGGAAGAACTTCTGTTTAATAAGATACAAAACAACTGGCAATTGACTCAGGTGTAAGGGAAAAAATCAAAAATTTTAATTTTTGGAAAAAGTGAATTGGAAATGTAAACAATTTAATCACATGTCCAGGCTAATGAGAGTCTTTGTCTTACAACTATGTGTCTGACTACTTTCTAGATTACTCTTAATTCTTACAGTAAATTTCTAAAATCTGAGGTAATGAACTTCAAAGAAGGTAAATTTTATGTAGGAAACAGGCCAAGGTCTGTTGCCCTGTTGTTTTTTAGCAAGGCAGTGTGTGGGCAAGACTAAGTAGCAGAGGAAACTGTTTATTCACAATAGCAAGAAGCAATAAATGGGAAAGAGGAAGTTGTTGATTCTGCATCCCCATCTAGGGCAGGTGGTCTGTGAGGCCTGTACTTCCTTCCACTAAATTCCACCTGCTAAAGCTTCCGCCATCTTCCTGTAGTACCAGGGCTCACCATTAAGAATTTAATACGTGGCCATTAGCATGCAGTCAAGTTCCAAACAATGAGAAGAGTCAAGACTTGTATCAAAAAGCAAACATTAGATATAATTTGGTTATGACTTTCCTTTATGTATAAAATTGCATGTACTATTTTTCTTTCCAGTAATTTAGAGATTACATAGACTTGCCAGGGCTGTTCCTTGCCTAATTTATGTCCATGTGACTTCAATTTATTGTGAAATATTGAAACAAAAAGAAAAGATGTGGGCACCATTATATTTGAACACATTCTTTATCTTTCTGGCCCATCATGTAATGAAAATAAATCAAACTAAAGTAAGTCATTTAAGTGGACCATTTTTGTAAAATTTCCTGAATATATGCTTATCAAATAGGTATCATTTTTACTGGAGAGAATTCATTTGATTGCCCTCTGGTTTGGAGAGCTGACCAACGCTTATTGAATGTTTAACTACATAGCCTGTTATGAAACGTATGGCTCTGTTTTTATACTTAGTTGCCACATTTCTAGAAAGACTTTTGTAAACAGAAAGCACCCACAAACATATTCTAATGCCCCCATTCTGTCACTATTTGAGTTTTGATATGAGGTTTCTTCCTTGACTTTTGTTATATATAAACTAGATAAAACTTTTTGTGTGTGTACCTTTCTTTTTGTGATTGCTCTTTTCGTATTTGGACATATTCATGTATTGGATATTTTTCACTATTTTGTACCTGCTAAAACCATTTTTAATGATGGATAAATTCATGTATTGTGAAATTTCAAATCCTTAATTAGTTCTATAAAACTAAATAATGCAAATTATAATGTTATCAACAATGACAGAAATATAATAGAATGTTTCATGTGTTTTATGTGGAGCTTAGGTGATTTTATTTGGTCTGCCATCTCACAAAGTTAATGTGAAACAGATGTGAAAAATTAGCTGCTTTATAAATAAATAACCACCTAGTCATTGATAATAAAGGAAGATACACTGGGCCACCTCTAGGTAGGACTAGTTACAAATGTTGAAAAATATTTAAGCAAGCCTCGGAAGAGTGTAATTAATAGGTACACATTAAACATTAGGCCTAATTATTATCACTTACTTCTGAAAAGTAACATACATTAATGTCAACAACAAATTTAGAATTGTAGTGCATCATGTTTATTACTAAGAATTGTTTCATAAAACAATGTTAGGTGTTCAAGGACATAAAGATATTCATAGAATGAAAGTATTTATGATTTCATTAAAGATGTGAAGTGATTATGTAGAACAAATGATTTCTGAAAGAACTTATACTGGAGAATGATCCTCACTTAGCTATCTTTAAACTTCTTATCTATCAGCTGGTCACACTTGAATACCTCTCATCTTGGTCTTGTAAATATGTTCTGATATTAATGTCATCAATTATTATTATACTCAAGTTAAAATAAATTTTTTTAAAAAGTGAAAAAATAAAGATAAGAAAAAATTAAGGTTTCTTGAAAGCAAGCGTTAATATTCAATTATTTGTACAATCTTGAATGACTATATCTGCTAATCTGAGCAAAAGATTTTGACAACAGATATGATAAAATACATAATGGAACAACCATTGTTAATTAGCTATCCTTATTTTGAAAATCTGTAACATATTTACTGTTGTATGTTTCCTTGTTCATATTTCTTTTTGTTTTTATTTTTACTCTTCAAAATAAAATAAAAAAATTTTAATAAACAAGTTAATGATTATACTTAAACTTTGTATTTATGGGCTGGTGAGATAACTCAGCAGACTAAGCACCTTTTAGGCAGGAGCAGGGACCAGGATTTGATCCCAGTTACCACAAGCTGCACAGGCCCCACCCCAGGGCGTTCTGAACCAGCCACAGATATCAGGTGTGGTGTTGTATACCTGTAATCCCAGCACAGAGGAGCCTAGACAGGAGGATCACTAACAGTCTGAGCTACACAGTGAGACCCTGTACCAAATGCATACAAAGAGAAAAAATAGATATATTTTAAAAATGTCTATCAGGCAGGGTGGCACATACGTGAATTTCCAGCATGCTATCTGGCTGAGGCAGAAGGCATGGGAAGTTTGAGCTCAGACTACAAAATTTAGTAACTTAGTAAGATGTTGTCTCAATATTTAAAAAGGCTGGGGATATAGCTCAGTATAAGTGGCCTTGCGTTCTATCCCAAGCATGCAATATGATTAAACTCACTTCTTACTTTTTTCTTTTGAAATAGTTCTTCATCACAATGTGTACATTTAACTATATGTTTAAAATAATGGTTCACAGCCTTTCATAAGACATCAGGACATGCTCAAATAATGTGTCATTTTCATCATCTCCACAATATACTGTGTAACGAAAAAATCCCTTTGAGGAGAATTAATGGAAACATAACGACATCATGAGTATGGACATCTGTCTTTGTTTACATTCATCCCAGTTTAATGCAGAAAATGTCAAAGAAAGAATGTAGAGTAAAGATTGTGTATCTTTCAGTTTTGCTTGCATTGCATAGCACAAAAGAATGAAAAAGACGCTGTGCTTCTTGTGTGGCAAGCATTTAGCTAATGGACATATAAAACAAACAGACTTGAAAGGAGCTATTTTATTGCTTCATTCTGGAACATATGGATTTTTGTTCTCTTGTTATTATTGTTTTTCTTGTTGTTGTTTAAATGATTGTTAATTTGAAATGTCTGGACCTTAACCAGAATTTGGATTTGTACCAACACAAAACCTTCTCTTCAAACATGCAAATTCGCTTATTCTTATGCCAATGGAAAGAAGTCAAACATGTTTGAAGAGTCTTGGGGAAGCCAGAGAACTGAAAATAAAGAGGAAACTGTTTGTCTTTGTCACTTTATATTGAACACACAAACAATGCAATATTTTGATGAATAAGACTCTTAAGGTTTTTTAATTTTACTCTAATTTATATATTTCTATATGATACACCTTATGATAGATCTTTAGTTAATATACTTATTAATTTAGGCTATTGAATTATGGCATTTTTCTATTATTAACATACATGGATTCTTTAACTCAAAATTTGTATGTATATGTGATAGCCCACATACAAATAAAATACATAATGTATGGTTATATATAATATACATATTACATATATTGCAAGAAAGATGTTGTATTTTTAGTTTACCCTTATTTCTAGATGAATTGAATGTCTAGGGCATTATTTATATTAGTTTCCAATATGTTTTATTCATTCCAAAACTCAATCAGACACTGTCAATTTTATATTATTCATAACATAATTTCTTCTTTTACATATTTTTATACTACAAAATCACATAAATTCCTGTAATCAAGGGTTACGGAAATAACTATGACCATTTTTAAAAATAATTTTATTGAGAAACAAATAGCAATGAGACAGTTTCAAAACAGATTAGCAGGACAGTTTCAATAACTAATGCATTGCATATTGTTATCTTAGTGGTTATTCACTATACAAGATGCAAGCATGATATCCTGTCCACAGACACTATTAGAACTAATCTCTCTATTCATTGAACTAAAAGAAAGTAGCTGTGTATCTCTCCTAACTATTTTGAGTATACAGATACAGAATGGTCCTCATTTGTATCCCCATTTCTGTTTAGTTTTGTCAGAGCTAGGCATTCCACTGTCATTTTTGAACACTTAAAAGGCAGTTCAATCAATCCAAGATGCTATCTATGTCAGAACTCGTGCAATTAAATATAATTTAGACAATTTTTCATTTGTTGAAATAATTTATGGACTTAGCCTCATGTTAACTTTCTTATGGTTTTTCCCTAAACATATATCTCTTATGTAGCTATCCTTGGCCAAGAGGTGAGTTAAAGTAATTCTTGGTGTTTTCATTTCTCTGCCTGTCCAAGAACAATTAGTGAAAAGATATGACGTTGCTAAAACAACATGGTAGCATCAGCCTCATCTAGTGATTTTAGTTAAATTAGTAAGTCTTCAGTGTATGCCCATAATTTAAATCAGTATGTAAGTTTTGCAGATTTACTTACTTATTTATTTATTTTTATTTATTTAATTTTTTGGCAGAACCTGAGATTGAACTCAGACCCTTGTGCTTGCCAGGGAAGCACTTATTCTACTGAGCCATCTCCCCGGCCCCCAGATTTACTTTTTTAAACATTATGTCTCATTGAGCCTTTGATAAAGTTGAGATTAAAAAAAATACTTTGCCTGTAATCCCAGGTACTCTGGAGTATGAAGCAAGAAGACTGTAGGTTTGAGGCTAGCCAAGAAAATTGAGACCCTGTCTCAAAATGCTGTGATTGATTACCTGCCACTTTACACAACCTCTTCTTCCTCATGACATTGGAATTATGCCTTGTGACTATTAATTCAAGTCTATCATCTTAACTTGAATAAGAACCACTTAGCAGATTAATATATCACAGTTCTGGGTGTGTATGCTGATGACTGTTAAGTAGGGCCTCAAATTGCAAGAAACAGGTGCATCCTGGATGCTGATGAAGCCAGCGAATAGACTTGTAGCTTGAGGAAGAAGAAGGAAGGAAGAAAGGAAGGAAGGAAGGAAGGAAGGAAGGAAGGAAGGAAGGAAGGAAGGAAGAAAGGAAGGAAGGAGACAGAGAGAGAAAGAGAGATGGGGGAGTAACTGTCCATTTTAGAAGAGCTCTAGCATTTGCGACTGACTTTAGACATCGGTTGTTGTTCCCTTCATCCTTCCAGCATGAGTACACTGGAGGCTATTCTAAGAGGCTAGGCCTTTGGCTTCATCTGGTATAGTGTCCTTATTTCCACCTTGTTCTAAAGGTTCCATCCTCTTGGAAGTCATTTTGGATTACTTCATGTCTGGTCCCTCAGACAGTTATTTTGAACTTTTTTTGCCTCTGATCATGTAAACCTCCCTAAGAAGATTTGTTATACAGTAATATTTACATTTTATATTAAATCTGTTCTTCTAGAAAGCCCTAATGCCTGACTTTTATCTTTTTTTTAAGTAAACACAAGACAATATTCCAGGCTATTGCCTTTTGAAAGAAGTCCACCACACTACCTACACAGTAATATGCATGAAATGACACATTAGTTTCTTTATTTCCCCTACCCAGTTAGAAAAAGATACAGTTCTGCATCAGTCACTCTTCCCTGACTTAGAATGTTTACAGCAGTCTCAGGTGTAGCACTCAGTCAACCTGAACTACAGTCAGGCTCTTGCTAGCTACAGAATATAGGGTAGAGTGCAAAATTAATCTATAGAAGTTCTTTCAAAAATCTAGAACGAAGTGACAATAATAAAACTAACATGCAGAACTTCTTTTCTTTCATCTGCAGTCCTTTTCTCCCTTTGTCTGCTATAGCAGATTTCTAACAGGTGGTCAACTTACTACACCCAGCTGAATTAAACTAGCATGATGCTGGGAGCAGGAGGCCACCTGAGGGTTGTTACCAGCAGCATAAAGGGAGAACAGGAGAAGCGGTTGAAATGCTGTTAGGGATGCTGTTTAGAGAAGCTGTTGGAGCTGTTGGAAGCTGCTAGTTCTCTTGGGCTGTTCTACTGGAGGTCTTTGTCATGCTGGCTTTCCTGATGAACTTTGGAGCAACTTTGGTGCTCATCTTAAGCACCACTTCCTGGCTCTGAAGGGGAAGATTGTGTGCTACTCAGCCTCAGGGAGAAGCTTGTCATGTTGGCCTTCCTAATGGGAACTCAGCTTTCCTCAACTCTGGAGGAGCTCAGGACTTCACTGCTGCTAAGGATGGCTGTGGTACTTTGGGGGTAGCTCTGGTGCTCACCTTGAGTGTTGCTTCCTAGTTCCAGTTCAGATCCCTCAGCCTGAGAGCACAGATCCTTCAGCCCACTGGCATAGACTTCCCTGCTTCCACCACTGAACTTTGGGCCTTTCCAGCACAGATATGTAAAGCAGACCTGCATGAGACTTTGTTGTAGGCTCCGGATCTCCAGCTGGACTTGGGGGAGGCATTGTTATGCATGCTAGGTTTTTTCCTGGACTCATGCAGGATATCAGTATCCAGGCCCTTTGCTGGAGTCTTTAGTATTTAGTATGTGCATAGATTTCCTGCACTTGTATGTGTTTCTTGGGTTATTCCTTACAAACAAGTATTATCAAAAGTGTCCTCTTCTACATTGTTTATCTTACTAAAACCCCAAACTATCATATCTGCTCTTTGTTAACTAACTGCCTGTTTGAGTAACTTTCTCTCTTTTAAAGAGAAAAAAATAAATTTAATATCGTAAGTTGTAAGTTGTGTTGTTCAACCTTAAGTTGTATCATTTACACAAATTATTTAAAAGCCTTAAACTCTATATGCTATCACCAAAATTACATGATACGTACTTTATTTCTCATAAAGGTACATGAATTCTGTCCTTGCTACAACTGTGACAACACTGCGTAAAACTGTCTTATTTTACTAACCACTCTATCAACACTCTGTACTGTTAGCTTTTGGAAAGATGAGAAAATTAAAGAAACTGTGGACGCCTAGAATTTCCCTTTTTCTATCCATGCCATCCCTTTTTAATCACAAGTAACTGCATGCCACAGGGAAGTCACATGGTAAAGCAAAGGTGCAACAGCATTCTTTGGTCATTATTGTTTCTCAGAAATCCATTTACATTTTGTGGGTTTAGAGCAAGTTCTGGCGTGAGGCCGAGGGCGGCCTCTTAGGCAGGCAATGCATGTGTACTTGGAGCTTTTCTGAACTTCGGTGAGCCTTGAATTCTCCACAATTCTGTGTTCATGAAACACTGAAAAACTTTATCTGAATGCATTAAAAAATATTGCAGATCCATATATTGCATCTATCTCCCTTGCTTATGTTCTCTCATGTGCTGTTTTCACAGGAGGCTTACTTTAGTAAAGCACGTAATATTAGTTAAACATGTCTTAACAAAGTCGGCAGGATACTGAGGCCCTTTCCTTCTCCTTCATTCTCAATAAACAGATATTTTTCGTATTGTGCTGAGGAAAGGAATGATGCAGGAATCAAAAGGCATTGTAAGTTTGGGTGAACATGGCCTGGTTCCTTATTTATTTCAATGTGCACAAGAAAACAACAGCTAGTATACTAAATCATGTTTATACCTGTTTAGGATGGAGGGAGAAAGAGTTGGATGACTGATTTAAATAAAATTATTCAAGAGTATCAAATCGGTTGGGGAGAGGAGACAAACTCCAGGAGGGTCAAAAGCAAAGGAATGGGTGCTGTGGGGTTTGGGGTTTTGCAAGGGAAAACACAGGACACTTAATTATAAGACAATTACAATACAACACAGGACACTTAATTGTAAGATTATTTTATAATAGTCACTGCAGGAGTCAGATAGAAAAAGTGCAGGAAATCTGTGCACACACTAAAGACCACAGAAGCCAGCTGTGGCACTGCCCTGACCGCCCAAGCCTAGGGGAGCAGGGACCTGCGCACAGGCACTGGGGCCACTTTAGGGAATACCACGCGACCTGGAACCACCCCCATGCTCTCCGCTCCGTCCACAGATTTGCTACATTTTTGTGTTTGTCTTCCATCTTACAATCGCGTGAGGGATACCAATTTATCTGTAACCTGTGCAAAAGAAAAGAAAAGAAAGAGAAGAGACGGTGGCAATGCGATTGTATACGAAGAGTTTCTTCTGTTTCCGCTGTTTTTGTTACACGTGCTCCTGAACCCTGATCTGTCTAGCATTCTGGAACTCCGTGTCTTTCTCTTTCTCAAAATGCAACGTTCTTATACTTTACGTCACTTCTAGTTAAAGAAAACATTTCCTCCTCGTGAAGTAGAAAATAACAAAAGCACCTTTTTGTGTAAACTATGATCAAATACACATATTTTTAGCACCTCATGCCCTTGGAGTCGGGGTCACTGGTGCCATGACCGCTGCGCCTCTTCTTCGTCTCTACATGCCACACGTGCTCTTGCTAGACTTCTTAGGTAGGTAAATATATTCAAGCCAAAATGTCATCTCTGACATAACGGATGGCTTTCTTTTTTCAAATGTGTTGCTTACATTTCTTATCTGATTGCGCATTGTCCTCCGTGATTTTTAAATTTTTTTTCTATTGCTAAATATATGGTTTTACTACCCTTATCATTATTCAAGTATAAGGCTTGTCAGAATACCGGCTCTTTGATTTTTGTTTTCAATATGTGCTTCTGAGAATTTTCTAAAAGCGAAAGTTAGAGAAGTGGAGAACCTGAAAGGACAAATGGCCCTAAGTTTGCATTCCAGCAGTGCGCATGATTAATGTTGCATCCTCACTGTGGAAATGTATGGTCATTTTTCTTTTTCACATTAGCGAACACAGCAAAACAAAAGTTCATGTTAAAAAAGATATCAGTTTGAATATCTTAAAGGAGAATTTTCAGAGGCATTCAGACTTGAACATATTCTTTCTCGGTGGCACTGTGATGTTATCTATGGTAAATTTATGTAGTTTTCATTAGAACTCCTTTTACTGAGTCTTTTTTGTTTACTTCAGTTGTCTGCAAGGACAAATAAGTGAGCCATGTTCTACTTTGGCTTAAAATGAGGTTAGACAATATATAAATAAAAATTCTTGTTGATACTTAATTCAAGGTGTTTTTAATTAAAATGTAATATACACACTTTAAAACACAATGGAATTGTAATCTTTGTTAGAACCTTTTAAAATGAGCAAAAGCAGACATAGACAACCCTTCAACTTTGGCTTTACTTCGCCAATATTCCTATCATTTTAATGAATATTGATTTGTGATGACTTTTTAGTATAATGTTCAAACAGCGTCAACTATTTTCAATTAAGATATTGGAAATGATTATTTCAGTTACTCTCTTATTAATTACATTGTTTCATTAAGGAAATATTAAAAATATACGATGATAATTCCTAACCAAGAATGATACTATCCTTAAAGAATCTTCGTATATTTTCTTGAACAGCATTGGCAGATCCACCATCTAAGAAATAAAACAGCATACGAGGTTAGGTGTAACAGTTTTAAGAGAAAGGTGAGTCTGGAATACTATTTCTTTCTTTTTTTTTAATGTATTTAGTTCAGGGTCTCACCACACAGCTTGGACTTGTAGTGATCCTCCAGTTTTCAGCCTCCTCAGTGCTGTGATTACAGGTGTGCACTACCATGCCCAGTCTCTGGGATCAGCTCCTTGCATCTGAGGGCAGGGCCAGCATAGCATGTGGAGCCAGGAATGGAACTCCAGTGCCTACGGTTACCTGAGCAGGTGCTTATTCTGCTGAGCTATTTAGCTAGCTCATTGGAAAACTGTTTCATCTCACATTGCACTTTTTTAAAAAAAAATTTTGAGAGAAGGGATAATATATTAAGAGAAGGAAGCTTTTGTCCAGAGGAGAGCCCAGAATCACATTCCATATTTCTGTGTACTTCACAAAGCACATAAAAGTGATATAATGGAAAATAATCTTTCAACATATTACTATGATTATTGCAGTGATCACTCAGTTTAACGTTATTAAAGCATTGGTTAATATGAGAACACATTGAATTATATTTAAGTAAAAGGAACATTTCTCAACAAAAGTTTATACATTTCTGAAGGACTCCAAGAGCTGTCGGAATTGTTTCTTGTTTAGTAATGAAGAAATCCATCATGGTATGAAGAAGTATTTGGTATATCATGTTTTTT
>NW_004524589.1:11314646-11323623 GCF_000260255.1 Octodon degus
CCTGCATGATTCATGTGGTACCCAGAATTGAACCTGGGTCCTTGAATTTGCCAGGAAGGCACTTTGGATGCTGTGCTATCTCCCCAGCCCTATAACACACTTTTAAAATTCAAACATCATTGCGGATTTGGATAGCACTTACTATGAAGATGTCCCATGCTTGTTTCAATGCTATAAGTAATCAAGTTTCTTTGTTTTTGATGAGTGTCATGCTGGTTGGCAGAATCCATTCATTTAACTGCTGAGCTACTTTTTACTGTCTCTGTGATATTTAATGTTCTATCATTAAATAAATGATATGTATATATGAATATATTTCTATATCACTTCATGTCATTTTGTGCTTCCTAGTTACAGCTCTATATGAGAAGCTGTATTTTTATTGACTTAGTCTTAGGGGAAGAGTTGTTTACATTGAAAAAACTTGTCTATGCATTCTGAAAAAATAAAGAATAATGAGATCCCAGCTTTAATATTTTTGCAGCTAAGAGAAATTTAATCCTGATATTTATTATTAATTTTTATATTTGAAGACTATGATTTTTGCCTGGAATGAAACAAAGTAAACATAATAAGAAAAATTTGTATATTATTACCATCATTTTTCCTTATATAAACTGCATTGTTAGATAAATTAGTTTGGTTAATGCTTCAATTAGTTTCTACTCTCAGAAATTGAAAGAAACAGGACAATATGCTAATATTAATCCTTTGAGTTTTGACAAATATATTTTACCTTGAGAAAATGATAATTATAGAATTGTGAATACCTTTTGGGCTACACTTTATTTAAATTTCATACTAGAAGTTAAATGTGCAGCTTGGTGAACCTAGAAAAAATTACAATCTTCTCAATTAGTTCTTACAAAAATACTATTTTTAATTAGTTAATTCAGTGATTAAGACAACTTTAAATATGTGATCTGTTATTTACTAAAAGAGTTTAAACTACTTCACAAGGCTTTACCTAAACTTTTTCAGATGACCTAAAATATCCAGCTCACAGACTCATAGTTCCTTAAGTAGGATAGCTCTTTAATCTTAACACAGCATTTGTAAACTGTTAGAGATTAGCTGTAACTTACTGATTTATTTAATTGTTATCTACGTATTTGTGTAGAGATAGAACTGAAGCACTGACCACGAGCTCATCATCAGCCCTTTTTATCTTTTCTTTTGAGGCTCCATCTTGCCAAGCTCCCTTGCCAAATGTCAAATGTACATTCCTGACATTTCTGCCTCAGCTTCCCACATAATGGAAAAGAAGGTATGTACTACTAAATCTAGAATTTAGTTTTAAAATAGTTTTCTGTTTAGAATTTTACTAGGATGTCTAGATTTATTCTTTGTATATATAGCAGCTTCTGTAGACTATTACTGGTTATGAAATATTCGTAGTTTGTCTTTTGTAATTTCAGTGTTACCACAAACTGAAGACAGCAGTTCAATCTCATCACAGCCCAGTATTGAACTAATAGATGCAGCTGTGAACACAGAGGAAGAAGCTGAGTGAAATATAAAAAATCAGAGTGTCTAGACACAGCTTACGGGGCTCCCAAGTAAGAGAGTGTCTTCTGTTTGGCTGACTAGATTGCAAAACATTGTAAAGCCTTAATGACATTTTATTTTTCTCAGTTGAAAGCTAGCATAATGGTTCTTAGACAAGGCTTGTATAATTGCTAGACAAAATAGTAATATACATATCACATGGAAGGACCACTGAACCGAAGAAGTATCCTCACAAAATTCAAAGTGTAGCAAAGAACTATACATTATAGACTTTGCTTAACTTTCAAATTAATTCGTTTCTTAGATATAGAATAACCTACGTCTCTCAGAGCTATGTGTAATCTTGTTAAAGTACAAGTTGTAAAACAGAGAACTGCCTACATAATAGTCCCATCTGTTGAGCAAAATGGAATTCAAATCTTATTGCGTTTCTAAACAAGACTGCAGTGATGACATTTTGGATAAATATTCCTTACTTGCCTTTGGTATTAAATACTAAAAGTTTATTTCAAGAGATTTCATGCACCAAAGACATATTTTCCCATTTCGGTTGTCCTATTTCAGCAATTAAAAGAGATGGGCTGTGGAGAAAAAAAAAAAAATACTGAGAGGTCATTTTTATAACAAGTGGTGGAGCATTGTCAGACAAAATTTGACACTGTAAAACTCTTATGTTAAGATTTCATATATATATTAAATGTAAATTAGCTTTAGGACCTGCTTGTGGTTCCTCACTGAAAGTAATTTCACTCACCTACAAACTTATACATATATTATGATGTTGTATTATTCTACACTTAAATGATGATTTTGGGAATGATGTAACTATCATTATAATATTAGCAGTACTGATTAAACTTCAGTGAAACCATGCAATGACATGAATAGAGGCAAACTCACTTCAATAAACCCTGTCAAATAGAGCAATAAAAAATTCATATAGTAATCTATTTTCATCTTTTTTCTTTTTAGTTCTGCTGCTTATATTGCTGAGATGGTCTTAATAATCAAGAACACAACATAAAGGGTAAGTGTGTTTTTCTCTTAGTGAAAATAGGTGAGTATCTGAAGTCTTTTGCTACAAATTAGTTGATTATCATTAATGATAGTAGTAAAAAATGAAGATTGATATGACAATGGCAAGGTTTCAATATATAATCTTTTTTTTCTTTACTAGGGATAGAGCACAGGACCTTATGCTTGCAGGCAGGCACTAATGCCACTGAGCTATCTCCTGGCACCTCATTATATATTTCTTATATCAAACAAATGACTTAATATTCATACACATGCCATTTCTCAAAATGACATCTTACTTTGCCACTTGGGAGTCATTTTTTATATTTGTAACATAAGTTATACTGTAAGCATTATTAAGTAAAAATAAACCTTCAAAATGTAGCCTCAGACAATTTCATCATTTTTAATAAATGTGCAGCATTTATTAAGTCACTGTCTCCCAGCTGTGAATCTTCTATTTCATACTCTACTTGGTGACACAGATGCTAACGCTCTGCAGAACGTGTTTCTGCTTTGCAAACTAGAACCAACTAGACATTGCCATCAGAAGCTGCTGGAGAGAGGTTCCTGGGCTGGCTTAGAAGGAAGAGGCATGCACCTTCCTGGTGAGAGCTGATAATTTTTCCAGCTATTTTCCTTGCATAATGAGTCATGCCCTCCCCCAAAAAATAGCATCATAAAAATAGCCATTTTTATAGATCATAAATTCACATCAGAAATTCATGAAGATGAGACAAGCTTCAGTAGAGGCTCCCTGCACAAATGCAGTCAGATTTTGGCTATAATTTCAGTCAAGCCATCATTTCAGGGCATATCTGGGCAGTCCTCCAGAATGACTCACGCCCATTGCTGAGAGGAAGGCTGGCTCTTGACTACTAGCTCAACTGAACTCTCTAGCACCAGGCTGAAGAATGGTGTCCTCCACTGTGGCAGCCTTAGTCTAGATCCCTGTGTGTATGTGTATGGTGGGAGATAGTGGGGATTGAATTTGGCTCCTTGGCATTGAAGCTCACACCCACATCTTATAGTTTCACTTTTCTTTGGAGAGAAAGCCTTGTAAATTGCTCCTTGCAATCCTTTCTCTTCATCCTCCCACAGTGCTGAGTTGCAATAGCAGACGTATACTTACTAGATACTTCTGAATTGGCAAGTGACTTTCAAGGAGTGATTCAGAAACTAGGGAAAAGGAGAATTTCATTCCATTTCCCAGAAATAAATGAGCATCACTAATTAGGCCTAAGGTCTCTACTGACTGGGAGGAAGAAGACAGGGGTCACACCTGTCTACAGTAGAGACATCCCACGAGTCTGGGTGCCAAGATCATGAGACCTCTGCTTAGGTGAGGACTGAGATGCAGGACTTCATAGATTTGAACTTGCAGTTTTCAGGCTTCCTCTGCAATGATCAATACTTTTATAATGTTAACACTTTGCTTCCCAGTCCAACTTTGCTTTTCAATTTCTTTCTTAGATTCAGATATGCATTTAAATTACTTATGAGAAATTAATATCTAGATAAAGCTGTTCATATTAACCATAATATTAAAATAAATGTGATTTTCCCTTTTCATTTTATATGATAATAAACAGTAAATCTGTATATAGAGACAATTGAAAATTGGCAAAACTGAGAACAAGAAAAAATAATATTTTTCAAAGAACTGAAGAATTTAATAATATATGAATAGATCAATATTTTAAAGGAAATTTTACTTCATGTCATATGATTTTTAGCATTTGGCCAAGTGCATATTGCTCCATTGGTTTTTCTATGTAAAAGCGAACTTACACATAGAAAAAGCCAGGAAGACTTGGTGCTAAAGGGCTTTTGCATTAAAGTTTAATGTGAAATGCTATGATAGCTAAAATATCAAGTCATGTTTGAATGTTAATAACAATCCATTTACTTCAATAATTCACTGCAAGATGTTTTGTGGTAAGAATTTATCCAGATGAAAAATTTCACTCATTATATACTTTTGTATAGCTTTGTTAGGATGAAGAATACTCATTCTATGTGTGATTCATGCATATATATAATTAATTACACATATTCTGAGAATACCTTGAAACATACACTTTAATATACCCAAAAGCTCATTACTACGTTTATAAAATAAATACTTAAAACTATATTGATTTTCTTCAAATTTTGCTTGAAAATGAAATTTATCATGGTTTATCTACTTTCTTAATTTAGGTTTCATTCATTCCTTGAATCACACCAAACAACAATCTCTCCAATAAATGTCAGTAGAAAAATGTCCCTCAAAGCAGGCATCTCTATTTTGTAAAATCTATTTTCTTTCAGAGTTAAACAATTTTAGTACATAGTTTTTTGTTGAGTAAATTGTTCTCATTCATTTAAATTGATCTTGAATTTTACAAGTTCCCTCATTAAAAGCATCACAATATTACATTAATTTATCTAGTTTTAGAAAATCATATGAACAAGTTATTTTTCTTTTCTCTGTCATTATGAAATAACTAATTAACATACGTTGAGTAGGAAAAAAGTTTTGTATCCTAGCAACTATGCAAAATACAGGAACCTAAAGCCAAAACACAAGAAGCTAAAGGTCAAAGTACAAGAATCCTGTTTCTTTACTTTAGTTGCTCCAAAATGCTAAGTTTCTTTATCTGTTTTTCTTTCCATTTACACAAATTTAAAATGATAACTAATAGGTCAGTAGAAAATTATGTTTAGGGCTGGGGAGATAGCTCAGCAGAATAAACGCATGCCTGGAAAGTGCAGGGTCTGAGTTCAATCCCCCAGTACCAAAATAAATAAATAAACAAATACATAATTAAAAAAGAAAATTATGTTTATTAATGTATTTAAAATATTAGAAATTTGGCCACAGAAAAGCGTATAAATATAACAACTATTACTATATTCAGTACAGAAACAATTTACTTCTGAAAAATAGTGCCTTCCTCTGCATGCCAATGCGTTAAACACAAAATTGGGTAAAGAATTTTTTATTTATTTGTTTGTTTGTTTATTTATTGGCAGAACCAGGGATTGAACTCAGACTCTTGCACTTGCCAGGCAAGTGCTTATTCTACTGAGCCATCTCCCTGGCCCTGTGTGTAAGCATTTAATATCTATTCAGAAATGCAATCCTAACTGAACTGTGAGAATATTATGAAGGATACTTACGAGTGACTTCTTTTGAAAAACTTTGCAAAAGGTATATATATTTCATATATTTAAGAAAAAATGGCAAAAATATAAGAGGTGTGATGGTCCCTTGTGTTCACCAAAATACCAATAAGTTTTATAAATATAAATTAATAAATCAATTTAAAACTATTTTGTCATAATAGTATACTGAATGCTAAATAAAAATGAAGAGGATTACTGATGGAAAGAGACTGAATAGATTTAACATTAAAGCTTTTTGCTTAATGATTATTTTAGAATTGTACCAGTATTACACTTAATAGTTGTAAACTAAAATAATGTAATCATTGCTGTTATTTTAAAATGAGACCAATTTTTTGCTGCATACACCATCAAAATGCTGCATTTAGAAATATTTTTAGGAGTGTCTTACCATTTACCTCAAAAATTGAAAAATGTATCTGTAGATCAGAATATGTAGTACTTTACTCACAGATGAGTCAGCAGGTAAAAAATGCCAGTAAAATAACATAATTTAAGAAGAAAAACATGTAAGATTACTTTCTTGTAGCATCTTGCACCTTGAAAATGTAACTTTTGTATGGCAATCTTATTCCTGCTATATAATACTATTTTTCATCACACTGGCAATGTGAAAAATGGCTTACTTTGAATAGCAAAAGGAAAAAATGTACTGAAAAAGCCAATTTTTCATAATTCCATCAAATACAGTCTCTCCACTGGTATTTTATGAACCAAGAAACACAGGATGTAAGTTAACAATTCCACCTCCTAGCAAAGGCCTATAAACTAATCAACTAGGTTGGGGGCCAGGTTGATGGCTCAGTAGAATAAGTGCTTGCCTGGCAAGTACAAGGACCTGAGTTCAATCCGCAGTTCTGAAAAAAAAAAAAAAAATAGGTTAACCAATTTTGACTATTGCACTAAGAAATCAGATGATTATATAAGATGAAATCCATATTCATTAAACAGATATTGTTCTAGATTTTAAAAGCATAAGAAAATTTTATGACAAATGATGATAGATAAGATAGATTCTGAGTACAAATTAAATCAATCCTCAGAGAAAGAAGAAGAAAATGGGGAAACACAAAGTATTAAGATGTGTTATGAACATAGCCCAATTCCAAGTTGAAGGTAATACTTAATCCCACAAACATACGTGCACAAATAAAAAATGAAAACTTTAAAATCTATTTTACATTTGATAAACTGATATCATTGTTTAAAACTTAAATCACTAACCAATTTCAATTTTCAAAAACTATTCTTGAAAAATCTGAGCTAATCCAGAAGTATCATTTAGTATCCAAACAAGATTTAGAGAGTCAGAGACCAGTCATTAGCATTGTATGAATTGCCTTTTATTTCATTACTTTGGTGGCATAGTACAAGAACAAATTCCAACTGTTTAAGGGCAAACCTTAAAATAGAAGCTTCACATTTAGACAGATTCATCTACTGTTTGTTATATATGGTCACCAATGCATAATTCACACCTGAGACTCAAGGCTTCAATGATTATGTAGTTCCATGATAACATTTACAACCTTTTTTGCAGTACGTGGATATGCTTTTTGAAGCTGAAGCTTGTGAAAAAACAACAGCATAAACCCCACAAAATCCAATTTTAGAAGAATTTCATAAAATTCCATGTAAAAACTGTACTATTAATATTTCTTCAAATATTATATAAGATTTTGAAATCTCAGAACTATATAAAATATTGTTTCTGAAATATTAGAATGCTGCATGCCTTGAACACTTTAATAAAATTTGGATTAGTTGAGAAATGGAGGCAAAATGTTGAATGTCAGTAAATTACAGTTGGATTTTACATGTGTGTAAAACCATTTTTTTCACTGAAATTAGGGAAAGAATTTGCTATTTTATTTTTTGTCTTGCAGTTTTATGAACTGAATCCTTGGCATAAATACACAAAGAAAACTCCTTTAAAATATCTTGAATTACTTTGTAAGAAAAGAAATAATATAACCCAAGACTACTGCCCACTGTGTAATTTTAAGGCATTCATTTATTTGATCAACAAAATAGTTATCAATGCCTAGCACCATAAACTGTAGTTAGTATTAGACTTAGAAAAAAAAGCTTGACTCTAATTATTGGTTGTTGTAGGAAAATCTGACAGAAATCATAAAATAAGGCCCCAATTTCTGATATATTATTAAGTACCAATTTTGTAGCATTTTATCTAAGAAAATAAAATAGGCAGTTGGGACAAAGCTCCCAATGCAAAAACATTTTCTGTGCATAGGAAATGCAGCAATATAGAGTGTACTTTCTGATTCATGAGATGTCAGTTTACATAAATAAAGACTTTGATGGGAGAAGAAAAGAAATCTTTTGTCTGACAACTACCAAATAATCAGCATTATTTCTTTGTAGGAACATACATTAAAATTTTTCAACTATGAAGAACAGAGAGAGAAGAAACATAGTTTTCTATAGGACACTCCAGTATCCAACAGATTTCCAGTAAAAGTGGCTCCAAAGTGCTTAGGCAGTTTTACATTCAGGCTCAGATTTTCAACAAATGCAGTTATTTTTTTGTTTGTTTGTTTGTTTGTTTTTAATTTGGGTCTTTAGATCCCTTGGCCAATCTTCTATTCACAGTGTTGATTTCCGTGAGGCAGAGTGGCTTATCTCTATTACCTTAATGCTCTATAGGAAATAAGCAGAGAGAATGATAACTTTAAGGAATTAGAAAAGGTGAATTAATCTTGATGTGAGAAAGTGCTGTGAGACTGTAAAGTGGGTGTTAAGGGCATATTGGCTACAGACATAAGTGGAGGTAAAGGTATGTTGTGGGAGGTTATTTATGACATTGTTTACTTACCTTCAATCATTACCTTCTGATATTCAGAAACAAAGACTTCCCAAAATATGTGCATAACCCTTTCACAAATTTTCTCTTTTCTCCTGTAACCCAGCTACAATCTCAAAGCCCTTCTCTTTACTTAATGAATAATGGATCACCCCCTAAAGGTAGCCTTTGAGCATTTCCAACATTCATTGACTTTGTCGATAATGCAGACTTAACACAGCCGTATCAGAAGAGAAGACAAGCTAAGTTAACTAAGAAGCAGAAAATAGTGAAAGTATAATGAATTGAACATTGCAACAACTAGTGCTTGGTCCACGAAAAACAATAAAAATGAGTTGACTCTTCCGCGTACTGAAGTGTTAAGATCAATAGTAGGCATAATAAGCTATTCTGATGGGCTTAATATTTTAAAAGGAGAGGAAGTGGATCTGGGAGTTGATAATGTTATTTCCAATG
>NW_004524589.1:11325178-11326325 GCF_000260255.1 Octodon degus
TGCAGTAAAATGACACTACAATTGCATTTCAAGGGATCCTGTTTAATTGAACTGCATTTGAATAATCTTAAAAAGTAAAACTGCAAATTCATATAAAATTTTAGAACGTGCAAATAAAAAATTTTCTAGGAGGACACAAAAAAATGACCTAAGAAGAGTAATAAAGAGAGGACAACAATCTCCTCACTAGCAAATGAATTTAAGAAAGCAGCAAAAATTGCTAAGGTGGATGAGAAGGAATACAGTGGTAAAGTATGTAAGCATTATAATTGATGTTAGACTATCATTACATCATTTCTTATTAATGTTTTATCTTTAGAGAAGTTTTATGTTCATGAATTAAAATGTGTTCTTTTTTATCATCTCTAAACTGTCTATAACTATTATTTTAATTTCTTTTTAATACAAGGTCTCATGCAGTTCAGACTCATAGTGATCCTCCTGTCTCAGCCTCCCCAGGTCTGGGATTACAGGTGTGCATCACCATGTCTGGTTTCAGGGCAGGTGTGACATGTGGTACTGGGATTTGAACTCTAGTCCTTCAGCTTTCCAGGCAGGAGCCTGACCACCAAACTATCTCTCCAGTCCTGTAATTACTTTTTATGATATCAATAACTACTAATGTAGTATATTTGTTTTAGCTAATCTCCTTATACTGACAATTTTTTGTTTGTTTGTTTGTTTTCGGGTTTAGGGTGGATTTTTTGTGGAACCAGTGATTGAACTTAGGCCCTTTTGCTTGCCAGGGAAGCTCTTATTCCACTGAGCCATCTCCCTGGCCCCCTGACAAATTATGATGAATTAAACTTCATGGATTCTTTAAATTTAATTTCTTAACCTATTTCTTTACCCTCTTCCAGAATGTTCTGCAGAAAAAAAAAATGTAGTCATCCAGTTGCCCACATTTTTATCTGGATCATAGTAACTGCTTTCTGATCTCTCAACTTCTCTTAGTGCTTCCTTATTCTATTTTTGTATATCATTCAACATTTGGGTCTACAAGAAGACTAAGAGCAATTAGGTTTTGTTCACTAATATTTTCTAAGCACTTAGAATACTGTTTTGATACTGATCAAGATTCATTAAATTTTGGTCCCACGTTTTCAATGTATAACATTCTTAATTATCTTAATTTTAAAATTTAATT
>NW_004524589.1:11327990-11342296 GCF_000260255.1 Octodon degus
AGAAAGAAAGAAAGAAAGAAAGAAAGAAAGAAAGAAAGAAAGAAAGAAAGAAAGAAAGAAAGAAATGATATGTGGGAAGTTTAATAATAGATTATAAAGGGTAGGCCAGATAGTTCATCGGATTGAAGCACCTGCTTAGGCAGACGCCGAGACCAGCATTTGATTCCCAGCCTGCTGAGTCAGCCCCACTCCTGGGGGCATGGTGCGACAGCTACTGAGACTGGGAGTGGTGGCACCCACCTATAATCCCAGCTCTTGGGAGGCTGAAAACAGGAGGATCACTAGGAGTACAATCTATGTACTGAGACCCTGTAAGCCCTGTATTAAATACATTTTAAAAAATATAATTCAAATCAAGGACTAATCACAGATAAATTACATAAAAGTAATGTTTAATATAACTGGGTAACAAAGTTACATATGAGATATTGCAAAGTACCCAAACAACAATTTCCAAGCGCTTAGTGTAATCCACTTTAGGAAAGTTATACTTCATGTGTTTAAAAAATAGAATAATGTTTCTCTTGTAAATTTATATTATTACAATAAACCTCTTCTTTGACTATAGCTTCTTTTAAATTCCATATAAAATATAAGATGTATAAACAATATTACTTTTAGGATCTTTAGCCAAAATGTTCTCAGTGTGGAGGATGGCTTTTGTTACTCATCTTCCTGATGTCTACACATCTATCTACTTATCCTGTATCTGTTTTACTTTATCCAAAAACACCTAATTCAAATTCCTTTCATCAATTCTATCAAATATGAATTTCATACAAGTAACCAATATTGCTATGTGAGTTGTAATATTTGAATTCATAATATAAAAATACTTTATTCAAAGATCAAAGCCTCTGTCATGCTGCATTGATTTACAAAATGAACTTATATTAGATTCCTACAATTCCCACAAAAAGAATAATAAACTAGGTGGCTTATAATGCAGGAAAACAGCATCTGAAAGATGTCAAGAAGTTTAGCCTTCCCCTAAAACACTCAGAAATAACTGTCCCACTCCTTCCTGGTGGCTTTTAGTGGCTGTTTTCTTTTGTAAGTGGCTCAAGCAAATTCTTGATCTCTATGTTGTTTTCCTAGGATGCCTTTTTTTCCTTTTAAATATCATCTCCCTGTCTGTGCATTTGGATCCATATATCACCTTTGCAATATACACATTTGTTTAAGGTGCATGTGATTACCTGATGTTACCCTGGGGATTTTGCAGAATCTATATCCAAAGAACTGTGCATTCTGGGTTCCTTAGAAAGGACTTCACCAAAAGTTTTTGGTGAGGGACACAGTTTTAGCAATAGCATTAACTTAGTTAGGATTTAATTTTTGTTCCTTATCATGTATGTGACTTTACACAAGTTACACCATTTAGATGTTCATCAATTTCCAAGTACGTTAAAGATCTTATGATGAAATAAATACGTATAGCAATATCAAAGTATTCTGTGTTTTAGGTTTGCCTACCTACTACCTAGTATGTGTGTTCTTATGCCAATTGCTCATCATTATGTAGTTTAATAAATCAATGTTTCATACTCAAGCAGCTGGGAATAAATTCTGTTTAATTTCAACTACTGGTCCTGGGAAATTCTCATTAATGACACACTTGTGAAGAACTGACAGTACTCGTAACGTAATGTATCCAGTACCCACCAAACCAGCCTACGTCCATGTTGTACCCAAGTCTGTCAAATTTCAGATTTTGAAGTGTACTTTTGTGTCATAGGTCCTTGTTCCTAATTTTCTAATAATAGTGATATGAAAAGATTAGTGATCTGGATCACATTACGTCCCCATCAGAAATGTCATTGTTCCTATCAGAAAAGAAGTAACACAGAGGTTGGCAGGGAAGATAATTGAGACAGGGATGTTCTAGAATCTTATGGAAATGTAAAACTCTATGACATGTAAAATACAACAGTATTTTTAAATCTTTATTATTTTAATAAGAATCT
Organism: Octodon degus; assembly: GCF_000260255.1. NCBI lineage: Eukaryota > Metazoa > Chordata > Mammalia > Rodentia > Octodontidae > Octodon > Octodon degus. The sequence goes on from NW_004524589.1 coordinate 11,329,958, forward strand.
TGATCATGGGAAAATGAGATAGTCATTGGCAGTCATGAACCAATACAATTTGTTTTCTTATTTTTCATTTTTAGGTATTTGGTACAGGAACTCACTATGCAACTTGAATTCATAGTGATCCTCCTGTTTTCAGCTTCCCCAGTGCTGGGATTACAGGCATGTGCTACCATGTCCAGACACCTTGGCTGGCTCAGGGCATCCTGGGGTTAGGGCCGACCCAGTATGTGGGACTGGGATTGAACCCTTTTCCCTGTACTTGCCAAAGCAGGTGCTTAATCCACTGAACTACCTTGCCAGCCCTCAATTTTCTATTAAGTAAGAAAAGCACAAGTATTTTGAATCAAAATATTCTCCTTGTCAATTTATATATTTTAGGAGTTAAAGCATGACTGCTATGCTACATAAAAATGAACATGAGTCAAAATTTTCTTTTCCATTAATGAAGTTATCAAAGGAAAGTAGTTCAAAGAGGAATGCATACTAAATTGGAATAATTCTGGAATAACTGGTGAAGTTAACACAAAACCAAGTAATATCTTCTAGAGTAATGATACTAAATTGTAGAACTATACTTTCTATTCAACAAAACTGACAATATTTTACATATCAAAGTAATGAACAATAGCACACTAGTGATGCTCATATTGAATTACCTCATGCAGCACTGTGTAAAATAGGTAAACAGGGTGCTTACTTTTCTTTGGTTTGCTTATATGTAAATTCAAATATTAGTTACAAATTACTAGATAGATGTTTCATTCTTGCAAGAAGATTTAAAAATTCCACAAACAACAAAATAAACATGAAAGAAATAGACTCTTATACTAAATTATGTTTCTACTTTGTTAAAATCCTCAAATTTTCCTTTTTTCAGTATGATGTCTAGAACACATATGACTATATCCAAAATATTTATCCATCTCATAACAAATGAGAATGGGTAAATTTGAGAGAAGGTTAATATCAATGAATATGCTTATAATAAAATATTTTATACAATAAGCTATAATAAAATTATCCCCAAATTGTTGCTAAAAAGAGTTCTCTAATATTGTCTTTAGGTTTTTCTTTAAAAAAAAAAAAAAACACTAAAGCCAAGGAGCTCAGAAGCACAGCACCTGCCTGGCAGGCATGAGGTCCTGTGTTTAATTCCTGCTACCAGAAAAAGTAAAAAATTAAATAAATTAAAGGGGTGAAGAAAAGGGAAAAAAATTAAAATGTATTATATACATGAACCAATTTCCTACAGCGAATACAATTCTTTTGCACTGTACTAATACTAATAAAAGCACTGTACTGTACTAATAAAAGTAAACAATCATGCCCAAAAGCCTAACCAAAAATGTTATATACAAACTAAAAAAGGAAATTAAAATTTTTAATTTCTAATCCATGCCTATGCATTTATTTCTCATATTGTTATATGGTTTAATTTGTTTCTAGTTCAGACAACAGAAATGAAGATTAATTATTTTAAAAATAAATGTTATTTTAATTATTGTTGAATTGGTATCATAAGGTGTATTCATAAAAATGACAAGTTTTTGAAAGACTAACACAGATCATGATAACACTCTTGTAGCTGCTATATTACATAAAGCATGTTTTCCTTTAGAATATCCTGTATTAGCTCAGTTATTTCTACTTATTTTCTTTTAATTAGACCTATAAAACTCTTGTGTGTTCAGTCATGCCATATCAGAAGTAATCAAAGTAATAAATCTGGGGTATTTATATATTTAGTACAGGGTCTACAAGGTCTCAGTACACAGATTCAACTCATAGTGATCTTCCTGTTTTCAGCCTCCTACGTGCTGGGATTATAGGCGTACACACTCAGTCTCAATCGCTATCTCAGAGCACACTGGGGGCAGGGCCAGAAAAGTATGCTGGGGATAAAGCCCCTGGTTCCTATCCCTACCTGAGCAGGTGATTTAATCCTGTGAGATATCTGCTTGGTCCTATCAAATCTAGTTTTCTTATGCATCCACACATCTACTTGAATTGCTTTTGAAACTTAATATCCTATGTGAATTTAAACATCTTTTCACTCTTTCCTTTTTTGTAGACAAGAGAATAGATGTTTAAAGTAAGTTTTCTTAACTAGCACTATTTATATAATTAGATATTTAAGTAAAATGAAAAATATATATTAAAGGCCAGATAGTATATAATTTTAATAAATGTTTTATGTAGAAAGTGGCAATTATAGGGGCTGGGGAGATAGCTCAATACAATAAGTGCTTGCCTGGCAAGAGCAAGGGACTGAGTTCAATCCCTGGTTCCGCCAAAAAAAAAAAAAAAAAAAAAGAAAGAGGGTCTGGGGCGATGGCTCAGTGGAGTAAGTGCTTCCCTGGCAAACACAGGGGCCTGAGTTCAATCCCCGGTTCCACCAAAAAAAAAAAAAAAAAAAGAAAAGAAAAAAGAAAGTGGCAATTATTTAAAAAAATTAGGAAAAATATAGCCAAAATTGTGAACATAAAATTTTTGAATATAGAAACATGTAAAGCAAAAATAAATCTAAACACAAGAAATAAAATATCTAGGAATATTTAGATTAAATAAATCTGAAATATTTTCTCTGAACCAAGTGGCTTTAGAATATCACATTTACGAATTCAATGATAATATATAATATAAATATGTATTACTGTTCACTTGTTTTAAATTCAGAGAGAAACCAGCACATGATATTTCATGAATGATACATAGTTAGATAGTAACAGCTAATTCTGTTTTAGAAAGTAAACAAAACAAAACCAAAAACCACAGCAGATTGATTTATAGGTTATAAATGGATAAATATACATATAATAAAAAAAATTTGTTATTTTCAAAGGGCTTTAACTTCAGTCACATTTGTAAGAAGAACTTTAGCTCTTTTATGCCCACTTACTAATTAGTAATCTTACATAATTTGAGAGCAACAGGTAGGAAGTATTCCCTTACCATGGTAGGGAGTGCCTGCCACACAAATCAGTATGGACTGCGGATCTTTGGGGCTGTGAGTCTGCCAGAAGTCTATGAAACTCACGAGGACCAGCACAGGCAAGTCTGCAGGCACATCTGTCCTCAGGCTGAGGGCATTGGCCACGGCTGGAATCTGTCAGCCACACTTTCAATTCTCAAGTTTGAAAGAGAATTGACTTACTTTGAAATGAAAAATCTCAGATATACATTTTTCTTTTCTGAGTAAAGAAAGCCTAGCTGTTAGGAGGATGGGAATAAAAAGAATTGGAAGCATACAGGTTTTGTTGATGAAAGCAGAAGACAGATCTCTGTAAAGTAGCCAGCAGAGTAAGCAGAGACAGAGTATAGGTGAGGCCAGCCAGCAACCAGATCCAAAAATCACAGAGCAGATTTTAAAGCTTTTGTGAAAAAAAAAAAGACAACATGATACATGGTTCCTACCTTGAATAACTACAGATAATAAGCAAAACAAATCAAGACAAACTAAGATTTGTGACCAGGTCCCTCTACCCTAAAAGATAAGAATGCATATTACTTGGCTGTCCCTCTTCTAGGGCACAGTACTTAAGGTCTGTAATTTTAAAAGGGAGCAGTTGAGTTTGCTTCATGACTGCAGGACAGTCAGTCCATGGATAGTTGTCCCAAGGCCATGTTGGAAATGGCTTGGCACAGCAACTGTGCTTAGTGTGGGTTACTGGGAAGCACAGTCATAGGGCAGTAACAGAGAGAAAGGGAAGGGTTCATACATAGTGCTAAACATCACATAGGCCTGACCCTCCCCTTGTGTCCTTTACTGTAATTCCTTAGTAGCTTCCAAACCAATCAGGCTCACATAATTAATTTTACCACATTCCATGTTTTGTAAACTTTACACATAAATACATTTCCTTAAACATATATAATATCCAAATAAGCATGAGGTCATAGTTTTACCTAACATGATGCAACTATTCCATATGTAAATGAAACATGATAATCATTGCCCCAGAATATTAATAGTCCAAAGTAAATTCTCCAATAAGACGCAATGCAAACTCTTGTCGAACAATTTTTGAAAAATATAAAATGTTAATAATCCCAAGGTATAATGGAACATGTTAAGTATTCCTATTCCAAACAAGAGGAATAAGGACTAAAGAAGAATAAGACCAAATCAAGACTGAGACCTCACAGAGCAAACATTAGAATCTATAGCCCCATATCCAACACATAGAACACATGGTTGTGTGAGTTTCACAGAGCTTGAGCTGCCTAATCCGCAGGGCTCTACTGGTTGCAGCCAAAATGACATCTCTCTTTGTGTGGCTATTGTCATCGTGCACAGGTTTGCTCTACAGATATTCCAAGGTCATGGCATTTCGAACTACTCCACAGCAATTTTGGGTTCATACATTTCTTGTGTATCTTCTCCTCTTCAAAAAGACAAGTCCTACTGGAAGAGCCTCCCACCACGCCTAGCCTAACACTATCTTTACTTCCAATACATAAGCCTGAATAAAGAGGCTTCACAGGTATTAGTGGTGAGGACTTCAGGATAGCTTAGGCGATAAAAAGATGGCACAGTCCTGCTTCCCCTAATGCTAGAGCACAAATATGAAAAAAGTTGATCCCAAGAACATTATAGCACCTATCACTTTGAAGCAGTGCTTGTAATTGATACCACTATGCAATTTACTAACACTGGGAGCAGTATTTGCAGATCTTTTAACATGGGAAATTGCAAAGAGAGATCATTTAATTTTCAAGCACTATATTAATACCAAAAAAAAATCCCAATTAAGGTCATCTTGTTGTATCTTCTTCTATATAAGATTCTAACAATGTAAATGCTTAAGTTTATAATAACATAAATATAAATGAAATCTACCTTTGGAATATTGTGGTCTAAACCCTATGCCATATGGTAATTATCACATTACTTAAAATTTACTGCTGCTAAAACTAAAAATCAAAAACCATTTTGGCATTTTTTCCTATAATTCCAAAGCCTGAAGTTTGTACAGCTCTATAAGCATAATAAAATACAATCATTTTTATTCTTAATTCCACCACCCACAGAAATCTAAGAGGAAAAATCAAAACAAAAAAATATATCCTAATAATTACTTGGAAAAAATTCAAATTAATAAATTCAGGCATTTAAGCTCAGACCAGCGAGACACAATCAAAAAATCTCAGTTTGAAGTCATGTTTATCTCTGAACCTGTAACTAAAATGTCACAGTATTGTACATGTTTTTCAGCTTATACATGCCCTGTCATACTCTTCATCTTAAAAAAAATTCACTAATCTTAATTATAAACATAATCTTTGCAGCCAAATAAGCACTGTAACAAGGATTGTACACTAGAGTTTCTAGACAGTACTGACTTCAAATACAAAATATATCTTTATGACATTTAGTACTGGTTTCCTTACAAAATATGATCACTGTAATTAATATATACATGACAACTATAATCAAAGTATATTATTGAAGAAAGAATTAGTCTTTTTAAAATCAATCAGATTCAGGTTGAAAATTCTTTAACCCTTGTCTATATCTATCTATTGACAGAAATATATATATATATATACATATATATACACATATATATAATATATTTCCTATATTTCCTTCACTCACTGAGCCATAGTTTTTTTTCTATAATATGTGTATCTGATGAAGTATGCATCTTGGTGTTCATTCCAAACATATAAAGGTGACATATGTGAATAAACACTGGATTTCCTCGTAACTTCTCAAAGTGCACACTTAGGTCAAAACTTAGAGGGACTAATATTGCACAGGAATCACAGTAGTAACTTTCACTTTATGATGGGATCAAACCAGCATTAGAAGCAATAAAACACAGAGTAGTTATTGAAGTTGCTCTTCTCTGGATCCCTGTTTTTAATATAAATGTCATTATACAGTTAAAAACCTATTAAAATCATATGTACCAAAAACACAAGCCACAAATGCCCCTCTTATTTCAAACATGGAAATACATATTTTAGTCATTTGTCAAATGAAATGGAGAAAGTGACCTGTCCAGTTTCAGTCTGCTGAATGTCGTCTTTATCAGGCATGTTCATTCCTGAAGATTGCAGCAGGCACTTACACGACTTTAGACTATTATGTCACTAAATTTTAGCTAATGTAAAATAAAAGTATAAATCATACTCTCAGATGCATTAACTGCTTTTGTGGTTCAGAGTATGACCTTGTAGAAAAAGGGTTGATATCTTGCTACAAACTATTGTGGCTTCAAATATGTTCTATTTCCTAAAAGTATTTGATCATATAGATAGTGTATAGGTTCTAGGACAAATAAAGAAGGATGCAAATTTTATTTATATTTTAATTTAAAATAATAAATTTTAATAATTTAGGTATAAAACTGCACACAATAGTATTCTTTTTACAACATGTGCTGGTTATTCTTGCATCCTAACATCTCTTAACATACATATTACATGTTTAAGGGCAGACTAGATAGCTCAGTGGACAAAGCACCTGCTTAGGCAATCCAAGGACCAGGGTCCAAAGCCCAGCACCACACTGCACCAGCCCAAAGCCCAGGCACACTGACCTGGCCACCAAGACTGGGCATGGTGGCGTAGTCATGCAATTTTGGTGCTGGGGAGGCTGAAAACAGGAGGATCACTAGGTGTCCAAGCTGCGTAGTGAGACCCTGTACCGATACATTTTAAAAATTACATGATTGAAAATAGATAATTATTTAATATTACATAACTTAAACCCAACTTTTAGAGATCCTCTGATCTTAACCTCTGGAATGCTGGGTTACAGGCATGTGCCACCATGCCCACATGTTTCTTACAGAACAGCAGATTAAGAGATATTTAATTTAGTACATTTATATATTACAATAACAGTGTTACCTTACATAAAATGAGTGTTCATTATTCCACTGAATCACATCTGATTTTAAATGTGTCTGTAATTTAGAATTTTATTGAAGGATAATGTGTTATGGCAACACATTTTGTTATTACAGTGCATATTGTATATTATACATCTCAGAAGTCTTTAAAAATCTATTGAAGAAAATAGTACTTAATTGAGATACAATTTTCTGTAAAGGTAGAATATATTTGTCATTTTTTAAGGAAGACAAGCCTGTTTGACAGTTTCAAAACATGTACATATATTTAGAGACAAGACTATATCCATGTAGGTATAGAAACCCATTTTATAGAATTATATGCTTCTTTCTTGGTAGTAACATATTATTGCATTGCTTATGCTTAATTATTTTCAGTGAAAAATAAGCAATGTCTGAATCTTAATTTCATATAAATATACTCACATAATTTACTGGCTCCTCAAATCAAAGAAAATAATCATTTAAAATTAATTTAATATGTGAAAAATATTTCAATAAAATTAATCAAAACTAAAACATTCTTAAAGAAATCTAAGCTCAAAACAAAATGCAATTATTTCTTCAGTATTGATTGCTCACAATCTCTTAAAAAATCTATCTTGTTTGAGGCATTTATAGTTGAATGGATGCACTTGGAGATCATACTCTTAAGGGAAGTAAATCAGACACACATGGGTAAATACTACATTATTTCTCTGGTATGAGAAGCTGAGAATGTGAATCAGGAACAAATGTATAACAGGTCTGTGTAACACAGGAAGATGACACGCAAGTGGGGAGGTAACAAAGGTGGAAAGAAGAGAAGAGGTAAAAAATATATAAGAAAAATATAAATGAACACAAAGCTTTTGTAAATAGGGAGAGGAAAGGTGGTTGAATGGACGTTGGGAGAATGATTAAAAATGTTATACCATGTACAGGTACAAATTCTCTATGATGAATTAATCATTATGTTGATAAAAATGTGCCAATAAAATCTGATTGGCAGAAAAAAATCTATCTTGTTATATGTATTTTATTTTACTTTTTGTTTTGTATTTTATGGTAGGGTATACAGGTTTTTCAGGGTCTCACTACTAGATCGGACTTGTAGTGATCCGCCTGTTTACAGCCTCCCAAGAGCTGGGATTACAGGCGTGGGCCATCACCCAGATCTTCAATTGCTCTCTCAGTGCGCCCCGGGGGTGGGGCCATCAGGGATCGAATACCAGCCCCTGTGCCTGCTTGCAGGCGCTTTAATCCATTGAGCTATTTGGCCGGCCCTGTTGGCACAGAATTTCATTATACAACTCAGGAGTAGGGACACGTGGTGCCAAGATTCGAAACCCGATATTTGGATCGAACCCCGGGTCCTGGCTTGCTTAAGCAGGTACTTAGTCCACTGAGTTATCTCACCAGCCCTCTAAAAAACTGCTTGAGATGTTTATGCCCAGACAGTTGCACAATTAAGACGTTACTAGATAATATGCTCTTCATCAGTTCTTCGCACACATTCCTTTTGGCTTCGTATATTTACGAGCAGCTAAAAATACAGTAAGCAGAACAGAAAGTGTTTTACAGAAGCTTACATTCAAGTTGTAGAGGGAAGATACAAGTAACGTTAATAAAAAAAGTAAGTTGATGAGCAATGAAAGGCACAATCCAAAACAGAAATGAACTGGGAAAGTTCTAAAAATTATACATGCTTTTATTAGTGAGCTGGATATTTGTTCCACTCTTATTTTCATCATAAACATTTGCATGCATTTGTATATTCAATGAATTTTCCTCCATATCCTTCACAAAAATAGCCTGGCTCCTTATTTGTATTACTTCTCTCATCTTCCTTTTCCCTTTTAATCCTAATTTGGGCATCTCTTTAGTGTTTAAAGATGATTCAAACACCTTATTGGAGCCTGGCATGTGCTATGAACTCAAAGTCCAGAACTTGATACCTAGACCATCTCAATAAACTGAGTTCATTTCTCCACTTACAAAATATTTTTACTGCATGACTTACATTTAAGATCAGCATCAGATTTTGGAAATACCCACAGAAAGAAATTTTATTTCCACCTGTATCTTAGTTCTGTTAGGGAAGGTGCCCTGGCTTTGGATTTTACCCAAATGCTATAATGAATCAGTGCTTGGAAGTCGTCAATGAGTCACCCTGTAAGCACTCTTCCCGCAGGGTTGTCTTCTTGGTACACTGTTCGCAGTATGGACTACATTAATAAGCTTCTCTTTGCCTTGAATTTCCACTTGAGTTGAGTTAATGAGAAGCACTGGCATAGATTTTTAGGTTGAAGAGGAAAAAGGTGAAGATACTAATTTGACCATTCAATGCACGGCTGCAGGGATGGACTCTGATTTACTAAATGCTGTCGTTTTCTCCAGTGCAGACCCAAGACAGCTACTATCTCTTGGTTACACATTCAACATGCTTGTCTGAACAGATGTAAGTTTTTGGATTATATAATTCTTTCCAGCATCTGTAATTAGCCTCTTTATTAAACTTCCACTGAAATTTAATATGAGTGTATAATTTTGCCTGCTTGTCCCTTGTCCCAGAGAAGTATGTTCCACAGAATTTTCTCAGACTGCTATTTGAAGAGGAAATTGTATTCCTGTCTATAGAGGTTCCATGTTACATATTTAGTATTAATGAATATTTTTGAATAAGAAGTATATTTAGAAGTGTTTCAATGTCTTTAATCCAGTTTAAGAACATAATATATTTTTCAGAGTATGGTATCATTTTAATTTTATTAATTTTATTTTATCCTGATCTTATTTCTTTAGTGTCATTTATTTGAACTACATTTCATTTTGTACAGTTTCATTGATGGTGGATCACGTAGCTTTACAAGGACAGGACATGAGATTTGGGAAATCATTACTTTTTATGCTACATTGATGTCACATCTGAATATTTGAAATGCTTAATTTATGACTATCTATCCTAAGATTTTGGGATATAGTCAAAATATCATGAGCATATGTCTCGGAAATCTAACATGCCATTAACACTATTCTTTGGCTTCTTCAATTACCAGCTTAAAGTGAATTTTTTCATATTGTTTTACTTGGTATTGAAAAATCTTCACATAAATTCAATCCAAGATTCTTTCATAGGATGTTTGATAAGTAGGACAATGAATACATTCAGTAACATTGACAAGGTTCATTTTTTTCTTTCCAGATGCTTCTTATTTTTATTTTGGAAGATGTCCTTGTTCTTTCATTGTATCCAAACAGTCTGTTCATGGAATCACATGAGAAACTTTACTGAGAAACACAAATTTTTCATACTATCTGTGCAATATAATCTAGAGTCATAGGAATAGTTTCTTAGGTTCTTATTTGTTAGGGAAAGTGGAAGAGATGAGAAAATAGGGGTGCGATAAGCCCCGGAATAAAAAGAAAGTGATGTCATATAATGTTTAACATCTATTACATAAAGTTGTATTTTGTTTAATACATAAAGTGACATGAGACCCTATTTAAATTATATGAAAAAATCAGAAATGAAGTACTTTTTAATATGAGTAAACAAATGTAACAAAAAGAAAGCCATTAATGGCATATATCTCTTATCAATACAATAGTTAGGGGGAACGAAATTTTGATGCTATATCTTTTCCCTAAAAATATAGGAGAACAGATTAGATGCAGTTTAGAGACTACAGGGAAACTGATTCTAAAAATTACATTCTGAAACCAAAAATGATTTTTGTCAATGTTTACAGATTGATACACACAATGACTATCCTCAGTTAAGAGATTCTGGTTGTATTCCTGTAAATCTGTCAATTGTGACTACTCTTCCAGATTAAGTTTTGAAATGAAAGAGAAATGATTTATTAGCATGTCATCGGTGATTGTTTAGCTGCAGCTAACGAGAAGAATGGAACATGATGTTTGACAACTGCTGTGCATCTTTAATGTATAGCTGGTGAAAGACACACCAGATTATGATCTTGACACAGAAAAGCTGGGCTAATTGACCTTCATGTGGTAGCAGAGGAGACATTCATTTTATAGATAACCATCGTTGGAGAGAATATTAAGTTTCTTATCTTTCCAAGGGTAAGTAAAGAGCTGTAATTGCCTCTGAGGTCAAATGTCAAAAGTGACAATCTGCTTAGATGATTTCCTTTATAGATAATACACCTACATAAAAATTACCTATAAACTAGACAATGAGAGTTTTTCTCATTTTAAAATTTTATGCTTAAATATTAAAGTTTATAATATTAATTGCAGTGATATTAATTCATTCAATTTCAAAAACAAAATATACAATAATTCATATTGGGAATTCTTGGTTTACTAGTATTCTTAGTGCAAATAGCCTCTTATGTTAGTTTTTGTTTTTGTTTTTCTTGGTACCAGGAAAAAAACTCAGGACCTTGTGCTTGCCAGGCAGGTGCTGTGCCTCTCAGCTACACTGTACCCAGCCCCTAATAGCATTTTACTGCTTATAATCCTCCACGGGTTGATAGTGACAATTACTCTTGATTCAGAATGAGTGAATGCTTGTGTAAGGATGTGGCTTTCTCCATGCTGCAGTAGAAATAAAGTAGGTTTCAGAACTGCTTCTCAAATGACCTCAGGCTTCTACAGGTACAATTACTTTACAAAATAGAATTAACGAATGATACTTGCTTATGAAACGTGCTATTCATGAAAGTTCATGCCCAATATAATCACTAGCTCTGAGTAGTATATTAGGGAAAATGATGACTTTGTTTTCTGAACCAGGCTTTTAAAGCTGGACTGAAATTTTTGTTGTTGTTCCAGGAATTAAATTCAGAAACTTCTGCTTCGCCAGGCATACGCTGATGCCTTTGAGCTATATAAGCAACACTGAGGACTGAGGTTTTTAACCAAATATTTCTAATATGTTCCCAATCTTGGAACCTTTTACTCACCATTTTTTATGTAAAAATATGCTTGCACCCAAATCATATTTTTGTGCTTAGTCTCTAACTATTAATATTCCTATATCTTTGATTATTCTTAAACGTGTTTGCCTTTGGAGTTTGACTCTCTACACTTCCTTTCAAAAATGTTTAATTAAAACCTATTTGAAGGGGCCAGGGAGATGGCTCAGTAGAATAAGTACTTCCCTGACAAGTGCAAGGGCCTGAGTTCAATCCCTGGTTCCGCAAAAAACAAACAAACAAACAAACAAACAAAAACTAATTGATAAATGAAATGATTTTAATTTTTCATAATTCTTTTTTTTATACAAATCACATTTTATAAATATGCTTTCATACCTAAAATAAAATGATGCACCATAAAGAATAAATTTGAAACCTAAAACAGTTAAAATACTGTTATTACATTTTAAAATGCACATATCTTTGAGTAGTTTGTTTCATGTAATAATACTTGTAAGTGAAACTATCTTTTCTGGAAAAATAGTAATAGCTCATTAAAGATACTAATTCACACAGCTGGAGTATGAATTATTAGTGATCTTAAGTGT
>NW_004524589.1:11348211-11349535 GCF_000260255.1 Octodon degus
GCTACATAAGTCGGTCTTCCTGCAATTCCTCACTGATTACTTATCCCCAGGTTCTCAGTTTCCAGGCATGTTTGTTTGATGTCCATGGACGGCTGAACTGTGAGCCTTCTCACGCATTCCCTTGACATGGGAGCTTCCCCTCGCTGCGACCTCTTCTGTGACAATTTTCTAATCCTTTTAAATTTGGTAGAAGGAGGTATCTTGTGTACTTGCAAGAAAACTCAAGGAAGACTTTCTTGCTGTACACTAGGACATTCTGGAAAATCACATATTTTGCTAAATCAAATGATTCTTGCTTGACCAACTTTTGTTGTTTTGATTCGCTTTTTGAGGTACTCTGCACCAAAAGCAATACATAGTAAAATTACCAAATCACTTACTTAAGTAGGATTTAGTGAGGAAATAGAACGACTGTCTCCTGTTTGACAGAAATGTCCAAGCTCTGCTCCTAAAAGCAGGGACTTACCTCTAACATGATTTTTAAGCAATTGAATTTCCTATTTAAGTAATGTCCTTTCAAACTGTCTCCATTTCTGTAGTCATTACTGTGATAATATGATAATGAGAAGTTCCCTCATTTACAGGACTAGAAACAACAAATGTAGCATTATTTCTATTTTCACATTCATAGATAAGAGCTTATTGCCATATGCATTCTCAAGGTACTTGCTTTGTCCTGAATTCTGAATATATTCTAAACTATATTAGTCAAGTTTTTCCTGCTTTATCAAAGATAGCAGAAAAGCAGATTCTGTCTTTTAATGATTATTTAATATTTTAATATAAAATATTTTAAGAGTATTTATCAAGCAGTTTGTAGAATACCAATAAATTTGGATGGCTATGTATTCTTGGATTAGACTGGGGGTGTGGAATTTTGCAAAAAAAAAAATGACTTTATGTGAAATTTGCTTCTCATATAAAAACATAATGAGGTACAGATCACATCAAGGTGATTTAGTACTAGAGATGGTAAATTTTCTCACATTATAAGATGGTCTGCAAGGTATCACTTATAAATTTAACCATTTTCACTTTGCAGCCTTTAGTTTTTGAGCGTGCATTATTAATATGGAGAAGGAAACTAAGATCCAGCAAGTAGAAGAGGATGTTATGTAAATTTATTAATTGAAAAGTTCTTTATGGAAAAGTTGTCTCTGATGTTTCCCGTCAGTTATGTGTCTAGTATATCACTATCGTGTCCCTGTTTCTCCATTTCCACTGCTATACATGGTGTGCAAAATGCCACAGTCTCTCAACTGGAAAACTTTGTTATATTTTCCCAGATATATTCAGAAAAATTACTGTAAAACTTATATTCCTT
>NW_004524589.1:11351380-11353423 GCF_000260255.1 Octodon degus
CCTTCCACAAATGTCTCCTAATTTTAAAAATCACAAGTTGGCCTGGGGATATAGTTTGATGGTCTAAGCAACTGCCTGGTAAGTGCAAGGACCCAGATTCAATCCCTGCTACCACATGCAGTGCCAGACCTAAAACACTGAGCGAGCTGAGTCAGCCCCCAAACACGAGCATGGTGATGCATGCCTGTAATCCCAGCACTGGGGAGTCTAATACAGGAAGAATACTACCAGTCCAAGCTGCATCACAAGACCCTGTACCAAATAATAGATAAATAATAGAATAAAAAATAATAAAAATATTCCCAGGTGGAATATTTGGCTATTCAAATTATTCTGTTCTTAGCCTCTGTCATGCAGGGATCAGAATGCTTATTAATGGTAAATTTTCAGGAGATGGGAGGTGCAGGTGACAAGTTCTTTCATTCCAAACACACTACACTGAGTCTTTACAGATAGGTGGGTGACTTGGCTGCTCCATGTATTAAAATGAGGATAGCACATTCTTCACTTTCACAGATAGGATTAAAATAAGTAACCAAAGTGTAAACATTTTATTAGTTTATTTTCCATTTGTGTAACAAAGTGCCTCATGAGGTACGATGCATTAAAAACACGAAATATTTTTGGTTTACAGACCTTGAGATGCAAAAACATAACATAATCTCTTCTCATATTTAGTGAAAATGTAGTGAGGGCCCCGTAATGAATGGCATGAAAATATTGATCCTGTGTAAAAAGGAGAGATCACAGGGCACAGTAGAAATCCAAATTTCTGGGAGAACTAGTGGCCTATTTTAAGAGAAGCCCTCTCATGGCAAAAGCCTCCCAAGAACTATATAAATCATTTCTGATGGCACCACTGGGATGCACCTCAGCACCATTCCCCGGACTTTATCTCATAAAGATAGCATCACCGCCTGGCACAGGCACACAGAGGCCCGAGGCCTGCCACATAAACCTCTGGCAGACACATTCTGCTCATACTCTGTAGAAAACATTCAAACCACATCCAAAGTCACGACAGGTTTATAACATCCAAATGACACTTGGTGCCACTAGTACATGTTGGAACCAAGGAGACCTGTTTCAACAAATTTACATTTTTGTATGACAAATTGCTTTGTGTATACAAATTGTATATTTTTGATTATACAGAAGAGAAACATTCTGGTGAACAGAATTAACATAAATTGACTTACTCTTCAGTTTTCAAAGACAATATAATTAGTATACTTACAAATAGAGTTTTCAAATTCGCAGTAATAAACAACTTATATTTTAATGTATGGGCTTTGGATTCACATTTATATGACCTCATGTTTGCCTCAATTAAGAATCTTCATGAAATAGAGCTATAATGTGAACTTCTTTGAACAAAATATAATCTTTATTTTTTAAGGAACTGTTCTACAAAACAAAAGTGTGTGAACATTGCTAAGTGGAGTTATTTTCTTCAAGGTCTACTCTTCCCAAGCTTTGAATGTATCTTATGATTAACTAGAACAGAAAAGAAAGTACATGCTGGCATGAGTTGACATGCTATATTATGCAAATTGCTTGGATGACATCTATTAACAGGGATATGCTAGTAAGAGTAAAAGGTTATAATTTAGGCCAGATGGTCCTATAAAATGTCAATTAAAAAATAAGCTTTCCCTTTGTTTCAAAGTTTTAATTTTTTTTATTTTTTAAAGAACACAGAATAGTATTAAAATAGAAAAATTACAAATTGTACAGAATTTTACTAAACAAAATACTATGAATTTGGCAGTATTTGTTGTAATGCATAGTGTTAACTTCAAATTAGTCGTTGATATTACCAGATATATACATGCAGAATTGGAAGAAGAAAAGAAAAAAGCAAGAAATCTATAAGAAATGAAGAACAGAAAAAGGATAAGAAATCAAAAAATGAGACAAAACCCCATCAAAATACCACCAACTTACATCAAAGACCTTGAGAAATCATTCCTATAATTTATTTGGAACCAGAAAAGACCTAGAATAGCAAAGGCTATCCCATGCAACAAAGGCAAGGCAGGA
>NW_004524589.1:11357633-11363320 GCF_000260255.1 Octodon degus
AAAGTATTTAGGGCAGGGCCTACAGTGTCTCACTACACAGGTCAGATTCGTCGTGATCCTCTTGCTTTCAGTCTCCTGAGCACTGGGATTACAGGTTTGTGCCACCACATCCAGTCTTCTTCCGATATTTTTAAAATATTGGACATTGGAATCTTTGTGCACATGCACGTGTGTGTGTGTGTGTGTGTGTGTGTGTGTGTGTGTGTGTGTGTGTAAATTGAACCAGGGCATTAGACATGTTAAAGACTCTACCAATGAGCTATATCCCCAGCCCAGGATGTTGATCTTAACCTCGTTTTTTGCTTCTACTTTATTATGCATACTTTCTGCTTAAAAATGCAAATTTCCTTTAATTATCTGAAAGCCATTCAGATTTTATTTTGATCTTGCTTCTGTGAACTTTTACCTCATGTGTTTCACTGGAAAAAGAATGGCATCTTTGTTGTTCCTTGGATAGCCATGCTCCCGCTTTAGGTCCTTCATGCCAGCATTGATTCCTCACCTGAACTGCAGTTGCTGTGGGGACACTTTTCACTCTGGTAATAGCGGCATTCTGTATTTCTCAATTGTCGTCTTCACAGAGAGGACCTCTGCAGCTCTGCAAATTATGATTGCCTCCCATATACTGTCTCCTCTTTCTGTTATCTTTGCTATAAAACTCTTCTCCTTAAAATATCTTTATCTGGATTGTTTTCTCTAGCCAGCCACTAGAAGGAAAATTGCACAAAGAACAGGAAAATTTTGCCTATTTTTCTCTTAAAAGCAATCCTAATGCTGGGATGAAATGTCTGCTACATACAAGGAATATTTTTGTATAATGGCTGGCTTAGAGATCCTTTGTATTGCCTATTTCCCCAATATAAAATGTGCTTTTAATGAAAAAGATGGCATAAAATTAAAGTGCATACAGTAGTAATATTGAAAATAAAGAAAATATGCAGAATTATTGTTAAGCTCTATTCTGAAAATGTTTATATAACATCACCATAATAAACCAGCAATAATAATGACACATCTCATATTTTTCTTTGCAAACTAAAGGGCTTGTGTTGCTTTAATGTTAGCAGGCAAGGGACTCATCTGGATTCTTGATGTTTTGAACAAGTAATTGAGCAAGATATCCAAAAGGAACAACAAAAACAAATATTTATTGAAAATGAAATTACCTCTACAGGATAGTTGCAAGGAAGTGAGAAAAGCCTGAGATTACTTTTGACAATGTTAAGCATTAGGGTTTTAGATAGGATTGAGGGTTTGGTCTAAGGTTTTGCCCCTGCAATGAATGTCTTGGCTCTTCCCTTTTGTTGAGAAGTGTGGTTTTGACAATGTAAGGCTCCTAGAGGAACTGCCCCAGCATTCAAAGTCAAAGGTCTGGGGACTCAAAACTGCATCATGAAATGTAATGTGGGTTTGGGTTGGCCAAGAATTGGTAAAGACCACTGAACATATGGCTAGCAATTTCCTGTGTATACTCTGGGTTACCTGGTTTGTTACTGCCATCGAATTTAACCTGGATGTCCTGGTCCTTGGCTGTTGTTTGACTCAGAATTTGTAGTTGGCTTAGGAAGAAGGTTCCACAGGGGACCTTGATTTCCTCTCAGAACTTTTCCTTAGCTGCCTCCTACCTTACTAAAGCCATTTTATGCTTTCTTTTAACCACAATTCATTCAGACCCATAGGCAATGTGTTGTATAATTAGAACATATTCTTACATAGCTGATTTCCAGAGCCTTGAATTAACACCAGCATTCTATTCTATTTCATCTTTAAGAATTTGTTTTCAAGCTTGGTTCTCAATAAAGATCAACATTAGGGCTGCCTAATAATCATGTTGTACATGCCATATCCTCCAAATCTAAATCTCAGCAAGGGTATATAAGCATTTTTTAACAAACAAGTAAAAAAAAAAAATCTGAGTGAACTGATACTTAACCAGCTTCAAGAACCATAACTCAGCTGGAAAAATAAACCACCCATAATCATGTTTTATTCATTGCAATACTAAGCGAAGTAAGAAGGCAAATCAACTAAAAAACACAAAGGAAAATCTCTTTGTTTTTTGATAGATATATAGCATCACAAAAATATTTCACTGACTTCTGAAATACCCAAGAAATTTCTAACAAAAATACTTGTGAAATTGTGACAAGGATTTAGAGCTTGCATTAGCTAAATACACTAACTCTTCATTTGCGCCTGAAGATATCTTCTATGTAACTAAAAGATAAAAAGTTTGCCACATCTACCTTTATTGTGTCTCTTTTTACTACTGCATATGCTGTGTCTGATGCCTACTCAAATCTCCATAAAGGTATGTTAATCATTCAGTAAGTATTCACCATAAGAGGCCCATTTCTCATCAATAAGGTTGAGAACAAGAGTAACCAAACTGATTAAAAGATTTACAGGAGTATTTTCATTAACAGATTATCAACTGCCATCTTTTACAGCATTTTGTTTTAGATTCATGAGTGATGACAAAAAGTCTACTCTAGTGGCTTTAAATCTTCAAGAAATAGTGAAAATTTGTGTGGAGATTAATCCACCAAGTAATTGTACCACTAAACAGCAAAAGTTATCCCATAGAGTGGTACCTTGAGTCATGAATTTAATTCATTCCATAATTCTGGACTGAAAAAAATAAAATTTTCACATAAAGTTCTATGTGAAAGGTCAATCTCTTCTTGCTCATATCTATTTTAAACTACAAAAATGTGAATCAAACTCAATAGAGTATGAAGAGAGAGAACACCATCCTTTCTTGAGGCAACTTGTGGTCTGGAGTGCAGGAAGTGTGGAGGAGGAGAAGTCATTGTTTGGCAGGAGAGTTCCCCTCCACAAAGGCATTAGGGAGATCTCATTCAGGGGTTTCCTCTATTCTATATCTATCAGTTACAGAGGCAATTTTGTTGAAAAATCTGTCTAATGTCACTTGCTTTATTTCCTCTGCTGCATAACCCTCTTGATATGCAAGACTACATTATCCTTCATCAGATTTAACACTGTTCATTCCAGTGATGTTGGAGTAGTGCTTCTGGAAGAAATTCGGTCACTCCTTCCACTTTCACATAATAAATTTCATGACATCACTGCTCATGGTCTCCTCGTCTTCCACTCCTCATTGGATTCTCCTCAGCAAGCACTTTGGCTGCTCACTCTGCGTTCAACAAGTTGTCTCTTCATCAGTTCTTCCTTATGTCCACAACGTGCTCTTCCATGTCTCAAGTATTGCTGTTTAGAGCACTAATGCATACTACTGCTCATGGACACAGTCTTCTCCACTACCTGTGTACCTGACCCTTGAAAGTAATGCTCAGTGGCACATTCTGGCCGTAATTTCCTTCAGACTGAGTTTAAGGTCTGACATGTGACAGCTCCCTAGGTTTTTCTTTAGTGAAGTAGAGGTGGTGGGGGGCATTGATATGTTGTATCCAGCACTCTTTCTGAGTCCAGGGTACCTGTTTGGTGACATTAAGCATCTGGTGAATACCAGCCTTGTGTATGTTTATTTGAATTTGCAGAAGGCTTGCTAGTCCATGGGCTGTAGAAGAAGTATCCTGTTGGAGGACAGAAAACTTGACATTTATGAAGTTGTATCATGACTGTATGGTATGACTGCATCATCCACAAAGACTAGAGGGTTTGCCAGGGCATTGCACATCAGAGAAAGTCACTGAACAGTTAGTGTTAACAAGGTGTTTCTGAATGATGAGTGGGAAGACCTCCAGCAGACATTCCATGAGGTATCGCCTTGTGATCCAAGTGCTTGCCCACCACCTGACAGGAGGCTGACATTGCTCATATTTTGTTACTCAAGACAGAGGTATAATGGGAGTGGCTTGATCTTCAGATTGACACTTGAATTTGCACACAGCAAAAGTTCAGCCTATATTCCTGGTACTGCACCCTGGTGGTGTGTTTGCCTCTTGTATGACATGAGTTTTCTTTGACATCTTCTCCCAGAAGAGTCCTGTTTCATGACAGTTGAACACATTTTCCTGCTTTCTTCTCTCATGAATTCCACAGATTCTTTGGTATAGGATTCTACAGTGGCCTTGACAAAACTGGAAGCCCTGCTGTATCTTATCACACCGTGGATGCCACATCCTTCGGTGGAGTTTACCAAAACAGCCTCTACTGGCTTTAGATTCATGAGTTGTTACACTTGCAGAGGGGTTTTCTTGTGGTAAATCACTGTGCAAATTCCTGGCTTTCTTGCAGATCATAGCTTCAGTAAAGCCATCATCTGCCAGCTGTTTCTCATTCAGCCATGCTAATGAAAGACTTTCCATATCTTCTGTCACTTGTGTCCTCTACTTGGTTAACATCATTTCTCCAGTTGTCACATCATCTCCTTTGATGCCACCTTTATTTTTCAAACTAGCAGAGATTGTCAAAGTTGCCGTCTTGTACTTTGAAGTCAGAACAGTCACTGGAAAAACAAGCTCATGTCTTTCTACAATTTCCCTCTTAAGCTCAATGGTTATTTTCTTCAAAACCTTCCTCTTACCATTCTTCCTTGAACTTTCCTTTTGCCCCTACTGTTGCTCTGCACATTATTATCACCTTCATTACCGCTCAGCACATACCGGTTGCTGTCATTACCACGCTGTAAGTTCTTTATACGTTCTTTACTGCTCTGCACTTTTCTGACCAATATGCTTGCTCTGTACTTTCTTTGCAGCCGTGCTGGATTGACTAACACCATGCAACACTCTGCGTGACAAAAGTATACATAGAAAAGCCTCACAGCAAGTGTGAATGGGTCTCTCTGCAACCACGATCCTGCCTACAGGAAGCCACTACCATGTGTCAGAGAGAGAAAGTCAGCCACATTCCTGCAGGGCAGATGGCTGCTGCGGTCAGGTGCACCACATGATGAGAAGCTCATGAATGGAAACAAAATTTTACTGAATCTTTTTGTTTGAAATTTAATTGTTCATGAGCAGAAGCATTCATGAACCAAAATATTGCTGTCACTATAAACTAAGGCTGTCCCCTTAACTAGGAACCATGATCCCAATGGACACTGAATTTCCCACTCATTTGATCAACTCTAGCCAAAACTTCATGTTACCAGTTCTGGCATACAGTTAGCCAGACTGTCTCCTAACAAAGATGACCTGCTTTGCCATCTATGCATTTCCCCAGACGTAAAAAACTTTGGCTCTTGCCTTTGCTATCCTTTTCCGTAAAACCTCAGCATTCTTGTTAGTTTCTCAAGCCAGACCGTAAACGAGCAGATGTTTTTTGTTGTTCTGCCTGTAGCCGCACTGATTAGAAGACCTTCCAGTTGTTCACCACTGTTTATGTTTTTGGTGACTGGAGCCTCCTCTGATGAGTTCTCCAGCTACGCTGCTTTTGCACTATAGCTCCAGTAATAATATAAATAATCATGTAAATAATTTACACACTAATAAGAGCTGTAATATTCCAGGGAAGTGGTTTAAAGTGCTAATTATGCATCTTAGTGAAAATTTTCCAAAACACTTTGAATGATACAATGTAACATGTAAATTTAGGAAGGAAGCAAGCACAAATGCTTATTATTGTATTGTCTAAGTAGCATTGAAAAACAGAAATAAAAAATAGATTGAGCAACATGCTTACTCAGGGAATAAGGGTATTCGTTCACATCCACAGCTTAGATAGGTGCTTATCTTAATCAGGAGAAAGGTATGTCAAAT
>NW_004524589.1:11363420-11365531 GCF_000260255.1 Octodon degus
GGGAAATTGCTCAATAAAATAAGCACTTGCCTGGCAAGTGCAAGGGTCTGAATTCAATCCCTGGTTCTGCCAAAATATCTGTATCTATTATCTATATCTATATCTATGTTATTATCTATCTATCTATCTATCTATCTATCTATCTATCTATCTATGTTATTATTCACTGTTGTTGGATAAAATTCCTGACATTCAAATTGAAGGAAGGAAAGTTTTATTTAGCTCACAGTTTGTGAAGATTTTGGTCTATACTCAGCTGGCAGCAGAAAACAGTGAAGAGCAAGGGGAAGGGAAGAAGCTGTGACTTTTTGTCAGCCTTTCTCACCTCCTAGTATCATGAACAAGCTACCCTGGGGCTGGGTGTGTAGAATTCACACAATATCCATGCCCTCCTCTTGCACATGATGAGGATATTTACAAACTCAACTTAATTTTTGAGGAGATATATCTCAAAAATTAAGAGTTAATGTCCCAGGTCTAAAATTCAATATTAACTGATGGGATAAATGATATAAAATGTTTAATTTAGATATGTTATGACTGTAAAGGAGTAAGTGGAAGTGGAATTAGTCTGGTGTAGATAACGAAAGAAGCTTTTGTAATCATATAAATCTGATCTTTTCTGCCTTTACTGTGAGAGTTGACAACTTAAAGTTGTATAAGTTGATGATTTGATATGCATCATAGCATAATTTCCAAAGTTAGACCAGTTAATTCATCTAGACTTCACATCTGGCATAAATGTTTCATGTTTTCTTCTTTTGTCTTCTTCCCTCTTCCACTTGCTTCCCCTCCTCTTTTCTTTTTTCTTTCTCTTCCTCTGCTTCTGTTCGTTCTTCCTTTCCTCATTCTCCTTCCTCCTTTCCTTCTATTTCTTTTTCCTTTTCTCCCTTCTTCCCTTTCTCTACTTTCTTTTTCCCTTCTCTCTTCTCTGTCTCTGTCCCTATCTCTCTGTTTCTCTCTGTGTGTATCTGTCTCTGTCTGCATGTTTCTCAGTCTCTTTCCCCCATTTTCTATTTGTTTTGTATTGCTTTTTGTTGTAACATAAGTTACAAAGTATTCTTTCATGAAAGCTCAAGTATCTAATATTTTTTACATAGTCACTATCTTGTATAGTAGAGTACTCAAACTTATTCATCCAGCATTCCTGAAACTCCGTACCACTTTGTCAGCATTCTTTGTTTCTCCTGCCGTGCACTGCCTGGAAACCACAGCAGTCCGCTGTCTTCATGATATCAACTATTTTAGATTCTGCGGTGTTTTATACTAAGATTTTCCAATACATTTCTTTCTTGATCTGACTGATTTTATTTTCCATAATGCTATCTAGCTTTATGTGTGTTGTCACAAAAGATAATGTTTCAGTTCATAAGGCTCGATAGTTCAATTTTCTGTGTATAAACATACCTCTTTTTCTTTAGTCATTAATCGGTTGATGGACATTTACATCATTTTCTCTGCTATTGTAAACAATATTGAATAAACACAAGTTTGCGTTTGTCTTTGTGGGTAAAAATCTAGAAGTCTGAGATGCTGCTTCAGTTGTTGGAGGGACAAATTTCAAAGTTTGTTTATAATCTTTGGGTTCCCTTTATTTAATTCTAGTATTTCCCTTTGTTTACTGATCAAATATACAATTTGTTTGATTTTATATTTTTAAGTTTATGCATTCTTTGGTGTGACTGAGAGTCATTTAATGAGACATAAGCATCAATAATGCAAGCCACTAATGAAAAAATGTTTGAAAACTGCAAAGCCTTCCCCTTGTCCCAGCAGCAGTAACAGGAAATAGCATTTTTAGCCACAGAGATTCAAAACAGATTGAAGCAGGAAAGATTTGTTTTAATGTTGGAAAACAATTACAGTACCTTTAGACTTTTTTTATGAATGAGAAGTACATTTTGATCTTGCTTGAGTTGTTTTATTCTCAGTTCTTTTTTCCTGAGTAGCATAAGTGGATCAAAGGAAAAGTTTTCAATTAATCTGTTTCTACAGCTGGGGATTCAATCCATGTATTTTCAAATTTTTGGCAAGCACTATAGCAAAGAGGAACAGCTTCAGAGTCTATAAGATGTATTGTACCAAACTCATCCACTTGCAATTAATGACAT
>NW_004524589.1:11366846-11385513 GCF_000260255.1 Octodon degus
TCTATGTTATCGATCACTTTCCTCTGTGGCCCCATAATCTCCTTTATTTGAAAATTTGGGACACCATTGAGTGATAGGATGCTACAAAACAGGTTCTCTTATGTCCTGAGTCTTCACTGACCTTGAGAGGGTAGGGCCAAAAGGTTGGCTCTCTTTGCAGCCCTCCTTTTTCTCTAATTTATGGTCTGAAAACTTAAGTTGTTAACCATCCAGAAGAGAAGCTTAATGATGTTATTACCCTACCACATAGGCAGTTGAGATTGACCTCACTATCTGTCTGAATATCAAACATGTAATAGACAATTTACATTAATATTTTCTGAAAACCCTCAAATCTTGGAGTCTGCAAAATTTGAACCACCCAATAGTGAGGAACTACTGTGTATGATATATTTCAATACTTCTTAAATGTTTTCATATGTATGAAATTCCACAAACTTTCCCTATATCTTTCTAAAATATTTGAATATAATATTGAATTGTTTTTAAATTTTTAAGTAACTGACATTTAAGGGATGCTGTAATTTTTTTAAATTTTATTCACTTTAATGAGAAAAAAATTATAAAATAGCAATGAAACTGTTTCAAAACAGAGTAGTAGGACGTTTACAATCATTAATACATTACATGTTGTTCTCTTCAGAATAGTTATTCAGAGGACAAGATACAGACATAATATCCTTTCTAAACAATATTAGTACAAACTTTTATTCTCAGTGAACGAAGAGACAGTAGCTGTGTATTTATTCACCCTTGTGTATAAATATATATATATTTTTTTCTTCTAATTTATTTTTTTCACAAAAAACTGTTCTTTATTTACACTTTTGCATAAAAGTGTAAGTAAAGCATGTTAGTAAAGCATGACACTAAGTTGCCTAGCAACTGATAGCTAGCCTTAACCGGACAGGATGTTCCTCTCAGGAGTAAGATAGTTTGCTTTAGGCACAGGGCCAAGTCCCATCTACATATATTTGGTCGATTTCATAGCTTTGTGGATCCCAACATATCCTTCTTTTACATTCTTTTTCTTTTTCTTTTTCCAGAGATAGATGTTTCACTGCCTTACAAAAGCTATATTTAGAGAAGTCTCTAAAGGGCCTTTTCATATGTGAAACCAGTCTAAAGATTGCAACTACTTGAATTCAACAAAATAACACAACATAGTCCAATAGTCCGTAATAGTAGTGAGTTATCAGCAGAACTGGCAATCATCAGAAGTTGTTCACTTGAGTCTTTTACAGCTCAGCATATTAATATGGCATTACTTTTTATACCTCATGGTTATACTTTTCTGCTGGAAGGTTAAGACCAAGTTAAAGCAAGACCTATATAACTAAAAATGTAACTTTTGCGTCAGACAAGGTCAGTCAAGTCCCCTCAGGATTTACGCTGGAAGCATGTACAGCACCTTGCACATCTTTTTTCAGCGTCAGCCATCTGGATGAGTCACAGCCGTTGCTGAACCAATTTTCTCTCTGTGAAAGCAGGAGAGAATTTTTTCTCTCTAGGTGACTGTACTTTGGTACATTCTACAAAGTTGATCAATTTCCTTTGTGACCTGTAATCTCCTTAGTCAGAAAATTTGTGACACCACTGAGTTACAGGATGTCACTGAACAAGTTCTCTTATGTCCTGAGTCCTCACTGACCTTGAAGGGCTAGGGCCAAAATATTGGCTATCCCTGTAGCCCCTCTATTTCTCTAATTTTTGGTCTATAAATTTTAGTTGTTAAACATCCAGAAGAGAAGCTTAATGATATTATTATCCTGTAACAGAGACAGTTGAGCTTAACATCACTATCTGTCTGAGTATAAAAGGCCTTAGACATAACACAAAACTGCTATTTTTCAGTATCCATGGATATTCTAAAATTTAAATGCCCATAAATGTGAAAAAATTACACATTTTTACACAGAAATTTAGAAATCAAACCATATGTAACATTGTAGCAGGACAATCGTATGACTTTTTTTTCTTGTGTCTTGTTTTCTTTTATTACCTTTAAAAATTACTTCAAAGAGAATATAGCAATAATTGGTACTACATTAAAAGCAGTATGCCTTTAGAAGACTAAAATGACAGTTATCCAAGCATGGATTTAGTATTACACATTGCTATGCTCAGTGTAGTTGATTAGTTCACAGATACGATCATATAGAGTGAGTCAGGGTGAGAATTCTAAACATTAACTGCTATTTTCAAAAGCCTGTTGGAGATTCTTATGACCACTGTTTTAACCATCTTGTTTAAATAAATGTATGATTTCCCCCCTGCCATATTTCTTACCTTTTCTACTTTCTCTCTTTTTATTGTTCAAACTTTAAGTTCTCACTTTCCTTTTAACTGTGTTATACCTTTCAATTTTTATTTCTTCTTTCGAGTTCTTGTGCTAGGGAGACAATATGATATTTACACATGTGGGCCTGGTTTATTTCACTTATGAGTATATCTTCAAGTGTCATCCACTTATGTATGAAGACTTCAAGTTTATTTTTCTTTATAACTGATTAATACTCCATTATATAAAAACACCACATTTTTTCATCCATTCCTCAGGTGATGGGCATCTTGGTTGTTTCCAAGATTTGGCTATAGATATAGATGCATATATGGCACTATAATATGATGTTTTCAGTATTTTTTGGATAATTCCCAGAAGGGGAATAGCTGGATTGAATGGGATTTCCAGTCCTAGTTTTTTGAGGAGTCTCCACACTGATTTCCATAACAGTTGTACCAGTCTACAATCCCACCAGCAGTGGAAAGCGGTAACTTTTTCTCTGTAACCTCTCCAACATTTGTTGTTGGTTGATTTCTTTATCATAGCCATTCTTTCTGGGATTAGATGGTTGCTTTAATTTACATTTCACAAATGGATAGTGATGTGGAGCACTTTTCATGTATTTATTTGCTTCTTCTATTTCTTCCTCTGAGAAGTGTGTACCCATGTTTGGATTGGGACTTTAAATTTGGGGGTCCTAATGTTTTTTAGTTCTTTATCAATTCTAGAGAGAAGACCTTTGTCTCAGTGTTCATTAGTTAAGATTTTTTCCAAATTTGTGAGTTTTCTTTTCACTCTGTTGGTAATTTGTTTTGATGTGCAAAAACTCAATAAGATGAGGTCTCAATAAGGTAAGAATTGTTAATTCTTTCAAGTATTTCTTGTTCAGTTTAATTTTTGTTCATGAACTGTTCGCCTACCCCTATATGTTCAAGATTTCCACATATTTTCTCTTCCATGAGATTTAGTGTTTTTTTTTTAATATTTAGATCTTTAATCCATTTTAAATTTAGGTTAATGCATGGTGATAGACCTGGGTCAAGTTTTAGTTTTTGGCATGTAGAGACCCAGTTTTTCCAGCACCATTTCTTAAAGAGCCTGTCTTTCCTCCAGTAAGCATATTTGGCCCCTTTGTCAAAGATAAGATGGCTCAGTATATTTGTAGTGGTGTTTGCATCTTCTAATCTATTCCATTGATCATCTGGTCTTTCTAGTTTTTTTAATGTTTTTGCCAATATCATGCTGCTTTTATCCAAGTAACTTTGTAGTATAATTTTAAGTCAGGAATTGTAATGCCTCCTGCCTCACCTTTGTTGCCCAGGATTGTCTTTGCTATTCTAGGCTTTTTCTTGTTCCAAATAAGGTTTAGGAATGATCTGTCTAGGTCTGTAAGATATGTTGGTGGTGTTCTGATAGGGATTGCATTAAATATGTATAACAACTTTAGGTGTATGGCCGTCTTCA
The DNA here is from genome assembly GCF_000260255.1 of Octodon degus. Taxonomy (NCBI): domain Eukaryota; kingdom Metazoa; phylum Chordata; class Mammalia; order Rodentia; family Octodontidae; genus Octodon; species Octodon degus. Next base: position 11,370,595 of record NW_004524589.1, read on the forward strand.
TAATGTTTCTTCCTATCCAGGAGCAGCGAATATCTTTCCATTTTCTGAAATCCTCTACAATCTCTTTTTTCAGAGTATTGTGATTTTCATTCAATAGATTTTTTTACTTCTTTAGTGAGAGGGATGCTGTGTATTTTTATGACCTTTTTAAAGCCCTAATAGAGCCTACATGAATTGCCTCATGATAGCACAGAAATTAATCATGTTTATGACATAAAAGAGTTTACATCATGTTTTATACAAAATATTGTAAGTATTTCAAACCTGGATACTTGGAGAATTTGCTTAGTCTTGCTTTCCCTGAATGAGATGCTTCTGTACCCACTCTCCTCCACTGCAACAGGGAGTGAATGATGAGTGAGATGAACAGGAGCATTCAGGCCACGAAGGTAGAAGGTAAAATGGATGAGGTGGGAGATAGAATAGTGATGACAGTTGAGGAGACACTGAGCACAGATGTGAAGCACAGAGGTGAGATTCAGGAAGAGGAGCTTGGCCTACATCAGAACAATGGCCGTAATTAGATGCAAGTTTAAGGAAGGGATGCTGCACTGTCCACACATTCGATTTCTGTTTGATTGATCGCAGAAATATTGGAATTTAAAGGACAACGCACTTTAAATACATACATTTGCAAAAAGCAGCACACATAAATTCACTTTTAAAAAATTCACTTTTTATTTTTCCTTATTTTATTCATAGCCCATAACTTATAAATATTCACATTTAATTTGATTAATTATTAAAAGCTCATTTAATTCAAACTGTTTTATCTGACTTAAAAAATTAGATGATAGAGAGAAAAATAATTTACTTAAAATGAAAACATTTGTAATTACACACTCTGCATCTTATTAAAATTATCTTAGAAGCACTAGATTTAAATTTAAATTTAATATATATGTAATTTCCAATGTTTACAGCAATCGCATTTGTAGAAAATGAATTGCTTTGACAGATTATCAAGGTAATTTCACTGGATATTATGTGTAATAGGAATAGAAAGTAAGGAATTTTTAAAACTATAGCACAATGTGAGATTAATTTCAATGACATATAGTTGTGAACATTTTACTTTAGTTTAATTAAAATTTCATTTAATAGTAATCTTCCATTGGCCCCTAAAGAGCCACTTGGCATTTTCAATTCCTAACACATAAAATATCATAGCAAAGTATTAAGATTCTAAATTTATGTCAAGAGGTACTGTTCTATAATCACTCTGCAGTTATTATTCATAAGCCTACATATATACTAAACTTGGTTGTTTATGTTTTATTCAAATAGTCTACGTTCTTCAAGCCAAAGTGCTTGGGAAAACACAGTAGCTACTTTAAAACTGAGATGAGTACAGAGATGAATAAATGGGTGAAATCTGTGTGAGTACAAGCTGTTGAGTATGCATGATTAAGTCAGAAATCACAGACACAAAACCTGCAGAAGCTCTGAACATCCCAGTCATGTGCAATTTCCTTAAGAAGCAGATAAGACAGTTCCCTAAAAGGATGTAATCTGTACTGGTAGTAAGTGTTAGTGTTGAGCATTTCCTGAAAAAACTATTAAATCTCACTTCAAATCCTATTTCTTGTGAAAACAATGATCTTCTTAATGCATTTTACATAATACATTTCCTATATTAGTTTTCATAAATTTCTTATGTAGTTTAGTTTTAAAAAATGGAATTAAGTTGTATTCTACTAAAATTGTTTTTTTTTTAAGATTTGCTTGTAACCATCCAGCAAAAAAGTATAAAAATGAATTATAAAAGGTAAAGCCATATTGATATGCTGAGTTGTAAAGGGCTCAAATTTACAACTTCTGACATTGCCAGTTTTACAGACAATCCACTACTACACAGCAACTTCTGAAGTGGCCAGTCTTACAGATAACTACCATACCCAGTCTCAATCACATTCTCAGTGCGCCCCGGGTATGGGCCTGGTATAGCAGGCCTGGGGATCGATCTCCCAGCCCCTGCAACTGCCGAAGTACATGTTTTTATTTATCATAAAATTATCCAAGTCAGATAAAGAACTTTGAAGTGACCTGGCTGAAAGAAATTAAGCAAAATAAGTGCAAATAAATGGATGGATTTATATACTGATTTCTTCAACTTTAAAACATAAAAAGCATCATGGTGACTTTAGCACCTTTGTTTGGATATGACACTTCAAATACATGAAACAAACCAAAAAAAGTTGCAATAATAGTTTTCTTCACAGGAAAAATAATTCAACGAATTGCAAAGGTAACTGGAGGCATGGGTAAAATGTCTCCATGTACTGTCTCATAAGAGGTTAATGTTCAAAGTGTGCAAACAATACATGGAAATCTACAGCAAAAATATCAGCCAAACAATAAGAAATGAGCATGTGAGTGAAACAGATTATTTTTCAAGGGAATATATATAAATAGCCACCAATAGATGTAAATTTTTTTATTTCTTTTTGTTTTCAAAAATCAAGTTCAGCACCTTGTGCTTGCCAGGCAGGCCCAGTGGCTTGGAGCTATCTCCCCAGCTCTACATATGTAAAGGTATTAAAATTTACTAAACTTTCATTGACCTACTTTACCAAAGAAATACATATTAAAGCTGTAATTCATTATTACCCATTTGCTAGGATAACTATTATTAAAATATCAAGAGATAACAAATGTTGTAAAGAGGTACAAAAAACGAAACCACTGCATACTCTTAGAGGAAATGTGTTTTGGAATAGATATTACAGAGAACCAAAAGGCATTCCTCAGAAATTTAATTATAATAGTATTAGATGATTATTCATTCATTTTCCATGCACCTTCCAGAAGGAAGGAAGATCTGTAGATCAAAGGGATGTGTGCATGCCCGGTAGCCACTTCGGTAGGGTGCATGATACCTGAGATAAGACAAACACCTCACTCTGTATGGGTGGGTGGTGGTACAAAAAGAGATGCACTTGTGGATTAGAAAATGACAATGCTGTACATTAAAAGGTAATGCTACCATTTTTGACAACACAAATGAGCCTACAGGACATTATACTTTGTGAGGCTGACACTGAACGAGAGATAGGATATCATACATATCGGGAAGCACAGAATGCTGTGCTCACAGAATAGAGTGATGTGATTACCTGGGACTAAAGGTGAGAAGAACAAAAAACTAAGGGTAAGAGGACGCACTTGCCAGTCAAACCAACCAAGTATTTGAAGTGTAATGCAAGGTGTAAGATGCTCATGAGCCTTTCAGTTATTTCTTTGTGATAAGTACTTAGGGCAAAATTTTAACAAATTACCATTTTCTCTTCTTTTTCTTTTCTTTTTTTTTTTTTTTTTTTTTTGTGGAACCGGGGTTGAACTCAGGCCCCTACGCTTGCCAGGGAAGAGTTTATTCCACTGAGCCATCTCCCCGACCCCTCCATTTTCTTAAACTTGAAAAAGTAAAATGTTGTTACATAAGAAATTTTAAAACATGAAAAATTCTTAAGAATGAAATAAGAAAAATATTGATGTTTCCATGGGACAATAAAAAAACATGGTTTGTTCAGATTTTCTAAAATTAGAGTAAAATGTACATTGCCACTAATTCCCCTTGAAATTCTCCCTCTGGCTTCAACACTCATCATTGTTGGGATTTTCGAAGCATTTCCAGAAGTCCTCTTTGTGAATGCTTTACAAGGTGTGATAAGAAATACAAATGATGGAGAATGTTGCTACCAAGAGCCATCCTATGGCAAAATAGGTTTGTAGAAGCGTCACAGTCTTCCCACATCCACTCTGGTCCAGGGATTGAGCCTCACGCAGACTCTGTTTCCCTAAGTCAAGTGCTCTTGAAAGGTAAATATTTAGAATTAATTCAGAACATACAGGAAGCCACAACAGCACAACTAAAGCAGAAAAGAAAGGACTTACATAACTGCTCCAGGAAATGACAGACTAAGTTTATTTAAAGTGAGGGGGACATTTTGGGGTGTATTAGTAACATTGTGTCTTTTACTCTACAACTTTTTTGTTAGTTTAAGCAGTCACTGCATCCTTCAATCACTGGTAATTAATGTTTATCTAAAGAACTCTAGTAAAATTTGACATGGATATTGTGCGTAATGTCCAAAACTTGTAAACAAATTATTCAATTATCATGAAACTTCTTCAGTGAACTGTAGCATGTAGAAACATATGAATATAATTTCACACATGTGCAATAGGAATAATTCCCTCTGTTTCATTAGGAATTTATTTAAAAAGAGAAATCATAAGACGAGGGTCAACAGACACAGTTTAAAATGCTTTAAACACCATGTATAATTTTTAGAAAGGATAAAGTAAATAATTGCACCCACTCAAATCATTTAGAGATAGTCAAACTCGAGGTCTCAAGTTCAATCCCCAGTACCACCGAAACATGAAAATACAAATAGGCCAGGGAGATCTCAGAGGCATGAGCTCCTGCCTCGCAAAAATGAAAACAGTATGTATAGAATTTAATTGGAGGGGCCGGGGAGATGGCTCAGTAGAATAAGTGCTTGCCTGGCAAGCGCAGGGTCCTGAGTTCAATCCCTGGTATTGAAAAAAAAATTAATTGGAGAGAAAAGAAAGCAGAGTTTCTTTTTCAATTTATATGGCATAAAGATGAAGGAGATGACCTGAAAATTGTATTTTAATATTGTGATGTTCCATGCCCTAACATGAGGTACAGTTAGCAAAGAACACTGACAACGGACATTTATCCTTATATTGCTTACAGAAGGCTTGAAATGTAATATAAGGTGCATATATATAAGCAGATGAAAGTCAAGGTACATCATATTAAAGACAGAAAGATCTAGCAAAAATACCACTTTACACTTAGGTTAAGTCAACAATGTATTTTAGTAAGAAAGAAGCGATTGAATAAACATTGGTTATTATGGCATATTGGCATACTCTGTGTGTGTGTGTGTGTGTGTGTGTGTGTGTGTGTGTGTGCACGAGTACACAATAGAAGGAAAGATACAGAAGTGAACTGCAGCTCAAATTCTACAGGATGAGTTCAGAGAAGCGTGCTGTTACCTTGGCGCTTTCAATAACAGCTCTACACCTTTGTATCGACTCGGTGAGCTACGGCAGATAGAGAAGAGAATTTCTCAAGGATTACGTTAAATATTCTTACCCATTCAGAGGAACATTTCATTTTATTTCCTAGGCAAAGTTTGTATAATGATAAATTCAATAAACTGTGTAGCGCTGCTAAATTTTATGGAAGAAAATAAATTATAGAATAAAATTGGCTACAAAATCTGTAGAGATTTTAGAAAGCAAAGCAGAGTAGCTACTGTGCAACTGGTCCTTGATTTACCTTTATTGTTTATTTTAAAGAGAATAAATCCTTTTAAAAATATATTAAAATGATACAGAATTTCAAAACAAGATAATAGGAAATTAACAATGGTTGTTATATGGCCTACTATCTTCAGAGTAGCTAGATGTTCAGGCTATCAGATATTACCTGACTTTTATACATCTAATTTATGTTGTAATAAAATGTTCTCCTGGGATGTATTCTAATAAAATAACTTGAATGTTTAATGGTTTATAACTTTATTTAACTGCTACTGCATGTAAAATTTATACAGTTTTTATGCCAATAATTAATAAGTGATTGTTTAATATTAAAGTGCTGATTGTAATGATTGTGATATATTTTGGAGTACGAATAAAACATACACATGCAGGCATTAGTACATATGCCATCTATATGCCATCTATGTTTTCTTCTCTGATCTATCAATACTAAATAATGAACTGTGAAAAGGGATCAGTTGTGGTACAAAAACTATGTCAAAACACATCAAGAATACAACTTTGAGGGCAACTGTACTTTTATCATAGAACTTGAATATGTAACAAATCATACAAACCAGTAGAGAGTTCTCAGAAATAAGATAAAAAGCAACAACTTGGAATAGATGTCTCAGAAAGCTGTACAAATTTTCAAGATATATATATATATATATATATATATAATTGGAAAATGTTCCATTGAATTCCTTAAATCTAGTGATAACTATTATTTATTTGGTATATTATCTGGCAAACAATTTTTTACCTAGAAGTTTATTTTACTTTTATTGATAAGATTCACCTACTTTTTCTGCAAAATATGTGGTTGGATTACTGAGACAGCAATAAAACATAGGAATGCAAGTATTTCAAAATATGGATTATGACATTTGTTGTGAAAAACTACATATTTGCAATTGTTTAGTTGGAGGAAAAGCTGTGTTGTGGCTTTGACAGACCCATTTTTCAGGTACTAAATAAAATCTGTTTCTTTTCATAGTTTTCTTGCAATTTTGGAGATAAAACATTCAGTTATAGTCCTTAATTTTCTAGTTGTCACCATTGCTGGAATTCATTTCATGGTAATCATATTGGGATTGTACAATACTATGAGAATAGAACTGCATTTTATATATTTCAATTTTCCTGTTTTCTACATTTCTATTACAAAAAACATAGAGCATGAGAGTAGGACTTCTTCCAGCAGAAACTTTGGAACAGTTTAGAGATACTTTAGAGATCATATTCCAATTCTCCCCCACAAATAAAAGCCAACCTCACTAAAAATAGGTAGGTATATTGCAGAACTAAATGACTGAAGTATACATGCACATAAAAATAGCTAAATTGTTAAAATTGAACATACAAAGGTAATGGTAAATATTAAACATTACTAAGTAAAAGTAATTTAATCCTAAAACAACTTTAAAATAAAATATTTCAAGTAAAAAGATAAAAGTAAAAAGAAGACAAAATGTTTGCAAATTGTGTGTGAGCAATAAATGAATTTCAAAGGTGAGGAACAGATTTATTTTTAAGGTAATACAGCTATAAAGTATGATGCTGTGAGAATATGTACCTGAAGTTATGTATTACAGAAAGCCTATAGAATTTTACAGCTTTAAGAGTAGACATTAATGCAAAACATTTAAGGAGGAATGCAAGTTCAAGAGCAACTGGGACCACTTATAGACTTAGAAATAACCTGTCTTAAGATTAAAAATGATAAAGTGTTGGAAATGAATCTTCATGCAAAGGACCTTGGTTCAAACATGAACAGTAAAAATTAATGAATTGTGCAGATACCAAGATGAAGCATGCATCGTGAACAATACTACAATATAACTTTTGCCATACATTTACTGATGGAAGTGAGAAAATGTATTCTCACCTGGGTGTCTTTGGACATGGGAGGAATCTGAATTATTAAGTATAAAATGAATTGTAGATAAGTACTATATTTCTACTTGGTTATTTCCAAAATTATCTGGTATAACAATTGTAATACCACCACAGTGCATATTTGAATTAAACAATAAAGTTAAAGAATTGCATATGATAGCAATCAAGTTTCTGTCTTTAGATGTTGGCAGATATAGCCAAGAGAAATCAAGAATAAATCATGGAGAAATTGGTTGGAATAGCAGATTTCAATACAAAGTATGTTAAACTATACAAAACTTGATAACTACAAAGTTGATAACAATGTACTATGTGCTATGTACTATGTACTATGTTTATCTTCTAATGAAAATAATATTATACTTTCTGAAAATAAATTTATTTTATTTCTGAAAATAAAGCAAAACACATTAATCAGGAATATGTCAGTGGGGCACAGAATTAAAAGTGCTCACAATAGTCAGAGCTGGACAAACTTGAATAGTAATGTTGGACTATAGTAGAAAGTAAAACATAAGAAGATAGATAAGGAAGTAAAGATGAAGGTTGCTGTCAAAATGGAAAGAGATCAAGTGGTGAAGGTTGAGGAGAAGGAGAGTACAGAAAGGAGCTGAAAAGATGGACTTGTGCTGTGTACTAACTCCATACAAAAGTTACTAAGAAGTACAGAATGGATCACGAAATGGATGGAGGGAAAGTGGGGGAAGGAAAATGGAATAAAGAGGGAATTTATATGAATTATATACACACACCTAGTCCCCACAAGGAATTAAATATTTACTACCAATATGTGCTAATAAAAATGAAAATAATATTAATGTATTTACATTGTTGCAAATAAATAATTGAAGAAGAGACAAATTTTGAATATAACAGTACTCCAAATAATTTATGTGACTAGTTTTAAAAAAATGAATGAAAAGGAATCAAAGGTTTAAAGAAGAGTGAGGAACCTAACAGTACTACAATTTAGAGATTATAATTAGAATAATTTGTGATGAGTTTTAGGGTTAAGTATATATTTTTGATATGATGCAGTGAAAGGGACACTTCACGTCTTTTATTCACTTCCATGAAAAAGTGTAAGCCCAAATTAACTGCAAAAACAGTAGGCAAATCTCAAGTAGGAGTTAATCTATAAAGTGTCTTCATAGTGTTCTAAACAACTTTCAAAATCATTAATTTTGTTTTAAAAACTCAGACATGACACAGTTTCAGCAAGATAAAGTAGAGGAGCTACAGAGAACAAAAATTGTATTTAATGGTATAAAATGTGAAAATTATAAAGTAACTGAATTAAATATAGACCCTATTGTTATTTTTAACTAACCTTCATTATTCTTAGCTCTGGTAAACTTAGTTGTGTGCATGTAAATGTGTGTACATGTGTTTCAAAAGGGCAGTGCAATTGATAAGTTCAATATCTGTTTTCCTATTACTACATGCTATGGTTTGGGCATAGATGTCCCACAAAGCATCATGCAGTCATGCGTATGGGCATCTAGAGTCTGTGCCTGATTCATTGCCTAGTGCTGGGATTTATGACTGTGAGTGCTAAACCCAACAAAGGGAAGGTAGCCTACATAAAATATAAGGGGCAGAAGAGCTTTTCCTGACACTCTTCCTCTTTGTACTTTTTGGTTTTATTTTGTTTTACATTTTTTAAAGAGTGTACAAAACTATTAAAACAGAAAAAAATTAAAAGTGATACAGAATTTCACTTAACAAGGTAATATGAATTTCACAGTTTGTTGTAATACATAGTGTTATCTTCCAACCAGTTATGCATATTACCAGATATATGCATTCAAATTGGAAGAAGGAAAAATAGAAAGAAATGTATAATAAATTAAGAAGACAAATGTACCAACAATTCAAGAAAGGAGACAAAACAATATAAGCATTATCTACTCCTTTCCACAGATAGGCATAAATCCACAGTACAGTTGTCTAAACCATCCTTACATACATAGATATATTTCGTTCCCCACTCCTTCTCCTGTACTTCTCCTCAACTCAGTAATTCTTCCCTTTTGGATAAGTTCATTCCTTTATCCCAGTGTTTACTGTACCCTTCAGATTCCATTTTTTCTTTCAGGTTCTCACAGTAAGGACACAATGCGATGTTTGTATATGCAGGTCTGATTTATTTCACTTAAGAGTATGATTTCTACTTGCATCCATTTACCAAAAATGGTTCAAATTTATCCTGTTTTATATCCAAATAAAACTCTACTGTGTCAAAATACTACATATTCTTTATCCATTCCTTAGTTGACGGGCATCAGGGCTGCGTCCGTGATTTAGCTATGACAAGTTGTGCTGCTATAAACACGGGTGCACATATATCATTGTGGCATGCTGTATTCAGTTCTTCTGGAAAAATACACAGATGGAGAATAGCTGGCTTGAATGGAATCTCCAGTCTTAGCTTTAGAAGAAATATCCACACTGATTTCCATAGTGGTTGTACAGTCTCCACTTCTGTCAACGGTGGACAATGGTTCTCTTCACAGCCCCTCCAGCTTTTGTTATTGACTGACTTCTTGATGTTGGCCATTCTTTCTTGGGTAAGATGGAATATCAGTGGTGTTCTAATCTTTTTTTCTCAAATGACCAATCATATTAAACATTTTTTAATATATTTACTTGAAATTTCTTATTCATCATCTGAAATGTATGTGTTCATTTCAGATGCCCATTTATTTTGATTGAGTCTTTGATTTTAAGGGGGCTGATTTTTTTTTTAACTCTAGACATGTTCTAGATAGAATGCCACTTGCAGAGAGGCAGTCAGTTATAATTTTTTCCTAGTCTGTGGGTTTTATTTTTACTCTGTTGGAGACTTGCTTTGAAGTACAGAAACTTTTCCAAAAGATGAGATCCCAGATTTTCATTCTTTAAAGTATTTCCCAAGCAGTTTGTTTTTGGTTCAAGAACTCTCTGCCTATCCCTATGTCTTTAAGATTTTTACCTACATTTTCCTCCAGAAGATTTAGTGTTTCCGTTTTGATATCTAAATCTTTGATCCATTTTGACTATAGTTTTGTGCATGGTGATAGTCATGGGTCTAGTTTTAGGCTTCAGCATGTGAAAAGCCAGTTTTTCCAACACCATTTAGTAAAGAGGCTATCTTTCCTCCTGTGAGCATGTTTGGCCCCTTTATAAAAGGTAATGTGGCTGGATGTGCTTGCAGTTGTGTCTGCCTCTTCTAATCTGTTCCCCTGAAATTTAGATCATTAGATTCTCTCTCTATGACAGTACCATGCTGATTTGGTCACAGTATATTTTCAGTATAATTTCAGGTCAATGATTCTGATACCTCATCACTTTCTTTTCTTTCCTAGGATTAGGAGTGTCACTACCAGTCCAAGCTGCATAGTGAGACCTGTACTAAATACATTTTTTTAAAAAAAAACTTTAAAAACATTGTGTTCATCTACATTACTGGATTTGTTGATTAAATCTACAAGACTCTTGGTGAAGTGTTTGGAGTCCTCTATGTAGAGTATGATGTCATCTGCAAATAATGATAATTCCACTTCTTTTCCAATACTTATTCCTCTCATTTCTCTCTTTTCTCTAATTTCTCTGGCTAATGTTTCCAGAACTATATTGAATAGGAGTGGAAAAAGTGCACATTTTTGTCTGGCTCCTGATTTTAAAGTGGAAAATATCCATTTCTTCTGTTTTCCATCTTGTGAGAGTAAAGATTTTAGAAGTAGGTATCGATGATCTTCTGAATTCCTCTAGGGTCTGTAGTGATTTCACCCTTTTCATTCCTTATTGCATGAATTTAAGTTTTTTCTTTCCTTTTTAAAATGAGATTGGCTAGGGGTTTATCAATTTTATTTATTCTTTCAAAGAACCAAATCATTGATTCATTTATTCTTTGTATCATTGTCTTTGTCTGAATGGCTTAATTTCTGTGCTAATCTTTATAATTTCCTGCCTTCTTTGCGTTTTGGACTTGACTTCCTCTTTTTTTTCTGGGAGCTTGAGGTGCAGTATGATATTGTTTACCTGGGCTTATTCTGTTTTACCAATGTACAGATTTAGTGCTGTGCATTTTCCTCTTAAAACAGATTTTATTGTATTCCACAGGTTTTGGTAAGTTGGATTTGCATTTTTGTTTGATTATAAATGTTTTTAATTTTCTTCTTTAATTTCATTTGTGACCCACTGGTTGTTTAGGGGTTTGTTATTTAATTTCCATGAATTTATATTGTTTTTGTAGTTTATTTTGCCAATAATTTCAAGTTTCATTGAACTGTGGTCAGATAGTATGCAGTAGATAATTCCAATTCCTTTGCATTTACTTAAGAATGCTTCATGTGTTAGTATATGGTCTGTATTGAAGAACATCCCACGTACAGCTGAGAAAAGATATGTATTCTGGTTTTGCTTTTTGAAACATCTATAAGTCCATTTCACAAATTTGGCTTAGTTTTGTTATTTCTTTGATGATTTTTTGCCTAGTTGACCTATCTTTCTGTGACAGTGGCATGTTGAAATCCCCAATTACAATTGAATTATTGTCTATGTGATTTTTCATGTCTGTTAAAATTTGTCTTATGTAGGTGGATGCTCCTACATTGGGTGCATATAAGTTTATAATGATTATCTCTTCCCCCTTGCAGTTTTCCTTTAAAGAATACAGAGTGACCTTCTTTGCCCTTCTAATGATTTTGGACTGAAGTTGCTATTTTCAGCAACCAGAATACCTACCCCTGCTTTTATCTAGTTTCCAGTGAGATAGAGAATTGTTTTACTTCCTTTGACTTTCACTCTGTGAATTTTCTTTTGAGTTAAATGTGCTTCCTTTATAAAGTATATTGTAGGATTTTGTTTCTTAATCCACTTTACTTGTCTGTTTGTTTTGAATGGATAATTGAAGTCATTTACATTCATGATTATAACTGATGTAGATTGGCTTATCTTTATCATGCTATTTTCCAGTTACATGTGCTGTACTTTTTCCCTCTGTTTTCTGGTTCCTTCTGTTGTTCTTAAAGCTGTGATCAGGGCTGTGGAGATAGCTCAAGGGCTGGGGAGATAGCTCAGTGGAATAAGTGCTTGCCTGGTAAGCACAAGGTCCTGAGGTCAATCCCTGGTACCACAAAAAATAAATAAATAAGTAAATAATGATGTGATCACTTCTATCTCTATCTAGAATTTTCTGTTAGTAGTCTTTGAGGAGTTGGTTTGTTGGTCATGAATTTCTTCAGTTCTTCATCCTGGAAGGATGTTATTTCACCATTGAGTTTGATTGATTGTTTTGGAGGGCACATCAATCTGGGATTGAAGTTATTTTCTTTCAGGACCTGAAATACTTCTCTCCAAGCTTGTCTTGATTTGAATGTTTGGGCTGAGAAATCTTCAGTGACCCTGTAGGCTTTCCATTGTAGGTGATATGTTTCTTCTCTCTTCTGTTCTTTTGCTGAATTTTGAGATCTTGATTATTATGTGTCTTTGAGTAGATTGATTTTAGTTGTGGCTGTTTGGAGTTCTGTATGCTTCACTAACTGTATATCAGATTCTTTTCTCATGTCTGGAAAATTTTCTGCTACTACTTCTACAAATAATCTTTTCATGGCATTTGTGCTGTCTCCTGCTGCATCATTAACACCTTTTATTCTTATATTACTTTTGTTTGTGTCATCTTACAGCTGATAAATTGTTATTTCCTGTTTTCTTTTAGCGGTATTTATTTTTTATTTTTTTGAAACTGAAGATTGAACTCAGGCCCTTGCACTTGCCAGGCAAGGGCTTGTTCTACTGATCCATCTCCCTGGCGCCCTCTTGTTAGTTTTAAGAAAGCTTTCCTTTCATATTCAGTAGATGCACCACTGTTTTATAGGTCTGAAACTCCATCTTCAGTTTCATTCAAGTGGTTTTTCCAGCTTTCAATGGAGTCCTTAATTTCCTGGATATCTGAATCTATTTCATGCATTGTAATTCTTTCTTGTGTTGTTCATTCAATGTTTCTATAATCTTTCTATTCTCCTCTACTTTTAACTATGTCTTATTTAGTTATGCTGAGCAATTGTTTCACAATTGTTGTCATTTATTTTTTTAACTGAGAGACTATTTCTGATCTTATTTCCTTTATTACTTGATGGACTTGTTTCTTTACTTCAGTTTCTATCATTTCAGAGGTTTTAGGTGTGTGATTTCCAAGTTTTTGTACATCTTTGTCTTCTGGGTTTCTTCCGCATGGGCTGGAAGATCAAGATTGCCTTTTGCTCCTGCATTTTGGCATTTTTGAAGCTCCCAGTAATCATCTAGACATGGCAGTGGTTGGAGAGTGGTAAGGTCTGTGGAAGTAAGGTTTCCGCTACAGTGGGGAGCATAATAGGACTAACCAATGCTCTCACTACTAGTGGGAGCAACTGGCCAATGTTCAACAAAACTTCAGTGCAGGTGGTGGTAGTTGACCAAATTCACCAAGAGCCCATGAGATGCGTAAGGTTTTAAAATTTTGGACAAGTTCTACCATAACATAAGCTCCACACCTTTGTTCAGGGGCCAAGTGGTACAGCTTGCCAGAGTCCTGCTGACCACCCAAAATCCTCCTATGTTCTTAAATGGATGTACCAGGTGCCAGGAAACCTCCACACCTGCACACAGTAGACCCACAGATTGCAGCTCTCCAGAGTCCCAGCAGGCTGTTCAGGGTCATCTTAAGTTCTTAAAAGCTTGTACTGGTACCAGCATTAGCTTCACACCTGCATACTGAGTGCTAAGAGTCAGAGATTACCAGTCAGGAAGACTGCCCAGAGTCCTCCTCTTAAATGGTGTCAGCGAAGCTGTGCACCTGCCTGACCTGGACCCACAGATCACAGCTCCATAGAGACCCAGCAGGCTGCCCTGGGTACTCCTTAGTTCTTAAATAGTTGGACTGGCACAAGCACAAGCTCCATGCCTATACCTTGGGGGTTAATGGTCAGCTTACTAGTCAGGCAGACCACCTGGAGACCTTCACAAAGTTCTTAAATGTTTCCCGGAAAGCTCCATGCTCCTGCCTGTGCTGGGCCCACAGATCACACTTCTGCAGAGTCCAGGCCCCTCTTTGCTCTTGTTGCTTTGCTGTCTCTTGACACCATAACTGTTGCTCCCCTGCAGTATCACCCTGCCTTGGAGCCAGCTGATCATGGACTGAAACATCAATAAACTGTGGGCTACATAAACCTTTTCTTCCTTAATTTTGAGCATCACGTATTTTTGTCTCAGCGATGACAGAAAAGGTAATAAAATACTATGTAAACACTCGTACATATTCAATGAAAGATTGACTATTTTATTCCACTTTTTCATTCTAATAATTATGAGGAAGTCATCAAATATAAACTTATTTTAAATTTATTCAATTTAAATTACGTCTTTGGATGTTTATAGGATCTCTAGTTAATATGTATAATTTTCATGACATGATTTTTTGGCATTACTTGAAAGTATTTAAAAGTATTGACTTAATGGGCAATAAAGTGCTGTTATTCAGGTGATAAAAATTTTATTTCTAGTGAAAATAATATGAAACTTAACTAAGATCAAGTTCTGCAATCTAGGGGATTATGAAATAAGTAAGTGTCACACGTGAGGCAGGTGAAACCAAGACATATGAACGAAAGATCTCCATTCCTTTAGTCCTATGACTGACTTAGAACATAGATCTAAATTAGAGTTTTAGTTTTTAGCAGAGTGAATTTTACATAC
>NW_004524589.1:11386483-11387406 GCF_000260255.1 Octodon degus
TTTTGGCTATGCCTGACTCTATTTCCATGCATTGACTGGCACAGAGCTGGTAGGACTTTTCCTTTTCCCTTCAGTTGGCTTTAAGCAATGCATATTGCTCGAGCTGAGGTGCTCATGGTAGTCTTTGAAGATGGCACATATATTTCCCTGGTAATCCCCACCTGCTACGTTTTAATATGAGCCAGGTCAAGACAGGAAAAAGCTCCAATGCTCCATGATGTAGGCTGGGATCGAGCCTCAAGATAGAGGCTATGACTTCCTGGGGCTTAAACGATTACACGCCAGAGCTAAAGCACCAGGCCCTAAGACATTAGATACTATCTCAATTGTGTGATGCAGATTACTCTCTACATATCCTTGTGTCTACACATTGCAGAGATACATTCAGTCTTCTGAACTAGCCCATAACATAATACTTACCTGCTATTCTCAGTCATTCATCATCAAGCCACTCTTCATTCATGATTAAATACAATATAAATTCAATCCTTGGTCAAGGCCTCTGTTCTGGATAGACCTCACTGTAGCTGGACTTAGGCCCTATTGTTTCCACATAACTGTAAATAGGTTTTATTGTTTTTATCTTTGCTATGAGTTGAACTGGGAGTGGTAGATTGAAATTAACTTTCCAGGATTCCAATAACTTATCTATGGTATTACAAATATAAACTTCCTGGCCAGAGATGAGACCAAAAAGGGCTCGCTATAAAAACCATGCTCAATAGATTTTGAGATTTAATGAATTTATTTTTTATTGTTCTACCAAATTGAATACTATGTGTTAAAAAGAAATATCATTTTGTTATATATGGAATGAATTTGGTAATACTATAATAAAACTATAACTGAAAGAAATATCTTAAAAGAAATTAATTTGGGCCCAGCTAGACAGCTCAACACACTAAGTGCCTACTTAGGCAAGT
>NW_004524589.1:11389586-11407388 GCF_000260255.1 Octodon degus
TCATTGAAGTCTCTTAAAACTTTCTCCCCTTGATCAGTTAGTTTACTGCTTTTAAAATCAGTCTTCTGCAGGCTTATGACATGAGCAACTTGATGAAAATTTGTTTGGTCATAGCATAACACGTATTAATCTAATTTTCAGTGAAGTCCTGGATTCCAGTTGAAATCTTCTAAGTCTGGCCTTTGCATCTACATTTCTATCAATACTAATGTCCTCTAAACTCTGACTAGAACCAACACTAGGCCTTGCTTATATCATTCTAAGGCTTTGATTACTCACATTTCCAAACCTTTTCAAACTTCTCCAGCAAGCCTATACCAAACAATTCTGAATCACGTGGTAAGGCATAGTCACAGCAATGACCCCACTCTTAGTACCAATTTGCTGAATTAACATTCCAGTTGCTGGTTTAAAGCACCAGTCATTGGAATTTCAAGGAAATGTACAACTTAAGTGTGAGAAGTTTAATTTGTACACAATTTAAGGACATTCAGTCTATAGTTAGAAGATGATCATGGTGGAGCAAAGGTACTTAATTCATTCTGCTAAGAAGCAAAGGAGGAAATAGTTCCAAAGAGGAAAAGGGTCAGTGACCAGATGTTGACCAAAATGAGTGCCACACTCAAGTATAGATACATGTTCTTTTTTTTTTTTTTTTCAGAACCGGGGATTGAACTCAGGCCCTTGTGTTTGCCAGGCAAGTGCTCATTCCACTAAACCATCTCCCTGGCCCCTAGATACATGTTTTAGTAGTAGCATTCCAGACAACTCGCTACCCACCAAATTTTTACTTAGACTTTACCTTTCTATGGGGATATATTATAAATATTACAGTTGTTTTTTACTTAAAAGATGACTCACAATTGGGAAATCTTTAAATCCCTATTGTATGTAATCCTACCACCACATAATAATATACCTGATACACAAAAAGAAATATTGGAAAAGTAATAGAAAAATAATTTATATTCTGAGAAAAATGAGAAATATGTATTCCATTTTAACTTTTATGGAAAAGATTTTATGTCTTGTTTTACTTACATTGCATGGTTTTGGGGTAGTTGAGACAGAAAAATCACTATGAGTCTGAATTGTGTAGTGAGATTCTGTACTAAATAAACAAATAAATAATTATAAGAAAAAAAGGATTTTTTTTTGTTCTAACAAAACATGAATCATGTATAAGTTCTAGCAAAATTTTGGATGAACATATTTAATAATTTATTTTATTAGCAGTTCAATATTAATTTTTTTATTTTATTGCCATCAACATTGTTGTACAAAAATGGGTTTATTTCCCTCGATCTCATCTATGTCAACATGTTTTGCCACGACCCCCACAGCCAAAAGCATCCTGAGAAGGGTGGTGGGAAATTAAGAAAAAACTAGACAAATGCTAACAGGAAATCTGTGATTGGGTGGGACCTGACCTCACCAATGGGGAGGCAGTGAACACCCAGCACATCTGTGTCTATGTATGTACCCAGTAAAAAGGAAGAAAGTGCGTGGGTGATGGAATGAAAAGTACAAGGTCTCAGTACTTTTCCAAAAACAGTGAAAGTGAGACATTCTCAGAGCTCTCTGTGCTGCAGTTATCAGCGTGGAAAAACAAGGCCGGAAAACTGCTGGACTGGCCTTGCTCTCTGCTGTCCCAACAGCTCGTCCGCATGGCTCACCTCTGGCACTCCCTGCTCTCAGGGCTGGCCTTGTTCTAGCCCTGAATGTGTGCCCAATCTCATACCCAGGTACTCCACAATGAATTTTCTAAAATTTAGAATTATAAGAAAGAAGCTGATGGACTGACTCAATTTTCTTGTATTTAACGTGTAAGATGTCCATATGTTATATTACAGATTCATGTAATCTTTATGAAGAAATGCTTCATTAGTTGGCACAAGCAAGTTAACCAGACTCTAAGAAGAAGAAATATGTTCTTCCATTCATATGTATTTAAATAAGAAACATTACCCCGTAGCTAACTGTAAAATAGAATTCACTGAAAGTCATTCCCTTCTGAGAAGCAATTATGTGGAAGTACTCAAAGCAGGGAGCTATATGATAATGGCTTTGGAAGAAAATTTTGTCTGGCATATGTAAGAATAAATCTAAACCAGCAGAGAGGGGTTGTTTAAGGGATTACTTCTTTTGATGAGGAATAAATATTGTTCTAATCACACACCATTTTAATAATACCTTATAGCAGAGTGGTTATGAAAGCACTTTACAAATTCTGAAGCATATGCAAATCACTTTCTTGAATTTCAAACACTGTAAAAATGGTTCGCATAGGCATGGAAGTCATTCTGGCAAATTAATAACAGCTACTCCTAAAAGCAGTTTGGGAAAAGATAAAAAAGTCAGTACATTTATTAAGGAGTATTAGAACCCAACCAGAATTAGACACAGAGTGAAAGATTTTGGAAGCAGCTAATTATGTTTAAATTTTATTTCAGTAGTCATTGTCATATTTTACCATTATTTAGTACTTGGCTACCATTCTGATTCTAAGCATAAGTGTAGCAATGTATATGCTATATTCTTAATAAATAATAGTGTTTCAATAGTATGATAACTTTTGTGACTAGTGCATATTTTTATGTGACATTTAACATTTTATGTAGGAAGAAAACATAGAGAAAAATACTACTGGTATATTTTCAGTCACAAATATAGATATAGTAAAGTTTAGTTTCCTTCTCAATTTTATTTATTTATTTAACTCATTTAGGGCAGGGGCTACAGTGTCTCATTACATAATGGGACTCACAGTGATTCTCCTCTTGTCAGGCTCCCAAGTGCTGGGATTACAGACACGTGCCACCATGCCCAGTCTCAATTGCCATCTCAGTGCACGCTGGGTGTAGGTCCGGCACTGCATGCCAGGGATCAAACACCAGCCACTGCATTCTGCCTAAGCAGGCTCTTTAGTCTGCTGAGCTATCTGGCTGGTCCTCAATTTTATTTTATTTATTTATTTTGGCAGAACTGGGGATTGATCAATTTTATTTTAAATAGGAATAAAAAGGGTCAAAATTTCAAAACAAGACAATAAGAGGGTAGCAATGGTTAATATATTTCATATTATTATCTTTAAATTATGTACTCAGAGTATAGTATATAGGCATTTAATTGTCCAAACAATGTTAACACAAATCTTTCTTTACAATTACTAAGAGAAATTAATAAAATAGCATATATATATATATATATATATATATAGTTTTTCTTGCTTTTCCCTTCCTTCTTTTCTCCTTTCCTTCATCACACTTACATCTAATTTCACAGTATGTATTGTACATTTTGGGTCTTATTTACTCTTTCAGTTTCTTATATTAGGGAGAAAATACAATATTTATACATGAATCTGATTTATTTTATTTATGTCTATGGTCTCAAGCCTCATCCAGTTACCTAGAAAAGTCTTCAGTTTATTCTTTCTGACTGAGTAGTACTCCATTGTACAAAAAGACTGCATCGTTTTAATCTGTTCCTCTGTTGATGGACATTTGATTCGTATCCAAGATTTACCTACTACAAATTATGCTGCTGTAAATACAAATACACATATATCACTTTAGTATGATGTTCTTAAATCTTCTGGGAAGATACCCAGCGGGGTGACAGCTGCATCAAATAGGAACTCTAATCCTTCCTTGTTGAGGAGTCTCCACACTGATTCCCACAGTGAATTCCCACACTGTACCAGTCTACATTCCCGAAAGTGGAAAAGGGTTCCTTTTTCTCAACAACCACTCCAGAATTTGTAATTGGTTGATTTCTTGATGATAGCCATTCCTTCCAGGATGAGATGGAATCTCAAGTGTTGTCTTAATTTGAATTTTTTGAATGACTAATGATGCTGAACATTTTTTCATGTATTTATTTGCTTCTTTTATTTCTTTACCTGCAAGTGAGTGTTCACATCAGATGCTCACTTTTGGACTAGAGCTTTAAATTAGTAAGCTGGTGTTTGTTTTCTTTGTTTTGACTTCTCTGTATGTTCTTGATAGTAATCGTTTGTCTGAAGAGGAATGTTTGCTTTTCAGTGAAAAGTACAAAATTGAGACTCTAATATTGTTGCATTTTTAATTCATGCCCTTGCACAGTGGATTGTTGTTTCATCTTCTTTAGAACTTTGGGGCCGGCCTGATAGCTCAGGGGACTAAAGTGCCTGCTTAGGCAGAGTCCAGCTGCCAGGGTTGGATCCTTGGCCTGCCGGGCGTGCTAGATGGCGATTGAGACTGGGCGTGGTGGCGAGCCTGTAATCTCAGCTCTTGGAGGCTGAAAACAGGAGAATCACTAAGAGTCCGATCTACTTAGTGAGATTGTGTACACCCTGTACAACCTGTGATATATATATATATATATATATATATATATATATATATATATATTACTTAGATATCATTGTAGGTAGCATAATTCAGCACTGCTCCAAACCATAACTTTAAAGGAATCGCACTGAAGAGCTGTAAATCTGCGCTGCTCCCATGATGGCTGCGTCCTGTGGCCAGAAGATCAGGACAAAAGATAGAGGCAAATAGATAAAGTCACCAGCCCCCACACACGAAGATGTGTCCTGCATTGTGTGGCCAAATAATGGTAGCTATTATTGTTATTATTATTAGGTTTCCAAGAATCAAATGGAGGACTTTGATTACCAGGCAGGTATTTGTGCTACTGAGCTATATCCCCAGCCCTCATTTAATTGTTTATAATATTACTAGATCCACTGTCCCCCCAAAAAGTAAAAAATCTAAGATTCTAGAGCCGATGAGGTAGCTCAGCGGACTAAGTGCCTGTTTGGCAAGCTCAGGGACCAGGGTTGGATCCCCCTTACGGAGTGCGCGCTGGCCCCAAACCCAGGGTGCCCTGAGTGGGCAACCCAGTCGGGGCATGGTCGTGCACGCCTATAATCCTAACACTGGGTGGATCACTACGAGTCCGAGGTGCACAGCGAGGCGCTGTAACGAATTCATAAAGTGAAAGATAAATAAAATATAAGATTCTCAATTTTTAAAAGGATGTGTCAAAATGGCAAAAGTAAAAGACTTCAATAGAATCATTTAAGTATGTAAGAGGTGAGAGTAATGTTGTCTATGATTAGCTTGAACACAGTTCTATTACTTTGAATTAGCCGTGTGATTACAGGCAAGCGCCTTATTTTTTAAATTGGGATTATGAAACATTTGCTCAGCCAAGCATGGTGGCACACTCCACTAATCCCAGAACTCAGGAAGCTGAGTCAGGAGGATCCCTTTGAGTTTAAGGTCTGCCTGGGCCCCACAGTGAGTTCGAGGTCTGACTGAACTATATAACAAGATTCTGCCTCAAAGAATGATGTTTTAGAGTGAGACTGAAGCTTTCTGAATTATAGAATGAGAAGAAACACAAGAAAAAGAAAAGAAAGAGATAGCTGCTCATCATTTATCCTTAGGAGGATGAAATACATTCTTAGAATAGTTCCTGCTGAATTAAAGTGTCAGAAAATCACATATTTTTTAATAACTCATAGGAATACTGTGAAGGAGGACAGTTATGACTATAGGAACAAAGACTAGCCAGCATGATTTTTTTTTAATCCTTGCTTCCTTGCTTGCTTTGATACAGGGTCCAACTGTTTAGTTCAGACTCATAGTGATCCTACTGTCTGAGCCTCACAAGCTTTAGAATTCCAGGTGTGCACAACCAAGCCCAGTTTGGGGGCCAGCATGGCATGAGGCACTAGGTATGGAACTCAGAACCTCGCACTTACGAGGCAATCACTTAGACCAGCAAGCTGTCTCCCTAGTCCCCAGCATGATTTTAAGAATGGGCTGACCCACAGATCTATAGAGAGCTAGTCTTAATCAGATCATCTTTTCTTGCATCAGTTCCAAGTGATTTAAGTTACTAAATTCCCAGGAATTTAAACTGCTTAAAATAGCAAACATTTCTTTTCCTAATTGAAATTAAAATGGCATAAATTTAAGAAAAAACTTTTCCGAATTCTTTGTGTCTAGGGCTTATATTTTTCTCATTTTATAGATGACAACAGTGAGACAAAAGACACTGAATTTATCTTTCAACATCCCATGGTAAAGGATGTGGACACAAGACTGACTGCCAAGTTCAATATACATTCCTAAAAACATAAATTTAGCTGCACATCCAACTTCAAGGTAAGGACACATTTCCAGAATTGGAGGTGAAGTTGAGATCAGGAGCTTTCTACACTGGTACTCACAGGGATATTCAGAGGACAGGGCGTAAGTGCCCAGCAACAGAAAAGTCATTGGGCTGGGTGGGTCCAATGAGGTGACAAGTAATGCTGTTGTGTCTTGATGGTTTATTTCATCATCCACGTAACTGTAATGTGAGGGATATCATAGCCATTCAATTATTTTGAGAGTGAATGGGAAAAACAAAAATGAAATTCCTAGCTTTCAAGCATGCCAATGACTTTTGCAAGTAAAGTAATTCTTATGTGAAAGAGGTGACATATAACTTAAATGAACATAATCTGGAATGAGTGCTACTTGGTGAATGTTATTTACATATGAGTGCTTTGAAGACATGCTCATCTAGTAATGTCATGTTTATTTGGCTTGCAAACAGTTTCATTCATAACATGTAGGAAGTTACTTTTTTCGTTTTTGTCGTTTTCTGTTGTGGCAAACTCTGAGGCAGTGTGCACGCATAACCGAAGATGTAGACATGATTGAAACCAATTTAGCTCTTGTATCTCCACAGGCATCTTTAAAAAAGACTCCATCAGTCAAAACAACATTCTTTCCTCTGCTTTGTTCAAACCATGAAGCTTATAATAAACCAGCCCTGCAGCTATTTTCCATGCTTTTACTGTACCCACTGTTACTGATTATACATAATGGCCTGCTGATGCCTATATTTAACCCTCCTCCAGTTCATTGTGAAAATTAGTCATTATGAAGCCAATCACATCTCATATCTTTGCATGCTAGAAGCTTGCTGAACAAAGACAGCAGGCAAGTCCTGAATGTTATATGACGAGGGAAGCATGTTTCAAACCAACAAAATCTCAACTACATTTACCCTCAGGAGGAAATAACATGAAGGTGCCTGAACAAGGTACAACTTGCCTCTTTATAAAATTGCCAAAGTGCTTTTCGATTTTCTTCCTAGGAGCACAAAAGAATTTTTGCTTCTTAGTTCTTTTAACAGAAGTGAATATACTTTATTTGGAAGACCTAGGTCTCGAAAATGGAAAGCATAGAAACACCATCAGAAAGAAAAGTACAGCATAAAACAGAAAGGGAAAATGCATGGTCTGAACAAATATTCCCTTTTTTTCTTTTTCTTTTTCACTCAATAGGAAAGTGGGATGGAGAAGATCATGGTAGAAAAAAACATAATTTGAAGAGGCTGAATTTATTTCCATTATGTAAAGGAAATGCGCCCAGTAGATATTTTCATGGACGGGATATAGCACATGTGTTTTCATTGAAGCACTAATCTAGATTCCGTGGTGGGGAATTTAGCAGACATGCTTAACTTCTACCGCTAGATGACTTTAAGAATGGGAAATTACTGGGAGTACTGTATCGGCGTTTCCTCCAATCTGTCAGAGGCCTTGAAAACAAAACTGTGGGGCCTTTGTGAAGAGAAATTGCTGCCAACATCAGGAACTGACCTGATGTGACCCTGAGGCTTTCCCATGTCTTGACATTTTCAGCTCTCACAGACTAATAAAATCAATCTTTCTCTTCCATATATTTCAATTTTTATGTTATATAAGATGTAGGTGCTTATATGGACATAGGTGCAAAAATCACTAGTATATATAAACAGATTATATACATATACGTATGTATATATGCTATGTGCTGCTTTATCTACTAGCAAGCACATTGATAAGCACAATAATTAAGTTTGTCATACAAATTTAAATACAAAAATATACTGTTAGATACATTTCAACATTTTTTATGTGTTTTGTTTGAGTGTATATGTATTAAGAAACTCAAATTTGTTCTGGGAAACAAATAAGTAGATACAATGGGAAATGTGTAGAGAAGGAATTTCTGTCACAGTAGCCTCATTTGTTTCATGATGGGTTTGTACTAAAGTGTTTGAGAGAATTTTATTAGATAGAGAAATTTGAATAAGTTCCCAAATATTGAAATGAGCAAATCACTGAGGTTATTCGTAACCATGTGAATATATGATTCTATTCATCCATTATACATAATATAATTCACTCTTTGAGTGCATTTTAATAAAGCCCATTTTTCTACCTATTTATGTTTCTCTCATTGCAGTTACCACTGTTCAACCATGCAATAAAGTGAGAGCTACAGAAAGGAAGTGTTCGATCTGGATTATGGAGGTAACATTGCACAAGTATGCTTAAACGTGAGAGGCAAAGGGAGGTCTCACAGACCCTAAAGGAAAAGTGCAATGTGAAGATAGGAGCAGAGATTGGAGTTGATGGTCCTGAAGTCCAAGAATGCAGGGCAACCAGCAGGGCTGGGATAGACTAAGGATATGTTTGTCACATGGGACGCTGCTGAGACTTGGGTGCGCTGGACTCCAAGCATGCAGGTTGGAGAAAGCAAACTTCACTGTTTTAAAGTGTCAGCCTTGTAGTAATCTGTTCTAACACCTTCGAGAGACTAACACTCCCTCCATGATTTTATAGGTTGAGACTGTAATAAAAAGGAAAGCAGCTTTATTCTATTATAGTCCATAAATGGAATAAACGGCCTGGCCAAGCCTGGAAGTCCAAATTGCAGTCTAAGGTAGCCCATCTACTCCCTAGACATCCTGGAAGACCTTGCTGCATTTTGAATATTGTGAGGCTTGTCCGCTGACATACAGAAACAGCAATGTGGAGTATTTTCACTTTTCCCATAGAGAGCACAGTAGATTTCAGGTAAGGTCGAACATTTGTTCTTGAAACTTCACGTTCCCACAGTATTCCTGCAGCACATAAACAGTGGAGAAGATAATGTTCTCTCAGTCAGGTAAAGACACTTGAAAAAAGAAAACCAGAAACAAACAAATGAAAACAGCATCTGAGCACTCCTCTGAGTATAACATGACACCAGCTTTTCTACCATCTGGGTTCCATAGCACTAAGTAAGGTTAACTTCTTATATTTTTCTGTACCACTATTTACATGAGGAAAGAGGGTCTCAGAAAACAATTATTTTACCCAAAATACACAAACGTTGACAATTCTAAAATTCTTGAAATTACTAGGATTCACTTGTAACTTTTTAATTCATATTTTAGTTAGGAGGAAAGAAGAACATGAGGAAGGGGAACAGAAAACAAAACAAAAATAATGTTCAATGATCAATACTTGTGTTTAGTAAGAAAGCACAATGTGCAAGTCTCTCTACGTTTTAGTCTGACAGTCTTTTTATGTCCTAAAAATTAACTCTTTTTGTCATAAAACATACACACATACCTTTAAATGTTTCTCTCTATGAAAATTTGCTAATTAGCAATTGTTGCTAGTGTAAATGATAGGTTATCCTTATTATTTTCTACTTTCTATGTGCTTCTGTAAGTTGAAGTCCCAGAACCCTTAAAATTGTAGTTGTATCTACAGATACCTATTCTGAGTTTTAAAACATGAGGACAGCTTCTCTATGGACTTTGCTCATTTAGCTCTTCTGCAAAGAGTGCCTGAAAAATGGTGGCCACCCCAGCAGGGAGAAGGTGCTGGTGGTGAGGCTCATGGGGTCCCTGCACATCCTTCTTTATATTCCTAATGCTGCTGACTCCGAACCCAGCTGTTCTTCTATGGCATTTTACTAACAATTCCTCAAGAAAGTAATTTGCTACATGAAAAAATTGAGAGCAAATAAATAAAGAAAAAAGCAACTGCACCAGATCTTGTAATGTCCCTAGTGTATTCATTTTTTTATGGAGAAATTGAAAGAAGGAATCTACGTGTTAAGTATCATTTACTTTATCACGAAATAACTTTTGGACTTCAGTCTTATAGAACTCTGTGAAGATTATCACAAGAAACAGAGAACAGTAGACCCACTTGTGGGTACTGTACTCTTCTAGGAAGCTTCTCATCTCTGCGTTGTAGATTTTAAAGTATTATATATAGATTGTCATCAGTATCATACTGTATATCGAGATTATCTTATTTATATTTGACAATCCATTAAGAAAAAATAAAATAATCTATTGTTAGCATCATTCTTAGTGATTTCTCACATCTGTACATTTTGCTAAGAGTTCCATGGTTGAAGAAATATAGACAGTCACACTTCAGCTCCTTTTCCTCTGTTCCTGCCTTCCCTCTTATTTAATTAAAAATCTACTACACACTATCTTACACTTAGTTCTTTTTCTTCTGAGTGAATTCATTTTTCAAGTTAGGTAATTATTTTCTTTCTAAACAATAAATCTAATATGCAATTTTCTAGAAAAATAATTACAGACAAATGGCCTCCTTGGTATGATACATGAGGGATGAATCCACCAACTGATTTCTCTTTGTGCTCTTCATTCATATTTCCAGTTACAAGGATATTTCTATCCAACAACATTACACTGTTAATTTATATATTGATTACTTTATCAACCACATATTTATTGGTACCCAGCAGGTGTCAGCTTCTTGTTAATATCTCAGATATGTTACTGAGACATAATAGTAACTACTATGATATAATTTACCCACTAGCAAAAAGTGATTTTGTATTCATATAATTGTAATTGTAATCAAAAGAACTATGGAAGTAAAATCAAGAGAATAAAGCAAAGAAATACAGAAATGGCAGAATACACTTTTAAATAGATTGGTAAAAATAGACCCTTGATGAGAAGAAATTTGAGTAAAGAGTTCAAAAAAGGAGATGAGAGATTTGATCTGTGAATATGTTTCCCTTTCTTGATTTTAATTTATCTGTCTTTTTAAATTTAAAGATAGCTTTCTATTAGTGGCATTTAGCCTTCTGTCTTAATCAAGTTTGACAATCACTGCCTTACTACAGCAAAGTTTTGACAGATGCTTTACCTGAAAGCTCTGTGTTAATTAAAATACTCTTCTGTTGTGTACTATTATCTGAAAGTTGCTAACATGGATAACTAGTAAGCACTTCACATATGTCTTATATAATTGAGAATGTGGATTATTGATATCTTAAAAGCATTTAATTAAGTTAAATGTAAATAGTTACAAATTATGATGCATACCACAAGCAACCATTTATGTAAATGCAAACAATTAAGTTTTAATGTACAAATTCAGTATTTATCTCTGTCACTTTAGTCACAATACCCTTTTTTTTTTTCTGCTCAGCCCGTCCTGAGAGTGGGGCTGGTGGGGCGTGTGGTGCCAGGATTGCGCTGTGGTCCCTGCGTTGGCCTAAGCTTGCCTAAGCAGGCTCTTTCCACTGCTGAGATAGCTCACCAGCCCCATAATATTCTCTTTATTTTTTTTTCAGAATCAGGGATTGAACTCAGGCCCTTGCACTTGCCAAGAAAGCACTTATTCTATTAAGCCATCTCCCTGGCCCCTTTTCTTTAACATTTTTAAAAAGCTAATGAAGTTTTCAATTTTAAAAATCCAGTTCTATAAAAATTGCGAAGCCTAAGAAAATAATCTTGCAATTAGTTATAAATTGATTTTAAATAATGATTTGATTCAAAAGTCATAATCAGTATTAAGAAAATAAAATAATTTAGTATTTATGTTACCAGAATTGATTAATGTTTTATTTTAAATTATTGGATCATAAGAAGTGTAAAGTATTCAGAGACACATTTCTAAATTTTAGGTAGTTGCACAGGTTTTTCCTAAACTTATACAGAAATTCTGAAAATTATAGCTCCATGTAATTGCTTCAAAAAAGAAAAATAATATATGATATTATGCAATATGCTTCTTCATTAAAATCATAGGCCTAATATAATAAAACTTTTTTAAATTATTCTTTAATAAAATCCCAAAGACCTACAGTTTTAGAGTTATAGGAATGTCCCACATTTTAGCTTCTGCCTTCATCTATTTCAAATGTTTTCCTTTATTTCCACTTGCAAGACCAGTTCGGTAGAGTCCCTTCATATCACTCTCCATTCTTCAGCTCTGCACTTTCTCCATACAATTCTGATGCAGTGTAGAAATTTGTGATAATATTCACTTTTTCAACAATTCACTAAATTTTTCAAGAACATTTAAAAGAGGTTGCGAATGAATTGAAAATGGCAAGAGGCTACAGTTTTACCTGGTATGTTATTGTTATTGTTCTACTTATCACTATTATTATACTTTATTACAAAATTACAAAAGCATGTAATCACTTTCCTAGGAGCTTTCCTGTGCAGGGAGTGCACATGCTCAAATACAGGACTCTAATTTTAATCAACACAGACCTCTGCCTTGAAGGATGAACACAGTTTTATAATCAATTTAATACCAGAGTTTATGCCTCTCCCTTTTCCTTTATTATTAACATAGTTTGTTTTCTTACTAGGTAAGCATGAAATGAGGATTTCTACAATATATTTAGAATGGGTGCTACATCAAAAGGGGTAGAAGACCTAAAATGGAGAACATTTGAAAACTAAGGAAGAATGTGGTCTTTTTGATAACAGACTGAAAAAAGCAGTGGACAACTTTATTGCATGCATTGGACCCAGAATTTGCTCATTCTTGAGATAAAATCACAGCCTTTTGTACATCCAGTGACTGGCTTAATGACAACAGTTGGCTTTATGCTGTGGAAAGCTTTAAAAACTGAAGGGTAAGACAGGCCTTATTTTTCTCCATCCTTCCCATTGATCATAAAATTTGGAACACCACTGAGTTAAAGGATGCCACAGTGCAGATTCTTTTATGTCATGAATCCTCATAAATTTTAGAGTTACTTTCCAATTCACGTGCTCAGAGGTATTTAGCCATGTATTTAGCCAGGGCTTGATTTTCATCTACAAAATGTTATCCACATTTTGCCATCCCAGATGTACTTTAAGGCTTGATATGAGCTATTCTGCAAATTTTCTAGCTAGAAATCACTGTACAAATAGCCTTTAATTTTTTATCATGTTACATTGCTGATTCACAAGCTGAGAGAAAAATGTGTGTTGTACAGTTTTGTTTTGTTTTTCTGGAACAAACACCTACGAACAAAGAGGCACCTTGACCTACAGTTTCGGAAGCTTCCATTTTGATTGGATACATTGCTTTTTGGTCTGTGGGGAGGGAGAACAAGATGGGAAAAGCGCACAGCACAAGCACTGAACTCATAGCCACAAGAGAAAGAGAAAGGCCAGACGCTGCAGTCCACTGTCCACTTGAAAGGCTCAGCTCCACAGCCAGAAGAGCTTGCATTTATGAATCTTAATGTTTCCATCCTTCCAACAGCCCCCCACTGGGTACTACATATGACCAGCATTGAGCACCTGTAATCAATAGCATAATTTCAATGTTTTAGAAGCAATAGATGATTTTAAACAACAATAATACAAAAAAAGGAAATGAAAGAAGTTTCCATGATTTCTAAAATTTCTATATTTTCTTTGACTGGCATACTCTGAAACAGAGCTAAAACTGTGTTCAGTTTTTATTTACATAATAAAAGAGATGCTAAAATATATTTTGTGCTAGTGAAAATAAAGATCTATGTTATACCTGCTTTTTTGATGATCTTAATTTTAATCCTTTTAATGCAACCAGAGCTCATTGACTAACTTAATTCACATATTTATTGTGCATACCTCTAGTTTTGATCATACACACTTTCAAGCCTGCTTCTATTAAACACGATTAGTTCCCTGAAAGAACTCATAACAGGTGAAAAGAAAATCAGCAAGGGTGATTGAAAACTGATCTCAAGTAATTTGTTTTCCATTCTTTAGGTCACCGCTTTTGATTTACACTTTGATTACTGTATAAGCAACGTAACTTTTAATTATTTTGATTCATAAACCCTTGTAATCTATTTTCCATTTGGAATCCAAAATAACCTCTAAAAATTGTAAAATGAATTATGTCAATTAATTAGGAACCTTTCTTTATACTCCTCTTAGAATTTTCAATTTCAGTGTGTGCTTTTCACTCACAAACATCTGTGCAATGATATGAATTATGAATTTGTTAAAATATGTAGTTAGAACTATAGAATTATGAAGTGCTAATACTAGGGAGGGAAGAGCTGGATATAATGAATATTGAAATCTTTATCCTAGCATTATCTTGTGCATCTTCACAGATCGCTTTCTTCATGATCAGGTACTTGGGGATACATATTTTCTGATTTACTTTTACTTTTATCACTACGTGTTTGTAGCACATAGGAATACATTCATAGTAGTAGGCTGGTACATGCTAATGATTCATTTAAATTATTTTCTCTCCCCTTTTTCTATACCTACCATCTTTGCTTGTCCCAGCGTAAGATTTATTAATTTATCTTCTAAGACCTTATAATGAAAGTAGACTAATAGGCCAAAGAACATATAAGACATATGACATAATTGTGTCACATAAAGATACACCTTTTACTATGAAAAGAAAAAAAACAAGAATTTAAAAACAAGATAATAATAATTAATATATTATGTATTGCTAGTTTCAGAGTAGTTACACAGGGGATAACATATAAGCATGAAATATTATCAAAAAATATTAGTAAAAACCTTTATTTCTAACAAATTAAGTGAAAGTACCAGTGTATGCATCTTAGCTTCCTTGTTTATATACGTTTATATTTTTCCTTTTCCCTTCCTTCCTTTCCCCTTCCCTCATCACAGTTTCTCTATTCTTTCAAACACTATTTTTATCCTATAATTTGAGTCATATTTACTTTACAAGTGAAGCTGAACTTACTTGTTTAACTTTTCATTTACTTTACTTATGAGTACAGTCTTGAGTTGCACCTATTTACCTATAAAAGTCTCAAGTTTGGGGCCAGAGATATAGCTCAGTGGCATAAGTGCCAGCTTAGCAAGTGCAAGGTCTTGAGTTCAAACCCTGGTACTGGAAAGGGAAAAAAAGGCCCTATTTGGCCAGATAGCTCAGCAGACTAAAGCACCTGCTTAGGCAGAGCACAGTGGCTCAAGTTTGATCCCTGGAGAACCATGCCAGCCCCACCCCCAGGGCGCCCTGAGACTTGGTGGCATGCACCTATAATCCAAGTGCTTGGGAGTCTGAAAACAGGAGAATCACTATGAGTCCATTCTACATAGTGAGACTTTGTAAACCTTATAGACCCTGTACTAAATACATTTTTAAAAGTCTTACGTTTATTCTTCTTTTTTTTTCAAAAAGAGTACAGGTTAGAAATAAAACAAAAAAAAAGACAATTGATACAGATTTTCACTTAACAAAGTAATATGAATTTCACAGTATTTGTTGTAATACATAGTGTTGTTTTCCAACTGGCTATTCATATTACCAGATATATGCATGTAAAATTGGAAGAAGAAAGAAATGTATAAGAAATTAAAAAGAGAAAATGTATGAACAATTGAAAAAAGGGGACCAAAACAAATTAAAGCATTAACTGCTTCTTTCCATAAGCCAGAAGAAATGCACAGTGCAGTTGTCAAAAGCATCCTGCTTACATACATAGATAAATCTTTTTCCTCTACTCTTTCTCCTGTCCTTCTCAATTCAGTAATTCTTTCCTGTTGAATAAATTCATTTCATTTTCTCAGTATCTATTGGACCATTTAGACTCCATTTTTCTCTTTCAGATTTGCACACTAAGGAGACAATACAATGTTTGCACAAGTGGGTCTGATTTATTTCACATTTTTTTTTTTTAGTACCAGGGATTGAACTCAGGATCTTGTGCTTGCCAAGCAAGCTCTTATTCTACTGAGCTATCTCCCTAGCCCTGATTTGTTTCACTTAAGAGTATGTTGTCTAGTTGCATTCATTCACAATAAAAGACTCAAATGTATCCTGTTTTCTAGCTGAATAAGACTCCATTCTGTATAAATAACACATTTTCCTTATCCATTAGTTGATGGGCATCTGGGTTATTTCCAGGATTTAGCTATAATGCATTGCACTGTTATAAACATGGTTGCACACGTATCACTGTGGTATGAGGTTTTTACTTCTGAAAAAATACCCAGGAAAGGAATAGCTGGCTTTAATGGGATCTCCAATCCCAGCTTTTTTAAGGAATTGCCACACTGATTTCCATAGTGATTGTACCAGTCTGCATTCCCACCATCAGTGCAGAAAGGTTCTTTTCTCTCCACAGCCTCTCCAGGCTGACTTCTTGATGTTAGCGATTCTTTTTGTGGGGAAATGGAATCCTAGTATGGTTTTAATTTTCATTTCCTGAATGACCAATGATGCTGAACATTTTCTCATGTATTTACTTGGCGTTTATTTAGCCAGGTAGTTCCCATTGTATAAAAGACCACATCTCTTTTTCCCATTCTTTAATTGATGGGTATTTGTGTTTTTTCAAGATTTAGTTATTTTAAATTGTGCTGTACAAACATGGGTTCACAGATGCAGCTATGCTGGATGTGCTTAATTTTTCTGGAAAGATACTCAGAAGAGAAATAGCTAGATTGGAAGCAAATTTTAGATATTTTTTTGTCTGTTTTATTACAATCATCTTTCCTTTTCTTTCTGATACTTAACCTTGTCTGTGTTATTTCATTAAACATTGTGATCTAAAAGTGAAATCATTTCCCTAAAAATGACACAATTTTTCCTTATTATTGACAGAGCACCCTTATATTGTGTACACACAGCACAATTTTATTAATTTGTCTGCTGACTGACATACAGACTATTTATAATGCTCAGCTATTTTGCAGTACTCTGATGTAAGCATAGGTATGCCTACACACTTTGGCATAGAGTCTTTAATTGTTTTGAGAATGTATGTAGAAGGGAAATTGCTCAGTGAAACAGAATGTCTACTTTTAGCTTTTTCAGGGATCTTTGTAAGATTTTCATAGTATTTGTATCAGTTTATAGTCTGAATAGCAGTGGAGAACTGTTCCTTTTTCCACACAGCTCTCTTAGCATTAGATATGGGTTGATCTTGTGAAGGTAATTGCTCTTTCTGGAGTGAGATAGGATCTCAGTGTTCTGTTAATACACACTGCTGGAATGGCCAGAATAGTTCAATCATTTTTCATGAATTTCATCATCATTTTTCTTTATTCATGTCAGAAATGTCCTTTCAGGGCCAGGGAGATGGCTCAGTAGAATAAGTGCTTGCCTGGCAAGCTTCAAGGGCCTGAGTTCAATCCTCGGTTCAGCCAAGAAATAAAAAATAAAAATAAAAAATAATTTTAAAAAAGAAATATCCATTCATTTCAGATGGTCATGTTTTAAGGTCTTTAAATTTGGAGCATCTAATTATTTTTAGCCTTTATACATAAGAAATTAATGCTTTGAGGAGTAACTAGGACAATATTTATTTCATTTTGTTGAATTTTTTTCTTCCCTATGTTAGTAATTTCCTTGAGTATACAGAAGCTTTTTAACTTGTTGCTTTTGCATTTGCTGATTCTCTGTACTATTTTTGTGTGGGTGTGCAAAATGGGTTTTGTTCCATAAGTCTTTGTACCTTCAAGAGTTTTAATTAATTTGTCTTCCAAAATATTAAATGTTTCTACTTAATGTTTAGATCTTTAATCCAGTTTGATTTTACTTTACAGCATGGTGAGAGATATGGCTCTAAATTCAACCTTCAGAATGTGGATAGCCAGTTCTCCCCTCACCATTTTTAAAAGAGAATCTGCTTTTTCAAGTGAAGGTGTTTGGCCTCTTTTCAAAGATAGCATAGCTAAGTGTAGTACCTGGGTTGTTTTGCTGTATTTTATTCTGTTCCA
>NW_004524589.1:11407579-11412545 GCF_000260255.1 Octodon degus
TCTTCTGGTTCTATACAAATTTTAGGATTGCTTTCTCCAACCATGTGTATAATATTGTTATTGTCATTGAGAATGTATTGAGTCTCTATAACACTTTTGAAAATATGGCTATATTTAATCTGCCTATGCAGGAAGAGTAGATTTTTTTCATTTTCTGATATCCTCTTTAATATCTTCTTTCAGAGTATTATAGTTTTCATAGTAGAAACCTTTCACTTCCTGGTTAGATAATGCCTAAATATTTCAGGGCTCTTGGTGCTATTGTGAACGGTATGAGTTTATTATCTCTTAGTGAGTTTGTTATTCATGCACAGGAATCAGATTAGTTTTTGAGTAATGACTTTGTGTCAGTTTTGTGATGATTGTTAAAATTGCAAATTATTTCTAAGAATTTTTGGTGACTTTTGGGGTCTTCTGCATAGAGTATCATATTATCAGCAAATAATGATAATTCAAATTCTTCCCTCTCTAGTCTTATCACTTTCATGTCTTCCACTTGTCTAATTGGTCTGATATTTTTAGAAGCATATTAAATAGACGTTATGGTAGCAGACATCCTTGTCTTATTTTTAATTTTAAAGAGAAATCTTTCAGCTTCTCTCCATTTAGCATGTTTTCCACTGGTTTATCATACATGACTTTCATAAGGCTGAGATAAGGACCTTGTATTCGCATTTTCTTCAATGTTTTTACCACAAATTTTGGCTGTTCTGTGTATGTTAAGGTGATCATGTGATCTTTGTCTTTGCTTTTGTGTATGTGGTGTATTATATTTACTGATTGACATCTTAGACTATCCCTAGAATAAACCCAACTTGGTCATAATATATGATTTTTTGCTTAATTGCTGCATTGTGTTTGCCAATATCATATTTAGGATTTTTTAAATGTATTTAGTACAAGGTCTACGTGATCTCATTACACTAATTGGACTCGTAGTGTTCCTCCTCTTTTCAGCCTCCCAAGTGCTTGGATTAAAGGCGCATGCCACTACGCCCAGTCTCCATCACCATCTCAGCATACCTCAGGGGTGGAGCCTGCACAGCACTCCAGGGATCAAACCCAGTCCCTATGCCTGCCTAACCAGGTGCTTTAGTCCACTGGGATAGCTGACTGGCCCCTTATTTAGGATTTTTGAATCTGTATTCTTTAAGGAGATTGGCCTACATTTATCTGCTTTTGTGTGGCCCTTTTCTGGTTTTGGAATAAGGGTAATGCTTGCTTCCAAGAATGACTTGGGAGTACTGTTTCCCTTTAAATTTCATTAAATAGTTTGAAAAATGTTGGCCTTATATCTTTTCTGAAGTTCTACAGAATTTTGCAGTGAATCTGTCAGAACCTGGGCTTTTCTTTGTAGTTTTAAAAAATTATTTTTTTAGAATTTCATTGACTGATATTGGCTTATTCAGAATTTTTATATCTTCTTCATTTAATAATTTATCCATTTCCTGTCAATTTTCCATTTTACAGTATTACCTTGGTTCACAAATGCTTTTTTGTGGACAATTCATTTTGCAAAGACAAGCATTTGGAAAAATTTTGTTTTTATTTGAAAACTCTGCATAAAGAGACAAAAACACGAATACAACCAAATTTCTCTTAGAAATGTGGCCATCTTTTGCAGAATCCTGCACAAATAAGGTTTGTGAACTAAGGTACCAGTGTATTAGAGACAGGTTTTCTAATTGCCAATAATCTAGATTTCAGCAGAATGCTTGATGACTTCAACTTTTTCATTTCTAATTGCATGAATTTGTTTCTTTTTAAATTTTGGTAAAATTAGCTAAGAATTAGTCTATTTTTTTAATACTTCAAAGAATTCTTGGATACTCTTTGGTTCACTGATCTTTGTACAATCTAGACTCAAGTTCATTAATGTCATCTTTCAACTTTATAGTTTCCTTCTTTGTATTAGCTTTGGATTTGAATTGTATTTTTTTAAAGGAATTGCTAGAACATATTTTCTATTCATAGTTACCCCGGGCAACTATGAATATATGACCTTATGCTGTGGATTGTGTTATTGGAATTTATTCTGCTTTTCTGATGTGGGAATTCACTGCTGTCAGCTTCCCTCTTTGGAATGCTTCGGTTGTGTCTCATAGGTAGTACTGGCATTATCATGTGATGCTGTATGATGTTCAGCATTTCAGCAATTTAAACACAGCTGTCTTTCAAATGTTACTGTGGAAAGAGTGAAAGTTTCATTCAAGTATTGCCATACTTTCAGTGACAAAAACACTAAGATAAACTTACATCCTAGGTGATTATGATAGAATGGGTATGCGGTGATGTACATATTTTTTTAAGTTGGGTAGAGTCCTAGTAACTTATTTATTGCTTTTAAAAATGGAATGTTTCCATGCCAAGCAAATTCCACAGGGCAAAATTCCAATATGTTGAGAGAAATGTAAACATTTTAGAATGGTATGTGACCATTTCTCATTCACACTAGAATCATTCCTTGCTGGATATATAAACAATTCATGCAATCTGCTAACAAGAGTGCATGTAAATGTTAAACATTAGAGTAAGCAGAAGAACTGAGCACATAAGGTACATGTACAGTATATGCTGCCTTTTACCCAACTTGAAGTAATTAAATTAATGTCAAAATTGATAACTACAGTTTCCTGACCTGTGCTATCAATTAAAGATATGTGCTAGTTTTATTATAAAGAAAGGTAAAGAGAGCTGGCCTGATAGCTCAGCGGACTAAAGTGCCTGCTTAGGCAGAGCTTAGCTGCTGGTTCAATCCCTGGTGTGCCAAGCTGACCACACTGCCGGGGCGCACTGAGAGGGAGACTGAGACTGGGCGTGGTGATTCACTCTTGTAATTCCAGCATTTAGGAGGCTGTAAACAGAGTTATTACGAGTCCGATCTACGTAGTGAGACCCCGTAGACCCTGCCCTAAATACAGAAAAGAAAGAAAAAGAAAGAAAGAAAAAAGAAGGAAGAAAGAAAGAAAGAAAGAAAGAAAGAAAGAAAGAAAGAAAATGTTAAAGAATACTTTGCTAAGGATATTTCAGACATTAAAATCTATGTTAAGTACTCATCTAGTCTAGCCAGCTAGTACATAGATCATCAGCATTTCAGATTTTCAATATACTATCTTTCAAAGACTGTTTTCAGTGGCACTTGTAAATTTTGCTGATGATAAATAATAACATTGAACTTAGATTCAACTTACTGCAGTAGAACATTTTATCTGTGAGGTTATTCACCCTTTTCAGGATAAACTTTGAAACTTAAGGAGGGATAAAGTGGGATATGAATGACTTCCCTAAGTTTCAAGGATGCATTATGAAGTTTTAAGTATGTTCTCAGTTTGTAATGGAGAGAGATGATATAAGCTTAGTGTTTTGTTCTGATCTTTCCTTTTTACTTCCTGAACCTTTGAGATAAATCAATGGAAATTATTTGAAGAATTTCAGAGAGGAGTGATAAATTTAAGAAAACATCTTTCTTACAATGTAGTAAGCTAATCTGTCTATTTTGTAAATACAGACCTAGATCCAGAGCTGGGATTTCATACATATTGATGTTACAAATTGTCCCCAAGAAAGTGTGTCATGTCAAGTTGTTTGCCACGTGAATTTAAGAACAATATTTCATATACACACACACTCACAGAATTTGTCACTAAATGAAAAGTCAATCATAAAGAGTACCTAGACTCAAAGAATAATTACTTGATCTAATTATTTCAAGTGTGGATTTCATGCTAAATACTTTTACTTTGGGATATACAAAACAAATTCTTTCTTAATAAACAAGTAAACATTAAACATTACTCTTAAAAGTGTATTTTCTAAATGAATTATTCATATTTGAGATTTATATTTTTCTGAAATTTCTTTTAAAAAGGCTTTTACACTTTTATATGTACAGAATGAATAGAAAATAAATACAACACACTAAAAATTTCTATAGAGAATATTCACTTTTAAATAAGTAACAAAAATTATCCTTGGCAATGAAAATTAATTTCTACAAAAACTCATGATGGAAAGGAGGTAAAGATAATGAATAAAGGAAACTGAAGGGAGAAAAATAATAAAAAGCAGAGCTTTTGCAAATGGGGATAACTAAAAAGACTTGGAGGGAACAGGGTGAGAGGGAAAGGTGAGAGGCACGAAAAAGAAGACCTGAGATGTGCTAACTGAAGGGCCAACCCCATCCACACTGGGAACTGTCATGTGCTGAAAGTGTGCCCGCTGAGACAGCAATCGAGACCGGGAGTGGTGGCGTGAGCCTGCAGTCGCAGCTCTTGCGAGGCTGTAAACACGCAGGTCACTACAAGGCTGATCTACTAGTGAGACACCCAACACCCTGTAGACCCACCCTAAAATTAAAAAAAAACAAAAAGATGTAAAGAAGATTCTGACAGTCTGTGTCTATAGGATACATCAATATTATGCCTTTCTTTTGTCTGGAATGCAGACTAGTGGGAAAGACTATTCTGTTCTATTGTTGTTTCATTTGATGATTTAAAAAATTTCACTTAGTTCCAACTGAATAGTTTCATCAAAATAGAACTCATTCCTGAATCATTCCTAAAAGTCAAAAATAGATCAAATTATTAGATGCTGTGCTCTTTAGCTTTTTAAGCTAGCTTTGAATTACATTAGTGTGTGTGTGTGTGTGTGTGTGTGTGTGTGTGTGTATTTGTCTACTCTGAGGCTTAAGAAGGAGGTTGGTATTATTAATTATTATCAATTGCAGAGAAAAATGTGACAATGTACAATAGTGTAAGTAGCTATAAAATTTATCCATTATAATTACATAAAATTTTTGTAAGCAGTGACTGAGGAAATTAATCCTAAGAAGTCAATTTTTATATCAAAATATAATAGGATCATACTCTTTTTAAACTTTAAAACAGTAAAAGGGTATCACATGAGAAAAATTACACTGTATAGCACTACAATTGAAAAGTTCACACATATTTTGATGTATGCAGGA
>NW_004524589.1:11413660-11419209 GCF_000260255.1 Octodon degus
TACATTCATATTTCAACAACAAAATGTTATTCATGCTAAAGAAGATAAAGATTATAAGTGATTTCATATCAATTCAGAATAGATTTATGCATAAAATAATTCTTGACATAAGTTTATAAAGGTTCATTTTTAAAAATGTTCAGAACTTTTCAGGTGTGGAAAATTGAAGCCTTGTGCTATCCTTATACTAGATATAATTTTGTAAGCTAACATGAGTCAGATGAGACAAGGGATGGGTGATGTAGAAAATAAGTAGATTGGATAAAGTTAATTACTTACAGTGACAAAAATATGGATTTGATCTGCTTTTTGTAAATTAGAGTGCTTATTATTCTGTTTTCACATATGTCAAAGTGACTTCCAGCGAGGAATTCTCATAGAGTTGACTTGCAAGACCTGCATTTTCATATGAACTTTTCTAAAACTATGTGTCTAATAGTGTCTTTTTTTTTTTTTTTTTTTTTAATTTAGGACAGGTGTATAGGGTCTCACTCTGTAGATCAGACTCCTAGTGATTCTCCTATTTATAGCCTCCCAAGTGCTAGGATTACAGGTGTGTGCCACCACACCCAGTCTCAATCTCCATCTTAGTGCACCCCAGAGGGCAGGACCAGCGTGGCAGGCCCCGGGCATTGAACTCTCAGCCTCTGCATCTGTCTAAGTGGGTGCTTTAATCTGCTGAGCTATTTGGCTGGCCATTAGTGTCTCTACTTAAAATGTTCTTATTTTTCCAAAATAAAGATTCCAGGGCGGGGGATATAGCTCAGTAGAATAAGTGCTTGCCTGGCAAGTACAAGATTCTGAGTTCAATCCCCGGTACTGAAAAAAAAAAAAAATAGTAAAGATATCCTTCAGAAAGCTAATATATCATGTTGTTTTATGGCATGACTACTTATGGAATGCTAAACAACAAGACCCTTTAGTATAGTTCTGTCTAGGGTCATCTTGCTTTCATCTACATTGATCTGCCCAGCTAGCAATCTATGTGTCTCTCCGTCTAGGTGCCCATTCACCCACTCGCATAGCATACCTGCACTCTTTCTCCATGTGGAAATGTGAAGTCCAACATTAAAATGGGGCACATTAGTTGACATTTCATGTAACTGATCAGTATTAAGTTAAAACACCTAACATCTGCTTTGGTATGTGTAAAATGATTAAATGTTCAATTTATAAAGTATTTTGAGGGGAGTTACTGGGGTTTGAACTCAGGACACTGTGCATGCCAGGCAAGCACTTATTCTACTGAGATATCTCCCCAGCTCAGTATTTTTATTTTCTGAGAAAAATATTAAAATCAACATTTCATCAACAACCAAATACCAAGAACATTTACATGTTATGAGGCTGAGTGATTGACTTCCTAATAACATGTATTTTCCCCTTTCCTCACACGCCACAGCAGCACTGGGAATTCTATGTCTAGTTATCAGACAGTTTTGATTTGAATTCAGTCACTCCTACTAGTTTGCACCACTGCTGGCGCATGCGTGGCTGTCCTCCTGGATGGCTTCTCCCAGGGTCTTTGATTACCATACTGGAGAGAATGGAACTGATTCAGAAGATCAGAAGTCATCAAGAGTTTCTCAAAGAAAACATAAAAATAGTGTAAAAATTGTGATTTGTAATTCTAAAAAATGTGACAGTCCCATTTTGAGAAAAAGGTTCTTGTGGAAGAGTAATTGTGCATGCATATTATATATGCCAACTGTAGGGTATTTGTAAGATTTTCCTGTAACATTTAGAAAGTTAATTATTGATAAACTATACAGCAATATAAACTCTTTAATTTAATGAAATGAATTTGCTGATTATAATTATTACAAATAATAAAATTAATATTTATGTTTGGACAATAATTATTTAAATTCAAGCATCTCATTACATTTGATCCATTTATGAACTTTTCATTAATTTTGTTT
This sequence comes from Octodon degus, assembly GCF_000260255.1. NCBI lineage: Eukaryota > Metazoa > Chordata > Mammalia > Rodentia > Octodontidae > Octodon > Octodon degus. The sequence goes on from NW_004524589.1 coordinate 11,415,583, forward strand.
TATCAAAGAGAACAATAAAATTTCTTATGCCCATTTGTAGCTCCAGGGGTACAAGCTGCCTGATGGGACACCCATGCTTGCACCTCTGGTGGCTTCAGATGGAGAGATTGCATTACTAGGTAGACATCAGGTACTTGCTGACCCAGGTAGAAAGATGACTCATACAGAAAATTGGTATAATACATGGGTTTTTTGCTGGACATATAGCACAGAAGTCTTTAGAGCCAGTTTTGGTAGTTCGGAAGGCATTGGAGATGTGTGGCCAAGCAGCCCTAGAATGTTCTCAGCAGAACTTTCCAACAGTTCTAGCTGGCTCTTAGAAGATCAGAACACTGATAGGAAAGGGAGGCACAAAGACCAGGCTTAGAAAGGGTCGCTGGGAAGAGGAGCTCACAGATCAAGCAAAAATGTATCTATATTTGCCAATTTCTTAATACTTTGCTGGAGGGAAAGGCAGTGGACTAATTTTCTGGAGCAGGTACTTTTAAGGCAGCCCAGCATTTGAGCTCTGGCCCGAATACAACTGACTTCTTTCCACTAAATTTGTAATGAGAAGAAAAAACAAAAATACAAGAAAATGTAATTAGTCCAAAAGCAACCGAATGTGAATCTGGGAGCAAAGACAGTGTGGTTGTTGTAGAGAATAAATAGAAACCAAGTATCTGAAAGGGGAAAAAGAAGAAAGAGCGATACCGGTATCATTGGAATCAAGAACACACGCACTGTAGTATGAAATGTGTAAAAAGCTTAAGTCCTTTTTGGAGAAGAAGTTCCTGGGACTCTGGCCCAGAAGAGCTTCCAAAGGCCCTCACCCCCAGGTTTTCATTTCCCTGTGCTCCACGGTGCAGATATGCAGAGGCCCCTCCTGCTGTGTTGAGGGTAGGAAACACTTGCTGCGGTTGAAAGCAGGCCTGACATTTTTCAAGTGATGCAAGCTTTTCAAGCATGCAGAATGTGGAAGTTATGTGGTCATGGATACATCCGTCATCCAGATTCTAAAGAGCAAGGCCTGGCGTGAAGACCAGGGTCGTGGGGAGGCAGAATTTTTACTCTACCAGAAGGGCATGGCTCTCTCCAGGATCCTTCCATCTCCTGCTCCTGAAGGCCATGGCATGAGCAGCTCACCTCCACTAGACCCCTCTGCCCTGTACCTTCTCCCTCTGAGCTAGCTGACTGTGAAATGTCACTGGGAGTCGAAGCAACTGCTGCTTCTTCAGGAGGACCTCGTGGCTGGCAAATATTTCATCCCAGTGATGAGAAAAGTTAGACAACACAACATAGAATTGTTACTTTTGATTAGTCAAAATATAAAATATTTCTATGCATCTCAAAATGATTTTAACTCATATTATCTCCAGCATACAAAGTTCAGTATATCTTTCACTATGAGGTTTTTTCTTTGCTGCCATTTTAGCTGCTTAAATCTTTATTCTGGTGATTATTCATTTGTATATTTTTGGTATATTTTCCTAAATATTTTAATTTTATATGTATAAAGTGTCCTGGTGTATTATTTTTCTAAGCACCAAAGTCAAAAAAGAAAATTCTGAGACATTACTACTCTCTCCATGTATGACAAGTTAACTTTGACTATAAGAGGTGCTGACTAATATGACATATTTTTTCTAGTTGATTTCATTTTGAATTTTAGTCATCAGAATTGGAATAATTTATATTACATTTCAGTGTTCTAATAAACTCAGCTATGCATTTGCTTTTTCTCTATACTATAAAAGTTTATTTTATCATTTATCTTACCCTACAAATTGCATTTTAATGTCTCTTATGAGGATTAATCTGAAATTCCTTCAAAGTTTTTAAAACATATTTCATCAAAAAACTGATTTATATGCTTGACCATATTTTGTCCATTATTGACTGGCTTAATTGTCCAACCTCAAACGATTGGCTTACAATCATCTTCGCTCAAATAGATTGGTTTTTATAGTCTCTTGCAGCCATAGTATAATTGCTACGTGGACAGCAATGAGTTACAGATGTACAACACTGAGACTTTGTGCATAGCACAATGGCTACTGACTTAAAAGGGCTTATACGTGTTCCTTACATTAAATAACTACTGGTAAAACATGGAGGCATTACTGAGAATAAAAAACAGTGATACAATATTTTACCTTTTAAATAATAGCAAAACAATTCTTCTTGATTTGAAACACTATTCTATTTTAGCAGAATATCAGGAAGTTTACAGTAAATGGATTCAGATTTTCTTCACAATTCTTTTCTTTTTTTAATCTTCCTATTTGCTGTATTTCCCAAGTTTAAATACTGTTATGTTTTTTACTGAATATATTTTAATAACAAAGAACAGTATTTTCCATCTAAGAGAGACTCTCTCTTTGGGGCTGTAATTCTTCCCAGGTTCCAGTTTGTACATTAAATTGGCTCTTTAAGTAAAATATACCACATGTACCCAAGCTCTGACGTCCACTGCTCCATGTGTTTCTTCAAAGACAGCACCTCACATGTTGATCCTTTGCTGCTCTGAGGCTGTCTCAGGCTTCTCTCTGCTGGCCCCACTGAATATCCTTTGAAGTGCCACATGTAACCCATGAAAGTCCTGGGACTCATCACCCATTTACAAATTCCAGCTGCAAGCAAGCTTCCTGCTGAAGCTTGGGGACTGCAGAGAGATCGCAATGTGCCATCCATCTTGTGAAAGTAAGGGCAGGAAGAAAGTTGTTAAATGGAAAAAAGAAGCAATGTGGGTCTAAAATAGCCTCTATGTTGTGAATCCAGGGGATCTCTCCTAATCAGGAGAATCTAGTGTTAGCTATTTTGAAACTCTTCTTGTGAGTGACAAACAGGAAAAAAAGACAGCTGATTCATCTGCTCATCTGGACATTTGCTCCTTTTTAACCATGTAAACTCAGCTCAGCATCATCATACTCCACTTGTAGATACAGAATAAAAACATAGTTTTCAAAGGTGCTATATAACCCACAAAGACCATAGTGAAAATCTATAGCTTGCAATGAAAGAGACAAAAGCAATCAATGACATCTACAGATGTTTGTGAAGTCAGCTTGTAGCAAATCCAGAGTGTGGCAAACAGAGTCATTTACAACGTTGAGGTCGGATGATTGACATGTAGTATTCACCTCTTCTTGAGCTAAAGACCAGGTAATTCTGATACTGTATCATATACTGATATCTACTTCAGTGTCTGCTTCTCTTACTGTTGTTATTCTAGTCATACAAAAACAATACTACAAAGTATAGTTTCTTTGAATGCAGTATTTATTTTCATTATGTGAATAATGTTTAGGTTTTTTTCTATTACACTAAAAAGCAGTTGGGGGAGGATTTTTGGAGACTTATCTTTCATTGTAATTTTCATATATCCCTTGTTCAGAAGATTACCCTTTCAAATCAATGTGCTCATGTCTTACTCCTTTCTATATTCAGACAAATATGTACAATCTAAAATCCTCTATTTTAAAAAAAAAGTTCTGTATCATTCATGGATAAAGGATCTAGAAGAACGAGTGGTAGACAAATGTTGATGACAGATTTTTGGGCTAATGACTTTTGACTTCTTGGTATATAGCTTTATGGATACATAAACTGTCATTTCCAGCTTTGAATTGCGATTATACAGCTTCT
>NW_004524589.1:11420684-11422157 GCF_000260255.1 Octodon degus
TTTTAACATGTCACAGGATATTTTTCTGACTTAAGGCTGAATCCAATCATATTGTATCCATATGTCACATTTTAATTGTCTATTTATAGCTAATAGATACTTGGGTTGCTTCTATCTCATTCTTATGAACATTGCAATTATGAATACATATGTATACACATATATATGTATATACACATATATGTAATTTGAAACTTGTTTGAGAGAACCTGTAGATATACACAAAAAACAGAACTGCTGAACCAATAATACAACTATTTTTAATTTTGTGAATTCCATGTGGTTTTGCACAGCAATCACAGAAAAGCATAATCTCAGCATCAGTATACATGCAGCGTTTTGATTTCTCCCGTCTTTCACCAACATTTCTAATATTCAGCATCTCTAGGATGGTGATTTTAGGAAATTATAAAGTTCTGTTAAGTTTTCTTGCTTCCTAGCATGCAGTTGTCCAAAATATTCCCTCATGATCCTTTGTGATCATTAGGTATCTCTTGTAACACTCTCACTCCCTCTGGGTCCTCTGCCCTTGGCACATCTCCATTCCTCTCTCCCCCTCCACTCCTTTTCCATTTCAACCTTTTCTGTCCTCCCCTTCTCTCTCTGTATCTCTTAGTTTTTCCTTAATCCAAATAAAATATGACAGTTAAGTTTAAATATCCATTTGATTGGCCTGCAAGCTGCTATGGGATTAATAGAGCTCTCTTCTGGGTGTGTCCGTGTGCCTACTGAAAGGGTGACTGGGTACCATTCTGTTCCCTACTGTCTGGCCCCATTTCTGTGCTCTGCCTCTTGGCTACCGCCAACTTGCCAGCTTCACCCTGCCACAAATTTTCACTATAGTTTTTCCACCTTGGAGCCAGTTGACCGTGATGGAATTCTGTGAAACCATGAGCCAAATTAATACCCTCACCCTTTCAGCTGTGGAATCAAGCGTTGTATCCCAGAGACTGGACAGCTGGCCATTTGTAAGAATTTTCCAATTCCGTCTTTGAATAGTTTCCAGTTTTAATTATCATAATTTCACTGATTTTTTTTATTTTTATGTTAGCATCCATTAGTCTCTGCTCTGAACATTCTTAACGCCCTCTTCTGCTAGTTTTGATTTCAGTTTTACATTTTCTACTTTCTTAAGAATGCAATGAGTAAGGAGGGACAGCAACTTAACTGACTCTGAGAGCCCTTGGGAGATTTATATAACACAGTTCTATGCATGTCTGGGTGGAGGATGGAAGCGCGAGAAAGAGGCCTCTGTTTGATCTTATTACCCTCCTTCCTGGCACTGTTCCCTTGTGCTGTTTTGTGAACACCAGGAACCAGGCAGCTTTGTTCCACTGTGCTGTTCTGCTGTGGTACTTCTGCCTCAGAAGTCACAGAGCATAGACTCAACCCTCTGAAGCCATCAGCTAAATTAATCCTCTCCTTTGTTAAATTGTGAGTAGAAACATCAAGTCTCAGCAAAAAAGGTCAATA
>NW_004524589.1:11422532-11439320 GCF_000260255.1 Octodon degus
CCCCCCAACATGACACTCAGCTATCAAGCCATCGAGCTCTTACAGTATTTTATTAAACTCTTTTCTGGGTCATAAATACAATCATAGTTGGTATTGTTTTAACTTTTATGGATTATATTTTGCTATTATCCTTTCACTTTCAGCCTATAACTATCTTGAGTTGAAAAGTGAGTTTCTTTTAACAACATTTACAGACAATTTATAGAGACAGTCCCCACCTACACAATGGTGTGAACTTCATTTTCAGCGTTACAGTGGTATGAAAGACATATGCATTCAGTAGAGACTGCAGTTAGAACTCTGAGTTTTGAGCTGAATTTCCTAGATTATTTCAGTGTTATTCCATATTCTCCTTGGTACAGGAAATGGTGGTGCACCATGTAACACAGAAGTTGAACGACTGAGATTCTACGGTGTAGTGTGTTTCTAAGCTCTAAATTATATTTTTCAGCAAGTATTATTTTCAATTTATGATAAGTTTCCATCCTGGGTTGAGGAGTGTTTGCATTAAATGCCAGGTTTTATTTCTTTGTATGTGCATTTAATATTTAAATATTTAAGCCTATGTATTTTCATTGAGGCATATATGGTAGTCTACATTTTTACTAATATTTGATTTAAAAAAGGATATTTTCTTTCAGTTTTTCAAATTATTTTGTCATTTTAATGACAGATATTGATATTCTTGTGGTATCAGTACAGTATTGTTCATATATTAACCTTTTGCTGGAAAGCTCATATTTTTATAGGCTTTGGGTGTTGTTTACTATTCTATCATCTTAACTTCAAGGATTTCATCATATCATAAAGAGAAAGAAGAGTGGTAATGAATGTCTAATTTATTTACTTGAGGCAGCCTTAACAGTCTTCATTTTCTGATATAATTTTTTTTCCAGATATAGCATTTGACAATCATAGGTTTTAATAATAGCAAATTAAATGTCATTCCACTCTCTGTCCTGCAGATTCTCTGCTAAGGAATCCACTGCTAATCCTATGGAAATTCTCTTTTACACAATGAATCATTTCTCTGTGAAAAATTTCTGGAATACTACTGAAATATAGTCATCTTGTGTCATAGGCTGGGAAGGAAGTAAGTGAATCCAATTGCTTTAACAATTATCCCGAACTAGCTTCCTTCATTCAGTTTCCTTCACAATCAATAATAGAGATGACTGGTGAGGTCACTTTAGGAATCTTCTGTGGAATGCTTCTTTTGAGCTTGGTTTATGTCTATTAAAATAGTAACAATAATATTCAGTTATGGAAATCTTAATTATTTTCAAATTTCAAGTTTTCTTGCTATTTTTACACTTCTTATTTTTCCCTTTATGAGGGTTATTTCTAACACATTAAACATTATTTCATTGAGTTTTGTACAAAGAGAAGTCTTAGGCACTTGTCAATTTGATCATCTTAACAGTTAAAAGTCGGCATTCTTTAGATACTTAAATGAAGACTTTCTTTACCACATGCCGTGCTGACCTCACCCCCAGGCACAATGAGCCAGACACATAGTCCAGGCATGGTGGCGCACGCCTGTAATTGCAGCACTGAGGAGTCTGAAAACAGGAGGATCACAAACGAGTCCAAGCTGTATAGTGAGACCCTGCACAAAATACATGAATTTAAAAAACATACTTTCTTTACCAATCTGTTTTCCTCCATATTAGCTAAGCAGGATGCTTATTTTGGTCCTAGTTTCCTTAGGATTAGTCACCACTAATACCTGTCCAAGTTTCCTGTCTCCTGATTTTCCCTGGACCACATTGCTGCTCCTAATTAAGTGAAGTCATTTGGCTTCTGATAAAATATGTGATTACTTTTGCAATTCTGCAAGCTATTTTAATTGTATAATTTCCACTTTCATCAACTACTTCAAGAAGGAATTAGAGAAACATCACACGCCAATTTTCTTCTTATCAGTATATTTCTCTTTATATACTGAGAGGAATATTCTTTTAATCTTCACAGATATAGTTTGGAATAAGATATTGATTAGCACACCATGAAAGTCCTCCATCATTCATCATTTCATAAGACTTAGACTTCTCCTAAATTTCCAACTGGTAATTTTTAGTATCACAACCACATTTAGCATAATAATTAAGTAAACACTTTAGTGATTCAATTGAGCAATTAGAGTCTTTTCCATTCTTGACACAAAATATTTTATGAGTGATTGTTTAACTGATTTCCAATAAAAAAATATGGGGAGGTCTTCCTCTGTTGTGCAAGCTTGTCTTGACTTTCTGGCTTCAGCCAATCTTTTGTCTCAAACTCTCAGTTAGCTGAGACACTAGGGATGCTCCAGCACACTGGAAGCATTTCTATCTAAATATGAAGTTTTTCATTATTGTCTGAGTTCCAAGTCCCAGTTTGCTTTTATTCTTGGGTTAGTTTTTGTACTGCCACACTGTGATATGCTGTTATTCATTTAGGTATACAGAAAATAGTGGATGATAGCAATGGAATTATGATAAAATATTTGGAATCCTTCTTACAACATAATATTCTTCAACAATGGAATTATTTATTGCTTCAGCTGAACTTGAATAAGTGCATCAGACAAGGACAATACATCAGCTTTTGTTGGCAAAAAGAAAAGTTTCAGAGGACTATTTCAATTTATACTATTTAGAATCATCCCAATCTTCCCTTAAGATTAATTCCAAGTCTCAATGTCCAACCTTTTCTCAATTGATTTTCTGATGGCAACTTAGTTGTTATAAAGCTGCAAATCAATTTCCTTTGCATCAGCAGTGTGAAAGAATATCTTCTATGTCTTATTTTTTTTCTGTGAATCTTAGGACTGAACAACCAAACAGAAGATATGCAAGCATCCTGAAAAAGTGATCATTCTTGAACCAAAAATTTAAAAACATTAGTTAGTAGTTTTCTTTCATTAAAATGTGCACATTAAGGGGCCGGGGAATGACTCAGTAGAATAAGTGTTTCCCTGGCAAGCTCAAGGGTCAGAGTTCAATTCCTGGTTCTGCAAAAAAGAAAAAAAAATGTGCAATTTAAAAATCACTCCTTTACTCCACAGAGTTTCTATTCCTTGGTTTTGTTGAAGAAATGGTTTATTGTAGGTATTGCAAAGTTTACCACAGTGTATCCTTTATTATTTCAAGTGGCCACAGTGATAGTAAAAGTACCTAAGTACTCAGACATGTTAGGCTCTAGCAGTTGCCATCCATTCATAAACAAAAGTCTTGCTGTTTTCAAAATCTTCCGTGTCTAAGTATCTATCTTAAGTGTTTTTCCTTAAGCATCTTAATTGTATCATTATTTTACACAGAATTCAGATTCTCAAAAACTGAAGCAGCCTATGTAATTTTGGGGAGAAAATAATCTTTACTGTATATCAAATTTGTAATTATTGTTGAGAGATTTGTGTAAGGGACGAAACCTTAAATTGAATATGCAGGAATTTCTTCCATTCTGCACTCAGAATAGGTATGTGAGTGTCTGATGAGTTGGCTTTGGGAAGTTACAGAATATGCCAATAAGACCTTCTTGTAGAGGAGAAAAAAGAAAACTCCTTCAGCCTCCCAGTGCTTCTGCCTCAGCAGCGTGTCTGAGCGAGTTCCTCTGTTATTAGGGTCCTGCCCAGCACTAACAGTGAATGAAGAGAGGTAGAACTAAGACTTTTGTACTTTGTTTCATGCCTGGAAGAATAATTAATCTGAGGTTAATATCTACATCCATTCTTATATCTGATAATCAGGCCTGATGTAACAAACTGAAAACATGAAACCAGGAAGCCTAGAAGTAAACAGTGGAACTGATGAAAGTGAGCCACAGTTTTTCATACATACATAATTCATATAAATGGTTCTCCACAAGGTGTTAGTATTTCACATAAAAAGTGTGAGACTGGGTTTTACTGCTTCAACTGCAGTTGCTATATTTCTTAATATTCCCTGGAGGGATTTCCTACATATAAAATTTGTAAAATAAATTTTAAAATACTTATACCTCTGCAAAACTAGCATATTTACTTTTACATAAAGTTTCTAGTGTCAACACACTATAAGGCAAATCAATGCAAAGCATCTGCTGAAAAGTAGACTGGCAAGGTGCACATTCAATCCAGGAGATGGGTTCATCGGATACTGCAAAATTTAAGTCATCTAGTGTGCACCAGATTTTGTTATTATTCTGATGTGCGCACCTGAAACAGGTAGCATGGACATATCCATGACCAAAAATGTGCATAGATGTCGAGACCAACAATAGAACTCACAGAAAGAGGAAATGGCACATTTTCATCATGCATGAATTTAAAATCTGGCAGAATGGGCCAGGCCTCTCAAACACGTCTATCCTAAAGAATCATAGTGGGTAAAACACACCCCTAACATACTTTTCTAATGAAAATGTGTACATTACCATAATGGTAGTCACCCATGTGCCTCAGTAGCTGCTAAAAGAATAGATGAAGCAATCTTTGCATTCACCTTTCATTCATTTGTTTGGTATGACAAATGGCCTTTGCCTGTGTGTCGAAGCGTAAATGGGAGAATTTACCTATGTTATGTACCATATTACATATTTGTGCATGTATAATTTTTTTAGTAAAAGTTTTGATTTTTTATTGTAGAATTAGTAAAATTCAGTGTAATACTGCCCCAAATTCTACTTTTGCAGCTTTAGAGGAAAGTAAAAAATGAGTCAACAGGTGATTTGCTACAGATAATGACTCTGAAATCTGAAGAAGTTAGCACGATAGGATAGAGAAGTTTGGAATGAAGACCTTGATTCAAATGAGGAAGAAAATAGTAATGGAAAAAATAATTCTCTAGCCAAAATGCTGCAAAATGATCATGTATGCTTTAATTATTCAATGTTAGAACTAGGTCAGGAAATGTCATAAAGTTCTAACCAGATACCTATTGGAGGGAAAGCCAACAATGTGATTCAATGTTGGAATTTGTTTGTAACAGGTGATGTGCTACAAGGTGCTTTGAAATGCATTAATAAAGAGATACAAGTAAAGTATTCAATATATATAATAATATACAAGTAAAATATGAATCATTAGTAATACCCAGAAACACATCATCAGGACACCTTACTATCTGCACTAAAAGCTTTCATAGCAGGACTTAACCTAATCATCTGAATATAAAGGATTTTTTGAGAAGTGACAGACAAGGCATTAATATTTTAGAATAATAATTATATTCTAGAGATTTGCTTTCTTTCAAAATTGCCTAAAATTTGACAACTAAAAGACCCACCAAGAAAGAAGAAACATCCTACAATTTAGCTGCTACTCACTCATGTTTTGAAAGCCTTGTTTCAAGCTGTTAAGCAACTTATACACTGTCTAAATATATGACAACTAAGCACCTGCTCAGGCAAGTACAGGAACAGGGGTTCCATCTGCAGCACCACATGCCCTGTTAGCCACCCCCTCTGGGCATGCTGAGCTCGCCACTGAGACCAGGCATGGTGGTGCATGCCTGTAATCCCAGCACTAGGGAGGCTGAAAACAGGAGGATCACTATGAGTCTGAGTTGCATAGTGAGACCCTGTAAATAAACTTTCCAAATATTATATAAAAATGCATTCCTTATTAAATGCAAAGACATTTTCTGTCTTCAATTTAAGAATGTATCCTCCAACTCAGCCACTATTTCATCCCTCATGCAGTCACAAACTACAGGATGTTGTGAGCACACGTGTTTCACTATGTCAAAACTAACCCAAATATCACATTTACATGGGTACACTGGCCACCCGTTGATGCTACATTTGTTGAACAGCTCCAGTTCACCAGCACAAGAACTTTTTGTAAGAATAAGATTCCTGAAAAATGTGCAAATTCCTAATTCGGAAATTAAAAGTCCAGCCTTTGGATTTCAGAAAGATGTTACAACACATTGGCCTCCTATATAATGAAGAAAAGCAAAATAGTATTGATACTGTCAACATTACAACAGAGTAAGATTTATGGAGAAACTGGACATGATGGAGCACACATGTAGTACCAGCACATGGGAGGCTGAGGCAGGAGGATGCTAGGGTTCAAGGTCAGTCTGTGCTATGTAGTGAGTGTCAGACAGGTCTGGGATGCATTATGGTGAAGAAACGCAGAGTAGTATTGATATTATCAATGTTATACAATGGTGACAGGACTTATAGTGAGGGGGTGTGGTGACGTGTGGCTCTAAGTCCACCCATTGGGAGGTGAAGGCAGGAGGGTCCTGTGAGCATAATGTCAGCATTTGCTACTTAGTGAGTTCCTGGCTAAAATGGACTACGTAGCAAGACCCTGTCTGCAAAACAAACAAATAAAAAATGAAACACAGTTAGATACTGAGTCCTCAACATTAAAAGAGCCAGAAATGGTCACATTTTACAAAAAAGTTAAGGTAGATGCTACTGAGTTGTGTAACAACTATAATATCATTCAGAAAACAAAGTGGTGGCCGATGGTTGTGTTTTCCTTGCTTCCAAGCATGTCAAACATAATTGGTTCCATACATACAAAAAAATAACAATCACAAACTATCACAGAAATTTTCTTAGAGGACTGGCATTAGAATTGATAAAATAGTAATTCAAACAGAGGGAAAACAATATTTAACAGCCTGAAGAACTCTGCAGAATAATCCTGGAGCAGACAGTGAACAGACAGGTTAAACATCACAAGAACATTTTAAGGAAACAGGAAGACCAGCAAGATGTCAAACATTTCCTACTAATATACACTGGAGGAAAAACCACAGGTGCTATCAGTGTAAGCCATGCTTGTGTATGGATCACGCTATTCTCATGTGTGAAACTCTTTTGGGTATGCCAATCAAAATAAAGGTTATTTTTTGTGGCAACATTTTATTTGTGTTTACATTAGGGTCCACATGGACGTTTAATTCTTTTATTTTCTAGATTTAGTAAGCAAACAAATAATTGATATAGAAAATGTTGCTATTTATTCTGAACCTTTGATATATATTTAATCGTATTGATATTGTATTTGTTGTTAATGTAAAAGGAATCTCTTGACAAAAAAGGGAGTCCAGAGAGGTAATGAGCATGATCTGGCAAACAAAAGGAAAGCTAAGAACACATGCTGTAGGAGTAAGGGGGACTCAGACATGCAACAGGCTATGGTCATGTGTGACAGCTGCCTCAAGTGTGAGAGTGGAAATAATGTTACCTCCGTGGTAAAGTTCTGTTTGAGTTTTCATTGCATTTCACATCGGAATTTGTTTCTGCTATTATTTTTTTTCTTTTGTATTTGGTACAGGGTCTCCAGGGTCCCACTACACAGATTGGACTATAGTGATCCTTCTGTTTTCAGCCTTCCAAGCGCTGGGATTTCAGGTACGAGCCACCATGCCCAGTCTCAATCACCATCTCAGTGTGCTCCAGGGGCAGGGCCAGCACGGCAGGCGAGGATCAATCCTCTGACCCCTGTGTCTGCCTAAGCAGACATTTTAATCCTCTGAGCTATATGGCCAGCCTTCTGCTATTAATATTCAGATCTTGTAAGCAGGTTGAGTTGATGTTTAAAATATTGATGTTTATTCTAAACACCTACCACATATTAAAATTTGAACACTTTAATTTCTTGTTAAGTACACATTGTTTAATATCACAAAACTCATAAAATTAAATTTAATAATTCATCAATAGAAATACCCTAAAAATAAGTGTTGTGTGCCTCCCATGATGTGCCTTGCAAAAATTTACAATAAATTCCCTAATTAAATGAGTTGCGAGAACTGGGGAAGTCAAAAGCCTGAAGCAATTATTATTATTATTATTATTATTATTATTAATTATTATTATTATAAGTAGTAGTATTATAAAGTAGATTGGAGGATGAGAAATCTTCCACATGGCCAGAATCATCTATAGTTTAATATTTTCTCCAGTAAGAACGAACAAAATGACTAGTCTGCATAATCAGTTCACAGTAAAAGGGAGGGAAAAAATAAAACACACCAGACTCCGACTCTGTTACTCTACCTATTATTGTGTGTTATAAATGAAGTACAATGTAGTAAATATCATCAGGTTTGGATGTCATTAAATAAGCCAGTATGATGCTCCATGTTGCCAGAGTCAGATAAGAAAGGAGAACGCATGCTGGAGAGCCTAGCCCTGAGTGTTCTTTTTTTTTTTCCATAATTTTACTGATAAACACATAGCAATGAGAAAGTTTCAAATCAAATTAGTAGGACAGGGCTGGAGAGATGGCTCAGTGGTCTAAAGCACCTACTTAGAACAAGCTTGGCAAAGCACAGGGACCGCGGTTCAATCCCCCAGCACCACATGCCAGCCAGCCTCGCCCCCTGGTGGGCTGAGCTGGCCACACACACACACACACACACACACACACACACACACACTAAATAAATGTTAAAAAAATTTAAAGAAAAAACAAATTAGTAGGACATAATTAACACATTGCATACATTCCTCCTAGTGGTTAATTGCTGTACAAGATGCAGACATGATATCCTATTTACAAACACCATTACAACAAATCCCTCTATTCATTAAGAGAATGTAACTGTATATCTATCCCAACCACTTGAATACACAGATACAAAATGGACATTCATTTGTATCCCCTTTTTTCCATAAGTTCCATTATTTGAATATTATAAGTGTGTACATTAAAGCAGAGACACTAAATCTCCTGGAAGAGAAAGTGGGAGGAACTCTTGAAGACATAGGGGTAGGCAAAGAGTTCATGAACAAAAATCAAATCGCACAGGACACAGTTGAAAGAATTAACAGCTGGGACCTGCTCTTACTGAGAAGTTTTTTCACGTCAAAAGAAATTACCAACGAAGTGAAAAGGCAACCCACAAATTTGGAAAAAAATCATGACAAATAAGTACTCATACAAAGGTCTGCTCTCTAGAATTTATAAAGAACTAAAAAACACTAAGGCCCCCAAATTTAAAGACCCAATCCAGAAATGGGCATTCGAGATGAACACACGCTTCTCAGAGGAAGAAATTAAAGAAGCGAATAAAAAAAAAAGAAATTAAGGAAGCGAATAAAAAACGAATATGAAAAAATGCTCCACATCACTAGTCATCTGTTAAATGCAAATTAAAACAACATTGAGATATCATCTCACTCCAGAAAGAATGGCTATCATAAAGAAATCACCCAACAACAAATGCTGGAGAGGCTGTGGGGAAAAAGGAACCCTTTTCCACTGCTGGTGGGAATGTAGACTGGTGCAACCATTATGGAAATCAGTATGGAGACTCCTTAGAAAAGTTGGACTGGAAATCCCATTTAAACCAGCTATTCCTCTACTGGGAATTTTCCCAGAGGATCTGAAAATATCATATCATAGTGATATATGTGTACCTATGTTTATAGCAGCACAATTTGTGATAACCAAATGTTGGAGACAACCCAGATGCCCATCACCTAACGAATGGTTGAAAAAGATGTGGTATTTTTGCATAATGGAGTATTATTCAGCTATTAAGAATGATAAACTCAAAGCCTTTATATTGAAGTGGATGCCACTTTAACATATACTCATAAGTGAAATAAACCAGACACACATGTGTAAATATTGTATAGTTTCCCTAGTATAAGAGGTCAAAAGAAGAAATACAAATACAAAGGTACAATACAAGTAAAAAGGAAGCAGGATCTCGAGGACTACCTGAGTGTTCGGAGGAAGGAAATGGGCTCCTCATCACGTCAACAATGTCTAGAGCTCTACACGCACTTGGATACCCTGCTGGCTCTCACATTTTATCCTAGTACAGGTGGCATATGTTAACAATGGCTGTTGCTTTAATTTACATATTTGTGTCCTGTGAGGCAGGACATTTTCTGAGTTTTTCACCTGAAAGGAAGTAACTCTAAGGCAGTGGCCCAAGAATCTATGAAATTGGATAAATAAGACTAATTGTTGGCCAGATTATCCAGAGCTAAGATTCCTGCCTGAAATCAGTCCTACTGTGTCTTTTAGATCCTCTACTTCATCAGAGAAGCTCCAATTAAGACTGAAAATTAAGGGCTGAAAATTGGTAGGAATGACAAGCGTTGGCTTTCCATTGAGTGTCATAGTGAGCATGTTTTTCAACTGTCTATAAAGTATAAGAAAGTGTTTAACTCCAAGGAACTCTCAAGGGAGCCAGGTGGTTTCAGTAAAGTGTACGACTTCATCACCATGCTTTTGGCCATGCACAAACTAAGGAAGGGCCATCCCCTGTCTGTACAAGGAATGTGTGAGAACATACAGGTCTGCAACAAGGAGGCCTTGGTGACCACACTAAATCTATGAGCCACTACTTCAAGTATCAAAAACAAAAGGACAGCAGATTATAAAGCTCACAAGTTCTGGGTCTGTGAGATCCTCTCTTTCCAAAATCTACAAGCTAGGTCATCAGCAAATGCCACTGTAATGCATGTAGTGTGGGGCAAAAAATAAAGGGATTATTGTGGTGGTTCAGACCACAGACAAGATGACTAAGGAAGGTGAGTAGAGGACAGTAAAAGGAATGTGAAGGCTACAGCAAAAGAATACAATTGCATAAAAAGAAACAAACAGAAATGGTAGAGCATCAGGATAGAAAAGATAGAAGATTGTGCCAAAAAAAATAGTGCTTGGGAAGACAGTTTGTACACTGTTACTTATTGTAGGAATGTCCAGGAAATCAATGTATATCACTGGTTAGATTTTTTGTAATGTTATGCCTATGAAAAAAAAATCTGCATTTTTCCTTTAAAAAGACGTTCTCTAAATTACTAAAAAAATGAAACTGGCCTCTTTAAATATTTTCAATGCAATATTTTAGTCAGTCGAGACCACTATAACAAATTACTATAGACTGGCTGTTTTCTAACCAACAATAATTGGTTTCGCGCAGATCTGGAGATTGGCACCTGGGATCAGGGTACTGACACAGTCCAACTCTGAGGAGGGTAGAGTTCCACTTCAACTGGCTACCTTTGACTTCTTGGATCATCTCGTGGGGGAAAGAGTACATGCATGTCCTACTGCGTTTCTTACATAAGGGCCCTAATCCCTTCCTCATCTTCCTGATCTTATTAACTCAAAGGTCCCTCCACAACTACAGCCATATGTTAGGTTTGAATATGTGAATATGTGAGTCTGGGTGGGGGTTATGTTTTGTCCCTGACAGACACAGACCTGACACAGAAAACTAGAAGAAAATGATTTATAGATGATAAAGAATTTATGTTATAAAATGCCAGTATCCAACTAAAGAGTTCTTCTACTTTATTTAAAAACTAATAGGTACATAATATGTGTGTTGTTTCTACTTCAGCGTATAATTTTTTATCATGTACAGAATTATTTTTATTACTGTAAATTGTACAGCCCTGTACAAAGAATCTATTATTATTATTATTATCATCATCATCATTATCATCATCATCATCATCATGCTTCAATGAAGCAAATCTTCAGAGACTATTAAAGTTAGCTTTTTTAGAGGGAAAAATTCAAGTAGTACCCTGTTAAAGTCCTAAATATTTCATGGGCTATAGTTGCTCCATTAGGTCATCTGTAACTTAATGGAAACTGGTGGACAAAGTCGTTAAAAGAAGGACGTGGGTTTAATGCACACGAAACAGAGCATCTGTTGACCAAGGCTAGACTGGCATGGGATAGTAGTAGAAGTTCATGCTTTAAGGTTCAGGGCGGACGTGTCAGAACGTTGCCCCTTCATGCTGATTCCAGCTGCAGAAAGTGCAATTCAAACCTACTTTCAAATTATCATTCAAGTCAGATGAAAATAACTTTCATGGAATGTGATCATAAATTTTCTTTAAAAATTCTCCTAGCTGTGCATGACTTTACAGGTTGCTTTCTAATTTTATTGACTGAACATGAATTATCTTACTAGAGCTAATTCCTTTTTTCTCTTACAGAGAAATGTGATGAGGTACAGCAACCGACTGGGCATACCTATAAAAAAGACATCCTTCATGTATTACCCCTTGTCAATTAACTATGAGATTAGCACCTGGGATACTCGCTTGGTCTCATTTTAAACTACAGTGAAATTCCAAAAGAACGTAAATTGTATCTTACATTAAATCTGTCATGCTTAAAATTGAAATCTAAGACAAGGAAATAACTAGATTGACTTATGTAAGTATTTTACAGATATTTGATTGGCTGAACATGTACATGAATCTTAATCCAAATGAAGTTAAAACTACCTTTAATTCATAAAATAGTACAATAGAATGAAAGACAAAGCACTTTTTTTTAGACAACTATGAACACTAGTTTGACATCTGGATAGATGTCCCTCCCTTTGTACCAATTACCTTTGCTTTTAGATGATTTTCTCTGAGTTACTCCAACACACCTCTTTCTCTATTTAGTCATTTGAGGCACTGTTAGCATTCCCTTTGAAGGGACTATAAACTTCAATACTAATGACATTTATTTCAAATAACTATCATCATGTAACATTTGACATAATCTGGATAGTATAGAACTGTCTCTAATCCTATAAAATTTAGTAAGTTTTATAGAAGTAGAAAATAATAATGAACATAATAGTAAAGAAACTCTGGGAGCTGGTGACACCTCAAAAATGCAGGAGGTCAATGAGTGCCACAGAATTGTAATAGAGACCCAGGACTGGCAAGAAAGGGCTGAGTCCTCAAAAACCAAGATCTGAGAGGAGTTCTGCAGGCAGTGATGCTAAACGGTTAAAAACTGCCTTGCTTTCCCTGTGAAATAAACAATGTAAAACACACTGTGCTTCTAGATTCAGAGTATTTTATATTTGTTTCTTATATGTAGTTTTTCACATATAAGCAAAAACTTTTAAAAAAATTCAACAACAAACTATATGATTCAGGTATATAAAATAGTGACATTACATTACACATTTGAAAGTGTTATTCCTAACCTAACTTATATAAAAAACATATATTTATATATTTGATGTCCTTCAGGAAAATCTACACTTCCTGCCAGACTTTCTGTCCAAAAAGTAGCCACTGTCAAAATTACAAATATTTCACCTAAGGCATATGCTCATACAATTCAGCATTTGTCTTTTCATAAATGTGATTGATAAATTTTAAATTTCTAAACATAATAATCTGCATTTGAATGTCACTTTCAATGCTTCCTTTCACTGAAATATTAAAATTTACTTTTCACTGAAATGCTCATTTCAAAAATCATTTTAAATTATGTATTGCATTTATTCATACTAATTTTAAAAGAGCTCGGTTTGGGCCAGCAAGGTAGCTTAGTGGTCCAAAGCACCTGCTTAGGCAAGCTTAAGCAAGCACAGGGACCACAGTTTGACCTCCAGTTCCACATGCCATGCCAGCACCACCCTCAGGGCAGGCTGAGCCAGTCACAAAAAAAAAAAAAAAAAAAAGGAACTCTGATTAATTCATGTCTAACTTCTATATAGTAAGTATTGTATAACAAAATGTACAACGTATATTTTCTGGTTGATGAGTATTTATTTTTCCTGTTTTTCATGATAGAAATTTAGCAATGCCTATTATTCTTCCACCTAATTGAGCCCATGTGTAAAGTTCTCTGGAATACAAACTCTACAAATCAGATATCTAGAATTCCTACTGATAAGGTAGTCTTTAGACCGTGATTGAATTCAAGATTATTGGCTTATGAAACAATCACCTTTAGTCCTTGCCAGTTACTGTCCAGGAAAGTAGTTCTCTCGAGTACTGAAGCAATAAGATTTGAGTGGTAAAACATAAGGATCTTAGTCTCAGCTAATTTATTCTGAGTTTCCCTAATCATGTCTCAAGTTCATTTTCCATCCTCACCACTGACTTTCTATTACCCTGAGAAACCTGGCCAGCCTGAACATATTATTTATTCAGCAACTGAAATGCTCCAATGATTTTGGGGTGGATATATATTATAAATTTCTTTTTAAATAGGTGTTAATTCCAGTAAAGGCAACATCAAGGAGTTACATATTTGTAATAATCAATTTCTTCTTTTACAGATTAATCTCTTTCATCAGAAGTTAATGGTGTCCTATTCTCCTCCATTGAGAAAGTGGGTCACTCATGTCTCAAATATATAAGCCATTCAAAATCACTTGTTAAAGGAACTAAGACTGGGGTCATTTCCAAAATGAGATCTTGAGTTGGTAAGTTTCCCAGCAAGAAGCAGATGGCAAACTCGACCTGCATAATTTGAAGACAATTTAATAAAGTGGATGTTTACAAAGATTTGAGCCAGATTTAAAGTATCCACATGGGGACCTTGCAGTCCCTGTGACTCAGGAGAGTGGGGCATCGTTATTTTCAGCAGGACAAAGGAAGGATGGCTACTGAGACTTCCAGTCGCCATGTGAGGCAAACATCTGGTAAGAGCTGGGGCATCGCTTGCAGACCTTCCCAGTTAGCACAAGGGATTCTGAAACAAAGGAGGCAAGAAGCTTCAATATCCTGAAATTATTCTCTAAATTTCAATTTGGTGACTTTATTTCCAATGTTCTTGAACAGAGAATATTCCTGTGCTTTTAAAAATAACTTTAATGCATGTAGTTCTATATTATTTTTGTAGTTAACTTGTATAATTGGTCTTTCCTTTTGTTTGTTATTTTCATACAACTCCATTTCCTCAATTTTTGAGATACAGCGCAGCAGGATTATCCTGAGCAGAGCCTCCATCTGCATTTCAGTCTTTCTCTGCTGCTTGCTCTCTCTTTGACCCTGCCTCCCCCCACCAGACCCCCCATTTATCCATCTTTCCTCAAATGGGGTTTATTTTTTGTTGGCTTATTCTTCTTGTTGCCTTTATTTAGCACTTCCAGATGCAGATTCACAAATACATTCCATTGATTTTGTTCATTTAGGTTCCCTGGCCAACACACAATTATGAAACGTTGGTCCGCCAATGCAAAGCTTCAGTGGTTTGGATTTTAAATTGCTGCGTCTTTGCCTTTCTTGTCTACTAAGCCTTCCGTTTCCCGAAGCACACGTTGGCTCTGGAAAGCATGCTGTGT
Source organism: Octodon degus (assembly GCF_000260255.1). Taxonomy (NCBI): domain Eukaryota; kingdom Metazoa; phylum Chordata; class Mammalia; order Rodentia; family Octodontidae; genus Octodon; species Octodon degus. The sequence continues at coordinate 11,437,526 of NW_004524589.1, forward strand.
GGCAGGAGCACAAAATGAGAATTGAAAGGAAACACACAGCTGCACAGATCAGGTAGGGCTGCCCTGAGCACAAGGTCGAGATGGGATTCTGCTGTCTTTGAACAAAAGTTGTCAGTATAAACTCATGATTTCAAATATAATTACTGTATGGAATAATTATTTCCTCAACTCTAGTCAGATAAAATTTTTCTGAGATTTCTTTTGTCCATGACTACTTTACCAGCAATAACTAAAGTCAATTTTAACTTATTTATCTTCTAGGTACTCTTTACTGCCAATTATTCAATCAACATAATTATATTAAAGTATGCACAGTGCTCCCATCAATGCTGGTAATTAAACTGTCTTCTCTATTTTCTTTCTCTCAAATTTTAACTCAACAAAAATACAATGAAAGCAACACAGAATTTCAAAATGCAATGATAGAACATTAATGATGGCTAGTACGTGGCATATCTTTAAAGTAGTTGCTCACATTACCAGCCACAGGCATGCAAAATGGATCAAAGCACTAACTTCTTTTCAATAAACTAATAGAAATCAGCAGTACAACCATCTTCGCTGTCTTGTGCATGTATGCGTATCTTTCCCCTTCTTCTCTTATCTACTTTCCCCCATCCCGTTGTTCTTTCCTCTTGAGCAGTATCTTTCCTTTTGACTAAATCTATTGTACCTTATGGGCCTTATTTACTCTTTTTTTTAAAAAAAATCTTTTATTTATTTATTTGGTACAGGGTCTCACTACAAAGCTCGGACTCATCATGATCCTCATGTCTCGGCCTCCCTAGTGCTGGGATTACAGGTGTGTGCCTCCATGTGCCCTGGGTTCTAGGGCTGGTATGGCATGCAGTACTGGATACTGAGTCCCAGTCTTGTACTTGTCAGGCAAGCACATAGACTGCGAGCTATCTCCCTAGCCCTATACTTTATTGACTCTTTAAGTTTCTTAAAGAATAATAAAAAATTAACTTAGCACTTGAAAGGATTTTTCTTTTTATGTGCTTAGTACAGGGTCTACAGGATCTCCCTACACAGATCAAGCTCGTAGTGATTTTCCTGTTTTCAGACTCTCAAGAACTGTGGTCAGGGCACAGGGTCAGAGTGGCATGTGGTGTTAGGGATTGAACCTTGGTCGCCCCTGCACTGGCCTAAGCAGATACTTAGTTTTCTAAGCTGTCTTTCAGCCCTAGGTTAAACTGTTTCAATCTTAATACAATTGTTCGTTACAATGATTGGATTAGAACATGTGCAACTAATCTGAAAGTGTTTCCCCTACAAAAGGATTTCAGTGTGAGAGAACGAAGCAGTGAACAAAACTGAGCTTTATGTAGCATTTACTCTGAAAATGTGGCATCGATATGAAAGAAATAATATGCTTGTCTGCTATTTATAAACACATTTAAATTTTAAATCATTTTACAATTTTTGTCTTCAAAAACTATCAAAAACATATTCAAAATGTCTGCATGGCCTTTCAGTAGACTGACTTGATAAGACATGTTCTCTTTTACTGGTAGTGCACATGATTGGAGAACATGAGGTAGCACTAACAAATTAAAAGTATAATAAATACAAGACATTTTATTTTAACAAAAGATTCTTCTAATTTTGTGAACAGTTGTATTTACATGTATTGTTTAATTAAATGTCCAGAAAAACCTCCTCAGGTATTAATAACTACTTTGCTGCTATTACTTTAAAATAATAATCATTCTGAAATTATACTCAATTGATTATACTCCAGCTCATGAACTTAATTCTGCTTTATAATTTAGTTATACATACAGTTGACACC
>NW_004524589.1:11440010-11442114 GCF_000260255.1 Octodon degus
CTTAAGCAGGTGTTTTAATCCACTGATCTATCTGGCCAGCCCTATATATCTGTCTCAGTTACTCTTCTTTCATTGCTGGGACAAATACCTGAAACCCAAAATGAAGGAAGGAAAGGTTTATTTAGCTCACAGTTTCTGGAGGTTTCAGTCCCTACTTGGCTGGCTCCAAGACAGAGTGGCACATGGCAGAGGGCATCCATTTCATGGCGGTGGAACAACAACAATGGCAGCAGAAAGCAATGGCTTCAGAGAGAAAAATCTGTCTCTCTGTCCCTCTTATATTTCACTCAGGCTCTCTGCCCCAGGCTGGGGGAAGTACACACACCCATAATCCCAACAATACTAAAACCCATAATCCCAGCCTTGGATCATCCATAATCCCAGTGGATCATGAGTTAATCACAAACTCTTGAAGTCCACCCCCCAACCACTGCATGAAGCTTGGGGGGACAACTAGACGCACACTGTAACAATATCTTTTTAGGGCAAAGGGAAAATTAACAAGACTTTCCTGCGTAGCATAATCTAGTCTTCACCAACACAGCCACATTTATTTTTCTTTGTGTCACCATTAACTTCTTCATACTAATGAGATTCACAGTCACACAGATACTTCATACAGAAAAAGACATGCTCTTCTTGTTTTCTGTTTTATTCTTCTCAAACTTTTTAAAGTTATTTCTTTCCATTTGTCTTTCAAATCTAGAATAACAATTAAATCTCAAAACATATTGGATCGGAGCCAAGTGTAATGAAACATACCTGTAGTCCCAAAGCACTTTGGGATCAGGCAAAGGGATTCTACACTGGAGCCTACTCTAAGTAACACAACAAATTTGTGAAATTCTGTCAAAACACTTTTTAAACCTTTAAAAGTTTAAAAGATCTTGAGATGTAGTATTGCAAAGCCCTTGGTTCATCCTCAGTATCACTTTATACACAAAACCAAAAGCAACATAATTTGTTCTTCACTAAATTAAGGATTTGTAGGGGGCTAGGGAGATGGCTCAGTAGAATAAGTGCTTGCCTGGCAAGCGCAAGGGTCTGAGTTCAATCCCTGGTTCTGCCAAAAATAAATAAATAAATAAATAAAAATTAAAAATTTGTTTATGTGTATGTATATAGGTTCTTTTCTTAACATTGAAAATGCCACTTTGGAATTATATATTTACTTATAGTTTTCCTAAATAACTTTAGATTATTGGATTCAAGGATTTCTAACAAGACAATCTTTGTGGAACAACATTTTATCTCTATGTTTTATAATATATTACAACATATTTGCTATACTGAAGGCATTGAACAGACATTTAAAAGCACCTCAACACTGTATATATTTTCCATGACATACTTAATTGATTAGATAGAAACTTCTAGAGTATAAATATATGTGTACATCAATTTATTCAGCATAATGAAAATAATTACACATTCATTTGGTTTAAAAATTGTCTTGTATTATATTTTCTGGGAAAACTGTTTATTTATCTAATTTTAAGGTCTTAGGATCATTTGTGCAGTGCCTAATAAAGATCAATAAAGAAATCATATCAAAATATCTTGGATAATCATTTTAGAGGAATGATATTATAAATTAAAGTTCTATCTTTTAAGTAAAAAAGCATATGATCATAAGAAATGATTAAATTAGTTGAAAAGCATTAATGCTTCTAAATGTTAATATATGTTCAGAAAAATTTTAGGAAAATGCAATACTCACTTAGAAGTACAAAAGTAGACTTAAATGTATGTAAAATAGCACATATATTCAATTAAAAACAGTTTCCTAAAAGCTAAGGATGAGCCAAAGGGATAGCTTAGCTCCTAAGTGCCTGTCTGGCAAGCCCAGGGTCCTGAGTTTGATCCCCAGTACCATAAAAAAAAAAACAAAAAAAAAACAAACAAATGAAAAATACACCAGCAACCATAAAAGATGAACATGGTAGTGAATGCTTGCAATCCCAGCAATCAAAAGGCTGAGTCAGGAGGACTACCGCACATTCAAGACCAGCCCTGAGCTACACAATGAGTTCAAGGACAGTCTGAACAGCTTATTGAAACCCTTTTTCAAATAGACGAAACAGGCCAAGGAGATAGCTCAGTG
>NW_004524589.1:11443499-11445272 GCF_000260255.1 Octodon degus
TTATTTAATGTGGTCCATTAAACTGTGGTTTCCTAGGTTGTTATTTGTATTAAATAGGGCAACATTAGAAAGTAATTTTCACCATATTTGAAAGCTATTAAGTAGAAAATACATGGGAATGTCCATTTTGGTCATTGGATAAATGTATTGAATATATTGTATTATACAGAAAATGGGTCTAACCTCTGTCAATCTAACCCTACTTTTATTCATAATATGTTGTGATAAGTTCTTTAATATTTTACATTTCAACTTTTTCTCTCAATCTATGCTATAAGAATTCAGTGGTATAAATTTTTGAGTGGCGACAATGCTTATTAAAGCATTTTGAAATATAAAATGCAATAAAACAATTTTTAGATTTTCCACAAATATAAAGATACGTAACTCTCAAGAGTTTATAACTTTAAAAATATCAACATTAAATTTAAAAATTGTAATATTCAAGTATAATTGAAAATATTACAATTTCCTCATGAGAAAACATAATTCGTTGAATTTGTAAAGCTATATTTTCCAATATGATCACAAAGAAATTAATAAAATACTTATGAAACAATCAACACTGATGTGAAAATTTTGAGGAAGATCAACAATCACCAGAGTGAATGAACACCATCTATTTAACAAAAAATTGTCTTGCAATCACCTGTATACATGTAGGTAAAACCCAAGTCTCTGGGGGGAATAATTTGCCTTATTTAATAGTAAGTGAATCAACTTCCAAAATCCTTTCCTAACCATAACCCTTAATGAGCTCTTCCTGAAGATTTGCTTAAATATATTCATTATCCAACTTCAAATAATACATTTTGGAGCTCTTTATGACAAAAGAGAAATATTTTTTTTTTCCTAAAGGACATTACGTTTATAGAAAAGTAAGAAATAACCAAAGGAGAGAAAAACTAGTTCTATCAAAATGATGAGTCATTTCAAGTACTCATGCCATTTATATAAATAAATATGCAACAGTCAGAATTTAGAAGTAATGTGTAGGTCATTTAGGCATGCCTTGACATTTCTACCTAAATCCAGAACTGAAGTAAGTTTTCTGATAGTATGTAATCTAGTAGTGAGTGAAAATTGTTTTGATCATGAAGACTGCCTTTGCAAATTAGTCTACAAAGTATGCATTTTTTTATATATGGACCAAAGTGACTTTACTGCTTTGAAGTTTGAAATTCACTATTTTATTAAATTTTAAAAGTTAAAACATCTGTATTTTAGGAATTACATCTTAGAAATTTAATAAATACATGACAGATCAAGTCACCAACTTTAATATGTAAGAGGATTGCAGTTATTCATAGATGTATGAAAATAAAAATTCATGTAAAAGTCAACCTATACTGGTGTTTTAGCACTTCCCTGTTCATAAAAATTCATGATAGTGCCTACTCACCCTACAGGGTGATATTCCCTGAACAGTGTGCTACCAGAGTGCAACTGAAACAAAATAGCAAACTGTCCTTGGTTTGGAGTTTTAATTGAAAGAGCAATCAAATAAGAAATATGTGCAGTTTAGATAGATGGAATAATTACATCAATGAAGATTTAGATTAAATTAGGAAGGAAAAATGGAAAACAGAAAATCAAGGATCTACTGGATGGATTTCTGATGTCTTTATGTAATGTTTATGGGGAAAAGAGAAGAAAGAATAAAAGAGCGAGTCTTAACCCTTCAAAGGCTTTCAGGAGAAAAGTTGCTGCCATCCACGTTAATGCATAGGACAAGGTAATAATTACTGGACTCATTGTGCATTCCTTTGTTTC
>NW_004524589.1:11449797-11451283 GCF_000260255.1 Octodon degus
TTACAATTTTGCACCCTTGAATTTGTACTGGCTGAAGTCTTACTGATTCCTGCAATGCCTTTGAGTTACGTTTCCTAGAGTCCTATTGCAAAGTACTTGGCTTGATTTTTGCTGCCAGTCACTTCTGCTTTTGTTCCAATTTTGCAGTCAAATCATTGGAATATAATAAAAAATATGTATTTGGTCTCTCGCTTCTTTGTCTAATATTCATTTCTTTATCCCAGCCCCTAAACCTTTGAATTTCTGGAACATCTTTTGTCTTAGTAAGCCAATAAACCCTTGAATAGGGGCTGGGCATCAAAGTCATAAATTTCTTTCAATTCCATTGTGCATTCATTTTTGGAGAAGGAAAAGGCCTGATCATTGAGTTATTAATGGATTATGTCTATGCACCAAAGCTGTCATAAAACATCTGTTTGGGGTTTTGAGTCTAGGAGTGCCAGGAGGATGACATACTCTGGGGAAGGCATAAATGGTCACTGTCCCATTCTTTTTAACTTATCCTTTATGTTGCTAAATAAAGGATAGCAATCTTCATTGTGTGTGATATTTATAATAACAAAGTAAAAGATATAATCAAAGTACTTTTAAGTCATAAGGGTTTCTTCATATGATTGAGCATAAGAAGGCAGTTTAGTAAACTGGGGATCTTACTTTGAAGATGGTGTCGTCAGAGACTGTGATAGTTAATTGTGGTGTCAGTTTGAGTAAGAAATGCCCAGCTAATTTTCTTAGCTTAGTTCTGGGTGTGTCTGATGGATTTACTGAGAAGAGTCACCTTTTGTGTAGGATACAATTGATGAACTTGCTCTTTAAGACAACCATTTAAAAATTAATCAATAGCTTGTATACTTGATAGAATGAAAAGGGAAAGGAGAAGGAAGTATTGCCTCTGCCTCTTCTGAGGAGCCCCAGTCTTCACTGTCACCTTTGGTCATCCCACTCTGGGCTTCCACAACAGAAACTGTGACCTCCTTATGTGGACTCCCCTGGGTCTTGGCAGTTTTGGACTTTTGCCTGGATGTTTCTTTAAAAAAAAATGTTTTACTTATTTATTACAGGGTTTTGCTACTCAGCTCAGACTCGCAGTGATCTTCCTGTCTCAGCCTCCCCAGCACTGGGATGACCAGTGTGTGCCACCATGCCCGGTTTTGGTGCACCACATGAGGCAGGTACAGCATATGGTAAGGGAGATCAAACCCCTGCACACTTAGACTGCTGAGCTATCTCACAGGGCCCGCCTGGATCCTTTAATGTGCAGCATGTAAATGAACTTTTTACATTCTTCCACCTGACTCTACAGGGACTGTTGTAAGTTTATCTTGTGACTCTCTACACATATACATGGTGTATGTAATTTTTTTTCTTTTCTAGAAGATGTTAGTGGTTCCTTTTTCAATGGCATGTAAAATTTTGCATATATTTTCTCAATGTCATTTTCTAAAGTTGATCTGAATTGTAAATTTGGAATATAAAACTAAGTTCA
>NW_004524589.1:11451973-11453937 GCF_000260255.1 Octodon degus
AAAATTAATGTATTGCATATTATTGTCTTCATAGTGGTTATTTATAGTGCAAGATGCAGACATGATATCCTTTCCACAATCACTATTAGTACAAAAATTTCTATCAAATTAAGAGAAAGGAGCTGTATATCTATTCTAATTATTTTGAATATACAGATGCAAAATGGTCCTTCATTTATATCCCTTTTTTGCTTAGTTTTATCAGACATGAGTATTTCATTGTCATTTAAATATTATAGGTGCATGAATTCAGCAAAATATTCCAATACAGTCCAGTAGTCCATAATACTAGTGGGTTATCCCATAGGACTGACAATGTCAGAAGTTGTTGACTTGAGCCTTTTGCGGCTCAGCATGTTAATATGGCTTTACTTTTTATACTTTTCTTCTAGATGGTTAAGGCCAAGATAAACAAGACCTATATAACAAGAAACATAACTTTTTTGTCTGCCAAGTTCAGTCAAATCCCCTCAGGATTTACCCTGAAACCCTGTACTGCAGTTTGTAGATCTTTTGTTAGTGTCAGTCATGTGGATGGTTCATAGCCATTGCTTGACCAATTTGCTCTCTGTGAAAGCCTGAGAGAAAGTTTCCTTCCATGTGACTCTCCTTAGGCACACTCTACATCATTGATCACTTTCCTCTGTGGCCCAATCATCTCCTTGATTAAAAAATTTGGGACACCACTGGGTTACATGATGTTACAGTACAGGTTATCCTATGTCCTGAGTCCTCACTGACCTTGAAAGGCTAGGGCCTCAATGTTGGCTGTCCTTGAAGCCTTTCTTTTTCTCTAATTTTTGGTCTGCAAACTTAAGTTGTTAACCCTCCAGAGGAGAAGCTTATTATGATTACCCTACAACATAAGCATTTGAGCATAACCTCAATATCCATCTGAATATCAAACATCATAGACATAATATGGAACAGGTATTTTCCATCAAGTATTGATATGTTAAACTTTAAGTCCCTACAGAATATGAAGAACAAAGGTTTTTAATTTAAAAAATATTTAAAGAATAGGAATAAACAATTACATCTTTTTACACAGAAATTTAGAAATCTAAACATATACAGCATTGTTGCAGGTCAGTCTTATGACCTTTCTTATTTTGTCTCTTTTTTTTTTATTTTGTCTCTTGTTTTCATTTATTACCATTTTTTTTAAACAAACAATTACTTGAAGGACAGTATGGCAGTAATTGGTATGACTTGACAAGCCGTATGTATTTAGACTGAAATGACAGGCATTCCAAACATGCCCCTAGTATTACACATTGCTATTTTCAGTGCAGTTGCTTAGTTCACAGGTATCAGCCTATATAGTTAGTCAGGGTGAGAATCCTACCAATCAACTGCTAGTTTCAAAAACCTGTTGAAGATTCTCAGGATCATTGCCTTACCTATCTTGTACATATAAATGCATGGCTTTGCTTACGTGTTTCCTAGCTTCTCTCCTTGCCCTCTCTTCATTGTCTAATCCTGAAGTTCTCACTTTCCTTTTAATTGAAGCTCATTGTTTTTATGACAGATCAAAGTCCAGTTCATTTAGATTTACAGTAAAGTTTTAAAAAAATTTCCAATTAAGGGTCAGAAAATAAATATTTTAAGTTTGAAGGCTACAGTCATTGTCAGGTTCATCTTTATATACTGAGATTCAACTCTGCCAGTGTATCAGAAAAGATGAAAATCAATATTTATTTATTTGTTCATTCATTCACTTATTCATTCATTTAATAAAGCAGTTTTAAGCAGGAATTAGCAAGGACATAGTTTACCAGTCCCTGAGGATTATTAGAGCTTTATGATCAATAAGCTTACATATAATAGTGCTGATATTTAAATTCCCTTAATAAGATGAGAGTGTGTCAATTTGCTAAGCAGAGGTGATTTACTTCCACTTCCCCTTTCCTGTCTGACAGAAGCACACACATGCGTGGTGAAGCAAGAAGTTCACACAGGTT
>NW_004524589.1:11457648-11458168 GCF_000260255.1 Octodon degus
TCTCAAAGGCTAGACCCTAAGAACTATTTAATCCTTTAAAAAGTCGACTTTTCCAGTGAATTAGATTCCTCACTGGATCACATCTTTTAAAAGTCTCACCTTTTCCCACATCACCCCACAAGAAATCAACTGTCTGCCACTTGCACTTTGGGGAACATATCCAAACAATAATACCCAGAAAATGCTTTATAAACATTTCTGCGCTCAAAAGAGATTTCAGTAATTTTCATGTAATTTCTTGTGATACTAAAATCAAAAGTACATGAATTGGAATACAGAAATTCCAAATAAAATTTTATATAGAATAATATGAATGGAATAATCTTTAATATTCTTAATAGAGTCATTTATAAATTTCAGCAATAATAGTAAATAGTAAAATGTAAACATAGACTACTAAAACATGTTTTGGCAAATCTATCTTGTGATATTGTTTGACATGCAACAGAAAATGCACTCATTTATTCCTTTTGTTCTCTATATTTGCCAAATCTGCTTGATGAAATTTTATGACAAACAT
>NW_004524589.1:11459564-11460995 GCF_000260255.1 Octodon degus
CTTATCAAGTTACTGGTGAGGAAATATAGGTTTACTCAAATATTCAAGTTAAAAACTTAGAAGGGCTAGGGATTAATTTTACTAATAGAGTATTTGTCCATCATTAGCAAGGTCCTGAGACTCTTGTACTTCAGAGCAATCGTACTAGTGATACTAATGTTAACAAAACAGTTTTAGAAATATAAAGCAAAACTATAGGCATAATTTCACCTAAATTTGATCAGTTAAACATAACATTGAACAATATGCTGTAAGACAAATATGAACACTCCAGTGCACCAGATAATAATTTACACACCCACATGTGTACTAAAGTAAAGTGCTCATTATAGAAACTTGAGAAAATAAACTTCTAACACTATAAACACATTAATGAAATAATAACCACTAACTTTAACTTTGATATTTAGTATTTTGTTCATAATTGTATATTTACAAGGGATGATAAATTTGTATTTTATTGATATAGGAAAACTTAATAGAATAAAAGACACATTGTCATTAACTCCCTTAAAATAATCTTCTCTGCTATCAACACACGTCTCACTTCTCTTCTCACTTTCTGAAGCAGTTCTTTCCTGTGATTCCTTTCTTTTTTTCTTTTCCCAGTATGAGGGATTGAACTCAAGACCTTGTACTTGCCAGTCAGGTGCTTATGCTGCTGAGCTATCTCCCAGGCCTTTCTGAAGAAGTTCTTGAGGTCTTCTTTCATGAGTGTCTTTGTGAAGTGTGCTAACTAATACAGTTGCTGCCCTATGACACACTAAAGAAAGGTAGGCTCACAAACACATTTTCCTGTGTCCTTCACATTTTGCACTGGATCTGTACTGTTAGAATTCTGGCTCTTAAAACTCAAAATGGGCCTAGCCATAGAGCTCAGTGGATTAAAGTGCCTGCTTAGGCAGATGCAGGTGCCGAGGGTTTGATCCCTGGGCTGCCATGCTGGCCCGGCTCCTGGAGAACACTGAGATGGAGATGAAGACTGGGTGTGGTGGTACTTGCCTCTAATTCCAGTGCTTGGGAGGCTGTAAACAGGAGGATCACGATGATTCCGATCTAGTAGTGAGACTCTGCAGACCCTGCACTAAACACATTAAAAACAATTCAAAATGATCAAGAAACACAAATATTTTCTATTAATTCAAGCTTATGAGGTAGCCATGACAGTGTAACTAAAGGCACAAAAATGACTGCAGAATTGCTTTAGAAAATGACAAGAACTATTGCACCATCACATCAAGATATAGGTGTGTATTCTTAGCAGGATTAATGGAAATGCATATTGTCGTGTAATAAATATTTAGATTAAAACATTTACTTCATTTAACCACAGTTAATACATGCTCATTAGGTTTATTTTGTATTGCATTATTAAAGTTCGAAAGCTTTTCCATCAAGATTTATTTCCTTTAAACCTTGTCTATGAAAAAG
>NW_004524589.1:11462020-11463652 GCF_000260255.1 Octodon degus
CTTCTACATGCACCAAGGGATGTGATTGCTAGATCATGTGCTATCACTATAGTTTCTTGAAAAGCACCGCAATACTGTTTCATCAAAAATCAGTACAAATTTATTTTCTTAACAACAACATGTAAAGACTCTCTTTTCTTGCCATCTTCTACAACACATCTCGTTGCGTTTTATGACTGCAGCCATCATTAAGGGAATAAAGTGCTTTTTCACTATGGTCATTATTTGCATTTCTTAGATTATTAATAATTACTATCAATAATATTACTTATATTGAGCATTTTCCTTACAGATCTTTGCAAGTACTTTCTTTTTTAACCAGTAATAATTCTATCCAATTAAATTATTTTTCATTATTCTCTACTGATATGGATTATGTGTTTGATCTCCAAATCCGTATTTATTCTACAATCATAGAAGACCTTCATTACCAATAGTCTGGAAGTTTCAGATATCTAAATTTTATCTTTCATAGGTGTTACATTTTAAATCAATCTATCTCTACTTATTAAATCATCACTTTCTTTGTACCAATGTAATGCTTGTCTTCATCTTCCTTAACCTCTGTATCATACAAGATCATCTGAAAACTTTAAATTATAAAAAATAACTTCATAAATCTAAAGAGATCATTAAATCGTTTATCTTAGAAATGAATTTTTAAGTTGAGATACAATAATATTAATATTTGTTGTTTATATGACAGATGAAGTTGTCAACAGTATGTAAAAATCAAATCTGTATAATATACAATTCAAATTATTCTACCATTATTCTCTTTTATATGTTTGGAATTTCATACTTTTCAATTATTGTAGAGTCTGTAAAGCAAGATATTTTATTGTACTTTGAACAACAGGTGTTATTCTTCCACTTTATTTCGATTCCATTTTCTTAGCATCCCCCCCACCTTATTTTTGAGATACATTCAATTTGTAGTTCAGGCTGACCCTGAACTCACTATATATTTCAGGTTTGCTTCAAACTTATTACATAGTCCAGGTTTGCCTTGAACTCAAAGTAATCTTCCTGTCTCAGCCTACTGAGTGCTGAAATTACAGTTATGGGCCACAAGACCTGGCTCTTAGTCACCACTTCCTTGGAAAACCTCAAATGTTTTTCCCAACTGTTTTTAAAATATTTTGAAAATTCTCTTCCACTTGGACATTAATATCCATGCTTCAAAATGCAACATATTAATTTATTGAAAAGTACAAATTAAGTGAAAGCATTGTAAGTATCACATTTAGTGACATCTTAAAATTCATTGTTAAAAAGCATTATATGGCACCTTTAATGATAAGTGATCTACAGATGATTTTGTAAATGTGTTCTTCCTATGAAGTACTATAAATATTATGTGATCAGAAAATCAATAATACTATAGTGAATTATTAAAAATAATAATTAATTTATTATTTTCATAACAAAATAGTCCATAATAATAGTGGGTTATCTGTAGTACTGGCAATGTCAGAAGTTATTGACTTGAGCCTTTTAGAGCTCAGGAGCTTAATATTGCTTTACTTTTTATATCTTGTTTTTATACTTTTCTGCTGGATGGTTAAGACCATGATAAAGCAAGATCTAAATAGCAAAAAATCTAACTTTTGCATGTGAAAAGGTCAGTCC
>NW_004524589.1:11464552-11472628 GCF_000260255.1 Octodon degus
AAAAAAAAAAAAAAAAAAATTACCTGTCATACTTATAAGATAGTGCTTATTATATCATGTATCAATCAAGAAAGTGGAGCTAAAAATCAATAAATGCAGTTCAGAAAGAGAACAAAACCTGGAAATACAGACCAAAGTCAGTGGAAAGGCAATACTAATTATGTTGAATTTTGTTATTGATATAATTTCGTTTTCTTTTTTATCAGTTATTTAACCTCTCTCACTGATTTGCTTGTTTCCTGGCTACTGCGAATGAATTTGTGGAAAGGCAATGGGACACAGAAAGAAAAGGAGGAAGACCGAGGGATTTGTTGCAGAACGCATAAGAGACTCCATTATGTTTGAATAAAGAACATCATTCAGATGACATAAATCCAGATTAGCTTTCCTTGCTTAAGGTATTAGGCCAGATCAGGATTAACATACAGAATACAGTTGATTTCTTTAGAACAGTGTTTCATAGTTTGAAACAATGTGCAGTTTAAAAATTCCTACGATGAAATCTATTCTTCAATTGATGTAAATATGCTAAATAATATTATCTTTGGAAATATGAGATTGTCCTCCTTCGCTTTTTAATAAATGCTTACTTTACTGCTTCAGAATAAGCATCTTCCCAGTTCCCAGTTAACATAGAAACAATGAGTTTCTATGCATATTTTATTCTTATTCAACACATAAAAATCTGAGTAGCAGAGATTTTCCCAATTAAATATACTGAAATTTAAATATAACCAGACTTATGGAGCAAAAAAGTTTGTCTAAAATATAGACAAGTAGTAATTACAATAAATACATTCATTTTCCTTGAACAGTCAGTCTAAATCGGTAATCTCTTGATCTTCACAGCTGCTTTTTTTATTTAGCATCTGTCAATCTTGCTCTGAATGCCTACTGACCTAGTTTCAATAGTTGATCATCTTCCTTCCTTTCCAGTTCTTTCCTCCCAACACTGTAGTATCTGCAGGGGTTCATGCAAGCTAAACAAGGACTACCACTGAGCTACCCCTTTAATCTGATTGAATGATTCACTCAATTAATTTTTAGACAGTTTCACTAAGTTGCCCAAACTGGCTTCAAATTTGTGGTCATTCTGCCTCAGGTTCCCAAGATCATCTTTATTTCTGATGTTAAGGTGTATGACATTGACACACCTGGGTCTCATTTATCATGAAAGAATATTGTTACATAGAAGTATAAAATTATATGATAGGGCTAAGTCTTGAGATTTTATACTCACTTTCAATTTTCTATCATAGCCATTTTGAAATCAGAGTATGGATATATTGAAACAAAAATATGTAGAGAGAATTGCAATAATCATTTAGTGTGATAAAATTTGGCAGAATGTTTTTGTTCAGTTTCTAAACAAAGTATAGAGACAATTCTATCTCATTCACCCATAAATATGGAAAATTGCTCACCATTACTTCCTACCCTAATCTCTAAAGTTAGTTTGCCTATTCCAGTGTTACTAATGGTTATATTCTGTCATGGAGGTTTATCACAGTTACTGATAATGATAATGAACCTAGATACTGACCCAATAAACATTTTTTAGAAGTTGAAATGTGAATACGGACTATTAGGTTTCAAATCCTATATCTATAATAAGCTATTGTATCACCCTAAGCAATTTTTGGAATGTTTATATACTGGACTACAACTGAATACAAAAAACAAAGGGAGGGTGTACCATTATATTCTTTTTAATACTTCGCAATAAAACAATAGTAAGAAATGCAAAAATTAATAGAATGTTGCATTCATAAAATTTGAATGTTTTCTTCATAGCACACAATTGCCCATAATTTAGAATCACTGGTATTTATTTCATTTCTCCTATGCCTTAAAAGGAATTTCACTACAGAACTGTGGATGTGTTGCTGCTTAGTTGTTGTGTGTGCTTCTTGAATATTGAATATTATTAAGTGCAGTAACTTTCTGTAAGCCTCTAAGAAAATATTTTCCTTCCTGGTTAGTAAATGAACTTTAACCTTTCTACCATTATAAAAACCAGTAATACTTGACTGGAGCAGAGTACATCCAGTTCCTCCTTTCTGGGAAGTCACCCAAGGCACACATGCAGAAAATGTCACCTTGAGAGAAGAGGGTTTATTTTTCCTATTTGAAATCACTGTTTTAAAATCTTATCCCAAAAAATTCTCTTCCATATCATATTCACACTGGGTCTTATAGGCATTTATAACAGGAAATGCACCAATCTCAGGCTTGCTGCTTGTAATTGTGCTTGTATAACTAATTTTTCTGATCAATAAAAATAAAAAGGTTCAGGGCTGGCCAAATAGCTCAGCCAATTAAAATGTCTGCAAGCAGGCGCAAGGGTTGGGGTTTGATCCCCAGGCCTGCCATGCTGGCTTCACCCCCAGAGTGCGCTGAGACGGCAACTGAGACTGGACATGTCGGCACGTGCCTGAAATCCCAGCTCTTGGGAGGCTGTAAACAGGCAGATCACTACCAGTCCGATCTAGTAATGAGACCCTGAACACCCTGTAGACCCTTCCCTAAAATATAAATAAATAAATAAATAAATAAATAAATAAATAAATAAAGGTTCAAAACTTAAAGCAAGGTAATGTTTGTAAATGACAGAAACCAATTAAAGACTACTGAAGAATTGGTATTCAGACAATTCAACATTTTCTTATTTAAAACTATACTATAATTTTCAAATATTTTTCTGCAACAATATATAAAATGTTTTATGACTTTGCTAAATTAAGTCCATAATCATATTGTTAGAGGACAAAAGGATGAGAGAAATGTATTGTCCCTTGATACAGTGAAATGTTTTAATTCCATTGGTGATGCCATGTGTGGTAGAAAAGGCTTGAGATGGAAATCAAATAAGAATAAAATTTGAGCTTGTGTTGCTAAATGTGTTACATTACGTTATTACTGAACCTAATTCTCACTTTATTGGCTTACAATTTAAAAAAATATAAAAATCTAAGATCGTTGTCATTCCAATTAAATTCTCCAAACTATTTGGAGTAATCAGTGTTAGAATATTTTCTTCAGATAATACAGATTTATTTCATATTTATTTCCTTACACAAACAAAAATTATCATACTGTGTTAGATTTTTTA
This sequence comes from Octodon degus, assembly GCF_000260255.1. Classification (NCBI taxonomy): domain Eukaryota; kingdom Metazoa; phylum Chordata; class Mammalia; order Rodentia; family Octodontidae; genus Octodon; species Octodon degus. Next base: position 11,467,665 of record NW_004524589.1, read on the forward strand.
AGATGTATTCTATGCATGTATGTTTGTGCATATGTGTATATGTTGAAAATAGGCAAAAGAGTTACTAGCTAGAACAGCAAATGTAAAGAAATCCTTTTATTCTCATCTGATACTGTGCCCTGCAGGATGATCTTACTCTGCTAGCAAGGTTGAGGCATATGGGGGCATTTGCATGCTAAACAAATGTCATTGGTTTTAACAAGTTCCACTTCTATAAGAAGACATACTGAAGATTTGGATTTGCAGATGGTATTTTCATGGAAATTAATTCTACAAACACCATGACATCCTTTAAGTAATCTGACTGACAAAACAGGCCATACAGTTTGCTTTAGGACACATGCCCTAAAATAATGTCCTAACAAATCATTAATGTCACAATTAGTAATGAGAAAAATAAATTGCTTACATTTTGATATTTATTATTAAGATGTATAAATTAATATAATTAATTTACTTGTTTAATTGTGTTCTAAAAAGGATAAGACGCAGGAAAGAATCTTAATATTTTAGAGAAGTATGGAAAATATTATTTTGTGTGTGTTAGTATCTTTCCTTATGTTATTCTTTTCATTTTCTTAAACATATACTGACATAAGTAGAATTTAATGACACTTCAAGGTGTCATTCTATGGACATGATACACTGTGAGTACCATTGCTTTCTGATGTCACGTGGGCCACAGATATGAAAGCAGACTTGAGAAGAAAGCAGAAGTTGGGACACATTCCTATTTTATTTTATTTTAAAGAGAAAAACAATAAACTGAGTTTGAAGAAGAGGTAAGCAGGACAGTTTCAATGGCTATACACTGGGTATTGTTATATTCTGTAGTCATCAGAATAACATATTTAGCCATGATATCTTGTCTAAATAGTATTAGTAAAAAATATTCTTTTCAAGGAACTAAGAGGAACTAGCTGTATAATTATCTTAACTTTTTTGTATGTGCACATTTTTTCTTTCTCCCTTTCTTCTTTTCCTATTGCCTCCAACATAGCTTGCCTTTGCTTTTGAACAGCTTCTTCCCACTCCACAGCATCTATTCTGTTTCAGATCCTATTTTTGTCACACTCTTAGCAGTCTTTCTCAATTAAAAACATGATTAGTTTAATAATCTGCATCATAATAACATTTTATTCCTAAAAAGTCACATTATAACTAATAAATGTAGAAAAATATCTAAAGTTTATTTTAATACTTCCTTTGTTTTCCTAACCTCCAAAACCATTCTGAGGGAGGCTCTCTCTCTCTCTCTCTCTCTCTCTCTCTCTATATATATATATATATATATATATATATATTCACATATAATATATATGCAGTCATTTATATAAAAAAATCCACACTTTTATACTTAATCCATTTAAAAGAAAATTCTTAAGAATGATAGGGTATGGAAAAAGTGTTTGCATGTGAATACATTAAAGTTGGAGAGTTTGTCCAGCCACGGTGAATGCTATCCAGAACAAAGGTCACTCACTACCCAGGGTCAATCCCGGATTTTATTAAGTCATGAAGGAGTGGCTTGAGGATGAATGACTAAGAATTGCAGGACGTAGGTGAGTTCTGTGAGCTTGGCTAGGTAGGAGCCCTGCATTTACCTCTGTGATATGCAGAGAAAGATATGCAGGAAAAGTGATTTGCATTATACTATTGAGATAGTTTTGGTGTCTGGTGCTTCAGCTCCGATGTGCAATCTTTTAAGCCCCAGGAAGTCATAGCCTCTATCTTGAGGCTCAATCCCAGCCGACAGTGTGGAGCACTGGCTCTTTGTTCTGTCTCAACCAAGTTCATATTAATGAGCAGCAGGTGTGGGTTTTCAGGGGAACTCATGTACCATCTTCAAAGACTACTACCAGCACCTTGGTTAGACCAATATACATTGCTGAAAGCCAATTGAAAATTTAAGGAAAAGTCCTATCCAGCTCTATACCTATTAACACATGTGTATAGGGTCAGGCACAGCCAAAGTGGAGACAACTGCTCTTCTTTCAAGGAGAGGTGCTCAGGTGGTCCGCCACATACTATGCTCATCAGAATGAAAGCAGGGATTCCTGAGCTCTTCGTTTGGTATAGGTACATATAGTATTTTGGCTTATGTTTTTTTATTACAAAATAAATGATGTTTTCAGAATCAAAAAGAGAATAATAATAGAAAAACCTAAGAGCAATAAAACTTGGTAGCAGTTATGGTATGGAAAATGCTTCAGTATATTCACTTTGTTATGCCACAGTTAGCAGAAAATCCTCATGCTCTATAATGATACAAGGGAGGCTTTTGGAAATACACAGGAAGGAATTAATTGACGAAGATTCAATTTGAGAATTTTCATCATATCTTTAAAAATGCACATTTTGTGTATATACTTAAAATGAACAAAGATTGTCTTCTGGACCATATTATACATTTGATTATCTTAATTTGTTTCTTGAAGTCTGACAAGCTTGCCACTCCTTGTACGAATTCCTAATTCTTGTTCCAAGGATAGGAATGTAAGCCAACACATTTTATGCATTTTTCATAGTTTAATCAATTTTCAGAATGTTTTATACAACTATATTCACTTAGGTGTTTTTTTGTTTGTTTCGTTTTGTTTTTATTTGGCTTTTTTTTCTTCACAAACCTTTGACAGACTGGGAAAAATGACTATTTTTTTGAGAAATTTGGTTGTTTTGGGGTATCTTTAAGTAATCAATGTTACAATTTTAGGTACTTCACATAATGAAATATATTAAATTAAATTTTAAGAAATATAATATTCAGGACTGGCCAAATAGCTCAGCGGATTAAAGCACCGGCAAGCAGGAGCAGGGGCGGGGGTTTGATCCCAGGCCTGCTGTGCTGGCCCCGCCCCTGGGGCGCCCTGAGACAGCAATTGAGTCTGGGCGTGGTGGAGTGTGCCTGTAATCCCAGCTTTTAGGAGGCTGTAAGCGGGAGGATCACTACAAGTCCAATCTAGTAGTGAGACCCAAAACACCCTGTAGACCCTTCCCTAAAATACAAAAAAAGCAAGCAAGCAAGCAAGCAAGCAAGCAAGCAAGAAAGAAAGAAAGAAAGAAAGAAAGAAAGAAAGAAAGAAAGAAAGAAAACAACAAAAAAACTCACAAGAAATATAATATTGAATTCATTCAGTAAGTATATAAACTGAACGGCATCATTTTTGAAAGGCATCCTACCACATAATAGAATGCTGAATTTTATATCCACAAGGCCAACTTTTTTAAATACGAGGCATAATTTTATGCCAAGAATTTAAAAGGTAGAGTCTCTTCGTGTGCATACAATCGAAGAAGTGCAGCAATAAGCAGCAGCAGGGCGCAAACAATTAGGTTTATAATAATCACGTCCATCTGCTGCTTATAAATCACCACTTTTCTGATCAAGTCTAGTAAAACTGACTCAGGTGCAGAATGTCCAGTAACAGAGCTGGCAGAGGAGCAGGTGGGCGACCACATGGCACCGGGAGACCGCTCTTGTCCACCTCACAGCCAGCACACTGTTTCAGCTCAGCCGATTGCAAAACAAAGCACTGTCATAATTTACATCCCTTCATTAGCTATGGGAGCAACAAGACAGGTTTCACATGCCATAACCTGTTCATGGAGTCTTCCTATACGTTATTAAGGAAAGATGCTTCAAGAAATACTTTGTTTTGCTGATTAAAACAACAACAACAAAACGCTCCTGGGCTGGCGGGATAGCTCAGTGGACTGAGAGTCTGCTTTGGCAAGCAGAGGGACCAGGGATAGAACCCTGGTATGCCATGCCAGCCCTGCCCCCTCAGGGCATGCTGAGCTGGTGACCGAGTCTGGGCATGGTGGTGCACACCTGTAATCCCAGTGCTGGGGAGGCTGAAAACAGGAGGATCACTAGGAGTCCAAGCTGCGTAGTGAGACCTAGTACCAAATACATAAACAAAAAACAAACAAACAAAAAACCCACTTCATTTTACCACTAAGGTACTGCTAATACACATTTTTTAAATAGTATTTTATTTATGAAGCCATTACCTGAGCTGTTTTTCTACAAATTTCCTAAGCTTATATAAATGTATTTGTTGACATTTTTCTTAAAATTATAATCCAATTATTACTTACAGTAATTAAAATATGTTCAGATTCATTTTCTCAAATATTTTTACAATGAATTTGATTATGAGAACCAGTTTATTCAGAATACTTAAAAAGTATTTTAAAAAGGAAATTTTTGAGTTGTTCTATGTAAATACTATTTACTACTTTTTAAAAATCTGCGCATAAAATTTAGAATATTAGATGAATTTAAAAACCTTTCTAATATATAACAAAATATGAACATTTATAGAAAATCGCCTAAAACCAACAGCTTTACACCTTCTTAACATTAACTAGTTAAAAATCAAATTCCTTTTCATTTGTAAAGCTCATCTGATCATATTTGAAAGTGCTCATATTATTTGTTGGTTAAAGCAAAATCTGTATTAAAATCTTACAATTTAAAGTATATACTAGACCTATTGCACTTTACTAATCATAATTATTAAAAACATAATTTACTTAAGACAAATATGAAAATCTACAACTTTCAACTGCAGTGTTACTATATTGCATGAGTAAGGTGATGATAGTTGAATAATGGCTACTAAATTTTATGTATTGCAGACCTAATATTAAATATGAAAATATCTGCATATATGGCTCCTGCAATAATAATAAAGGTTAAAAGAGGTCAGAAAAGTGCAGTCAGAGAAAGAAATCTCACTGCATCATCTTTCTTCCATGTTAAATCTAAATAGAGACAAAATACATAGAAATATAATTGTTGTTACTACAGGTGAGAAGTGGGCAGAAACTTCTAACTATGTAGAATGATTCATTTTATAGATCTAAAATTCAGTAATAGTGAAGACATATGAAAACAATTCTTAATGTCACTATTACTGGTCACAAAAAGTAATAAAACAATATGACTGAAATATTTA
>NW_004524589.1:11472728-11496490 GCF_000260255.1 Octodon degus
AAACAAGCAGGGTATGATGGTCAAATGAATGAGATATCATAAATAAAAAGGGTCTTTATTCTTTCCTTTGAAGATGTGAACCTACAGTTATGATTGTGAACAGCCTTTAGAACTGGGAAATGTAACTCCTCTGGATTTATCAGAAAAGAATGACACCCACTGGTGGCTGCGTAATTTTAAAGCAGGGACCTCTATTTGATCTCTCATCTACAAAATTACAAGATGATGAAATTATAGTTCAACCACTCAATAAGGAAGAAAAGAAAGGTAATAAGTGAAGTCAAATGACAAGCATAAATAAACAATAATAATAGTCTGTTTAAATAGCAAGTAATTAAAGAAACCGGCAAGAAGAGAAAAGTAAAAGTAGGAACAATTTGAAGAGGAAATTGCTGCTGGGAAGGAGTAATTGTGTGCTATTTTTGATGATGTTTCATATAAATAGAATCTTCCTTTGAATTACCATTAGAGATAAAAGACAAGGAGAATAAATTGATTGTCCAAACCAACATAACAATTATCTAATTTTTACCTAAATTTTGAAATATATTTTTATATTTAACTTGCATTTTTTGTATACCAATCTCAAGCCAAAGCCACAACTTATTTTCTTCTTGAATGGTTAAATGCCAAATGAATCATGAGGGCTATCAAATAAGGAAACGATCTCTTGATGGGGGGGGCAAGAATTAAATTTATTATGGATGAAATGTACTTTTTTTCTGTGTCTATACAAAATAAAGGTCATGTGAATTAGAGGTCTATGATAAAATGGATTTGTTTTAATTTTCTATTCATTTTAATGAGAAAAAATAATAGCAATGAAACAGCTTCAACAGGTTAGTTAAAAAATAGCCATCTACTAAAAGCAAAATGGCACTAAGAATCAATAAGTTCTTTAAAAATAGATATTCTTCTATTCACAGGGATTGGATGTTACATTAAGCTTTTCTAATATCCTTAGGTCATGACAGTAATAATAATAAAATAATTTAAGTTGCCTAGTCTATATGCATATATTTGTGCCTATAAATTAGATTGCTAAACTATGTACATTTGGAAAGATTACAAATTTAGAAGCTCAACTAAAAGTGTTCAGCCTGTAAAATTATATTTTCTCTATAGAAACTATTTAAATAAACATAATCACCTAATAAAAATGCTTTCCATTTAAATGCCATGTATAGAATGTGTAAGGATCTTTTGACTTCTTTCATTTCACTTTGCTTTCTGTGGAGTTTTATTTCAAGCCTGTGTGATCTTTTATGTTCAGATCAGCCCCACAGGGTAGCAGAACAGGATGAATGATGAGCCCAGGGAGATCTGACTATTTCTCAGTTTGTCATGCTGAAAATTTTCTGAAAAAAAAATGAGGAATTTTCTATAAAACTTAAACACTATTGCATTGATCTCTACTGGTGAGCATATAAAAGCTGCAAAGTATAGAAGGCACTAGCTATGAACTGACAATAAGTTTAGCTGGTTATAGTGTTTTTAAAAATCCTTTTTAATATGATTTCATACATTTTGAAATACTATGTAAGTGAACCAAATATGAGTCAATTCTCTCACCAGACTACACCAATGTCAAGACTGTTTCTATAATTTGTTGAAAGCCCTTAAACTATGTATTGAATATTGAAATATTGGAATCATTATCAATACTATTAAAATAATTAAGTAGTTTTTCTCAACCATACACTGAAAAAATTATGTGTATGTGACAGAAAGTTTGCTTTTAACTGATCAGGATGTTGTTCAATTTTTAACTACATGCTTGTATTTGTAGAATTTTTTTCATTTTATCGTTATTTATTTAATACAATTTTCTATATCATAGAATATGAATTTTCCAATAACAAAGTTATTAACCCCTACAATAGAAACTATATAGGTACATGTATAAAATTATAGTAAAAGTCCAATATTGATGTAAATGTATTTTTTGTAAGAAAGTGAAAAAAATTCATGCTCATACATAAGCAAGTAGTTTCAACTTGTTTTCAACAACTTTATGATTAAGTGATTTTTTATTTACATGTTCTAATTTTTCAAAAACAAGATATAATATGTTTAAAGAGAAACTAACAAAAGGTTACAATACTATTACTAGAATAGCAAACTGTTATTTCTCCATGGCATGATATTTATTTATTTATTTTAAATTGTACGTATTTCTTTCAGGGCCTCACCATACGACTCAGACTCCTAGTGATCCTCCTGTTTGCAGGCTCCCCAGCACTGGGATGACAGGCATGAGCCATCAGGCCCCGTCTTGGCAGCCCACAGCATGCCCAAGTGTGGGGCTGGTGTAGCATGTGGTGCTGGGAGTCTAACCCCAGTCCCTGTGCTGGCCAGGCGGGTGCTTAGTGCCCACAGCTACCTGTCCACAGTCACTGAATTATATTTAAACTCAATCATTATGAATTAATTAACAAACATACTTAAAAGTATATTGAATTCTTGCTGTTAAGATAGTATGACATACAAAATATTTCCTAGGAATTCCTTTCTGTTGTTATTGTTGTTGTTGTTGTTGTTTTTTTTTGCAGTTCCAGGATCGAACTCAGGACCTTGCACTTGCCAGGCAAGCACTAATTCAACTCAGAGCTCTCTCTCTCTGGCCCAGAATTCATTAATTTATAAGAAGCTCCCCATACTAAACACATCTTTGTGTGTATTCACAAGCATACATTTTAGTGAATCTAGTAGAACTGTAAAATTAGAAAAGTTATTTCTTTAACTTTTCTGATATAATTGATATAATTGTTTCTAAGTCTTTATTCATGCAATCAAAAACATTTGCTCTGATCTATTCCTAGAACATTAATAAGTGCCTGTATGTTTTTTGCTTTTAACATAATATGTACAAATGTTCTGCTTTTAGTATAAAGTTGAGCTACTCTTTGAAGATTAGATGATGTTGTCCATTGTTTTCTGAAATATATTACTCTTTTTCCCTTTTGTTTTATTTTACCTTTGACTCTCTGCTCATTTATAGAAGTGTAGTATATATTATTTTTAGGCCACCACATATATAGAATGCTTACTTTTATTGATGCAAATTTGCATATTTTATATTCCTCCTACTGAGAAATGTTGTGGTCAAAAGCTTTCATACTAAACGGGTCTGACAACAATGGTACTTCCAAGGAGACAGAGAAGTACTCTATGATTCGTGATTATGGTAACATTGTCACTTTAGGAATAGATGCTAAATTATCATTATCTGCTAAATTCTGACCAATATTTACACGATCCTTGAACACAAGCTGAGCCTTAAACAGCAACAATTTTACATTACTATAATCTTTCCCATAGTGAAAAATAAGACAAAATAAGAAAATAATCACGCGAACTAGCAAAACTACAAGGAAGACGTTTTTACTTCTCACGATGACCACAATCGTGGAATGGGAGGCAGCAGGCGCTGCGGACCACCAGAGACGCGGGGCTGGAGCAAGGCCCGCCACGAATGCACGGAGCTCGCGCTGAGCCAGGTGAGCAGCCTGCGCTGAGGACAGGAGGCGTCGGGTTTGAGCTGGCTGAGCCAGGTGTTAGGCAGAGGTGCTCCGCCTGGCATCCACCTGCTGCAGGTGCTGCGCGGCTCTTTCTCACGGGAGAGGGCGCCGCTTGGCCTCAGCCTCCAGCGTTGTCATTTCCTTAGGGCCTCCCCCTCCTCGGGGATGTCAGGTGCTTTGAGATGGCTCAATACAAAAAGCGATTGACTGGCAAACACAAGGATCTGAGCTCAATCCCTGGTTCCACCAAAAAAACAAAACAAACAAACAAACAAAAACCACTTTGGGGGGCTGGGGAGATGGCTCAGTAGAATAAGCACTTCCCTGGCAAGTGCAAGGGCCTGAGTTCAATCCTTGGTTTCGCAGAAAAAAAAAAAAAAAAAAAGGCTTCACAGATGATCCCATGAATTGAAATACAAACCTGATATCTTAAACGTATCCTTATTATGTGACTGATGAGTTTGAACTCTGAGTAACATGCAAGGAAATTAATTACCAAAAGCCATATATAATAATATTTTTAAAGTTTAATATGTTTATGTTCCTGACATTTAAATTTTTTTCTTTACCAATTCTTAAAATTGCTTAATTCTTTTTCCATTACCAAAAGTCATGAGTTCATGCTCCTTTTTGCAAAGTTATTTTACCTTGTAAGTATTAAAACGGATAATTTTTATTGCAGTAAATTGAATGTGGGTGCTTAGGCTATTAGTACCTTTACAATGCTTAAATTTTCATTTATAAGAGTTTCTCTTGGGGCCGGGGAGATAGCTCAGTAGAATAATCACTTGCTTGACAAGCACAAGGCCCTGAGTTCAATACCCAGTTCTGCAAAAAAACAAAAAAAGTTTCTCTTATTTAAACAGGATATTTATAGTTGCCGTAATTATTAATAATGAAGAGGTAAAAAATAACTGTTTAAGAGTTCTAGAAATGAAACAAATACTTACAATAATGTTAGAGTATTTATTTAAGAAATTAGTTGGATATCAGGCATAGCAGTCAATAAATTACCAACAACAATAGTGACCTGGTATTTTTTTAATCTCTTCATTTCTTCTCACTTTCCATGGTTCCATGGTACACTCCAAAATCAGCAGCTTTGGAGTTACCACAGCTATGAAGAACTGCTACCTTATGATCATTAGAGAAGTCTCAATGAGTTTGTATCCACCCCAGAATTGTTTACATAATATATTTTTCCTACCTTGGGCCTAGAAGCTCCCTGGAAGTTTTCAGTAGTAGAGTTTATTTTCAGTGTGGTCCAACTTAGAATCTGTTAAGTATCTATCTGTAAAACTGCTGTGTAAAACAATGTAACATATTGTCAAACATCACATGTGGTTAGGCAGGATTAACTGGTGGAACTCAATAAACTATCCAAGGGAAAATTAAAAAGAAAGTGGAGAAAGCTATATCCAGGACACCAATAAAAACATTCAGCATGTAGTACTTCTGGATGTCCAAGTGGTCATTTGTGCCAAACTAGATGCATGGCTAGAAAAGATTGAATAATAATCCAAAGTCTCATTTCTGACAAACCTTGAGGTTCTCCCTGTGCAAGAAGTAAAGGTAAGGCATAAACATAAAATGCCAAAGCCTTGGAGTATCTTAACACTCACACAGTCTCTTGGCAAAGACTAATAGATATGAAGGCTTTTAAGAAAATATCTGAACACTTGTTAGCTGAATAGATACTATACAAGTCAAACCTTAGAAAAATATCAACTTTAATAAATTAGTCTTAAGAACCTCAGAAACTATAATGGCAACATAGAGAAATCAACAAATAGCAGCAAGAATAAAACAAAGGCCTTCTAATTTCCAGAATAGTATATAGGTTTGCTTTTGAATAAAATATAATAAACAATTTGTACCACCAAGTCAGACAACCTAAAATTAATTAATAATTCCAGGAGAAACAAAAATACTGGAATTTACTGAAGAAAAATTATAAAACTTGAAAAAAAAATTGTTCCTAGTAACAAGATTCAATTTGTCATTTTAAAACATTCCAAAAGAAAATCCAAGACACATAATTGTTCTACTAGTGAATTCAACAAAATGATTTAAAACAAAAATAGTCATCACTCTTCATTTAAAAGAAATATATTCCTATTCCAGCCAGTACTAAGGTCTGGCATGTGTGTGGGACCACTCAGGGCACTCCAGATCCTCATTCCAGCTAACACACCCAGGCCAGACATATGTGTGGAACTTCCTCCATTAGACAGGGCAGTATGAAACCCTGTAACACAACTCCCTGAAGAGAGGCTAAAGGAAAGAGCCTCACACCCAACTGATCCAGGCGCAGAATGACTTGTCTGCTCTGGAAGGTTCATTTCCAAGCCTGCAGCAAGAAGAAGGGAACACAGCAGCCAGACCCGAGCCACACCCACCTGGACGAGATTGAACTTGGTAGATGCGGATCTGGTGCTAAGGTAATAACTGCCCCAAAGCTCAAAAACAAAGATCAGATGACAGTGCTATACAAAATGACAAGAAGAAGGAGCAAAATGCATTCTCAGGCCCCAAGCCCACCCAGAACAAATGCAGAAGACACTAGCACAGAAGAAATTGGGAATCATACCCCTGAAATGTCTGAATTAATAGCGTCTGAAGTAAAGAAACAACTGCAGAAAGGTATAAAGGAAATCAGATCAGAAATACTTTCTGAAGTAAAAAAAGAAATGATAACTATAATGAAAGAAGTACTAAGTTCTAAAGAAAACACTGATAAAGAAAAATAGAGCAGAATATAAAAATGATGGAATCCTATACTAAACAATACAGGAAAGAAACAGAATGCATGAAGCAGATTCACAGTGACATACAGGAAATTAAAACTTCAGTCACAAGCTGGCAAAACCATTTGAATGAAAGTGAAAAGAGACTTTCAGACCTTGAAGACACCTTTGCAAATAGTGAAAAGGTAAGAAAAGATCTCTTGAAAATGACTAGGATGCAAGAAAATATAATTCAGCATCTCCAAGACGATGCAAAGATAAACAATGTAAGGCTAGTAGGCATCAATGAGAAAGAAGGAGTCAATACAAATGACACAAAAAAATGGGCAGAAATAATAGCAGAAAACTTCCCAATATGGGGAAACAATTGACATTCCAGTAACCGAAGCATATAGAACTCCAAATAACATCAACACAATTAAAACTAAACCCAGACATATAATAATCAAGATCCCAGAAATTCCACACAGGAACACTACACTAAAAGGTACAAGAGAAAATAAACAGATCATGGTTAAAGGAAAGCCCATGAGAATAACAGCAGATTTGTCTTCACAAACCATGAAATCAAGAAGAGCATGGAACGAAGTACATTTCAAGTCTTGCAAGAAAACAAATTCCAACCCAGACTGATACCCTGCAAAACTCTCTTTCAAGTATAATGGAGAAATGAACTACGTCCATGACAAAGAACAACTAAAAAATTTCATGACAACAAAGCCAACCCTACACAGACTACTAAAAGATATTCTAGAGAGGGATCAAAATGACCACAACTCCAGCAGATAGGGCAAATTATTCTTTCAATTATTCTTTTGTATACAGCAGTAAAATATTTCCATCAGCTTACTCTACAAACAGACTTCTCCTGCTCCCTATGAGTCATGATTCTGTCCAGATGTACAGAGTGGACATCAAGGAAATAGCAGTAGCTCAGTGCCACAAGTGACACCTGGCCACAGTAAGCCTCATAGACACTGTCCATGTCTACCAAATACCAGAACTTTGTGCAATATCCCATCCTCAAACTATTACAAGTGCTGGTCATATATTTGCCATTCCATTATTTTTGTTACGTTTTATTCTTAGCAATTCTTCACTATCATGAAACCTTTTTCTTGGCTGATATTTTTGTCTATATTAACCTAACCAAATATTGTGTGAGTACTCTGAATTGATCACAGATTCATACATATGATACACTAGTTGGACTCACAATTCAATTTTATTTTTAATATTATTTTGAAATATTTAAATTTTGAATTAATTAATATTTAATTAATTTTCTGAATATTGATTAATTTTAATTTTAATTTTATGCTTTATACTATTTCTTTGATTTACAATCTCCTTATAAGACATGGTATGATATTTTCTTCTAGTATTTAAACTTTAAGAAGTGCATTTCCACTTTCCATTTAATTTATATTAGTTCTTTTACACACACACACACACACACACACACACATATATGCACACACACACACACGAAAAAATATGTATATTACCTGACATAAGATTGATACTGTTTTGTGGAAATCTTCAGTGACCTTTTAAAGGGGTTTGTCTAATATAATTGTATTTTGCATAGTCCTACATAACTACCATTTTGAAAGCTCTTTATTCTTTATCTAGAACCATTCAGCAACTTTTCTTGCCTTGTGGATTATGGTCTTTGTTATTTGCTCTATGCTACATCTGGAGGTATTAGAATATTTTGAGTTTGTATAACTGGAATATACTTTACTTATAGTTTTCAAATATATGTTTGCTAAGTATAAAATTCAATGAGGGCAGATCTATTATTTTTCAGTCTTTTGAATTGATAAGTATAATTTCTTACTCACTTGCTCTTTCATTTCTACTGTGGAATAAAATGCTATTTAATTTGTTCTTCCATAGTTAATATTTTTTCTATGTATATGCTTTAATGATTTTTTTCTTTATAATTAGTTTTGGATAATAGCATTTTTGTGTATCTTGGTATGATTTTATTCAAATTTCTTGTGCAAAAGGTTCATTTTTCTTGGAAATGTGGTGCTATAATTTTAACTAAATTCAGAAATTTTAAATCTTTAAATATTCATTGCCTACCCCCTTCTACTTTGAGAGTTCTAATTTTATGAATATGTGTTTCCTGATTTTGGCACACAGTGATCTATTATATGACTGATCTGTAAACTCTTTGTTCTTCATGTTTATTTTAGACAATTTTTATTGTTATATTCATTTAAGTTTGTGAATAACTTTTTTACAATGTGCAACCTATTATTAATCTCATGTTATGTATTAATTGAAAAAAGTTTTTCTAAAATTCACTCTGTCTACATCTCATATCTTTCACATTTAAATATTTGTCTATAGTTTTTAATTTTCCAAACAATTATTATTCATTTTCAATACTTAAAAATAAAATAAAAGACAGAGATTGTCAGAATAGATTTTTAAAAATGGTCCAGCCATGCGCAGAGACATTATGTAAACTGAAAAAAAAAAATACCCTCAAGGACTGACCAAATAACTCTGCAGATTAAAGCACCTACAAGCAGGTGCAGGGACCAAGGGTTCAATACCTGGGCCTGCTGTGCTGGCCCCGCACCCAGGGTGCACTGAGATCATGACTGAGACTGGGCATGGCGGCGTACGCCTGTAATCCCAGCACTTGGGAGGCTGAACACAGGCAGATCACTACAAATCCAATCTAGTAGTGAGACCCTGAACACCCTGTAGACTGTTCCTTAAAAATACAGAAAAAATAAATAAATGAATAAAATTTTTAAAAAGCTCAATAAAATTATGTATGGTTTTAAAAAAAATCCTACAAAAAAAAAAAGAAAGAAATATATCCCCACAGCCACCAGTGGCTATCTCAAGTAGGAACAGTACTGAATAATCCACATGCCATGTTTCTTCCTCTACTTATATACCTAAAATAAGGTTTAATGTATAAATGAGGGGCTGGGAGATAGCTCAGTAGAATAAGTGCTTCCGTGGCAAGTGCAAGGGCCTGAATTCAACCCCTGGTTAAAAATATATATATATGGCACAGGAGATTAATAATAACAATAATATTGAACAAAGATTTGAAAAATAAGCAAGCTAAGAGTTACTTCTATAGCAACACTAATATCTCATCAATTAATCTCCTAATTAGATGGCCATTATATTGACTGAAGAACAATTAGCAGAATGGATAATCTGGACAAAATTGAGTCTTTCCTTGGGTGGGACAATATGGAACAACAGGAGATGTCATCAGGCCACATGGAATAGTATACAACTACAGTTTATGCATTATTTATGCCCACATTTTCCCACTTAATATTTTTGGACTGTTGTTGAGCACAAAAATCATAGAAGACCAAACCCTAAAGTGACTAGACTTTTTGTACTAACAATCCTTCACACATTAATAATCTTCACACTTACCAAAAATATTAGTGGAATGAAGGTTTCTGTACTTGTTCTACAAGTCCAGCATTACCTGTCACTAAATCTAGAAAAGGTATTAAAACAGAAATTATAAAAATATATGCTTTATAAATATGTGTTAGAAAAGAAGTAAGAATTAGTAGATGTGCCATTGTTCAAATGTCCTCTACTGGTATGTAATGTTACTACATTTCAAAGTGTAACTTTAGGTTATTTACTTTTTGATGAATCTGAGTTTATATTTTAAATTAAGTTTATTGATACAATTTACATACACATAATGATCGTGTTCTTCACATGGAATTTATACCTGTACATGGTCTATCTTGATTGCACTTATTTTAAGCTTTCCACATGATCTATTTACCTAAAACTTCCCCCTGTATAAGCACAAGGTACTTTATCTTCACCAATCTCTTCTCATGAGAGTATTGTTGAATTCTTACAGATATCTTAAAGTTTTACTCCACATAATATATTTGTCTGAGAATATCTGTGATTCTCAAGAAATGTTGGATATCAAGCAGAAACATACTTTTTATGATTAACGGGTCATGCCATGACTATTTCTGGAACTATCTTGAAGCCTCAATATTGACTGTTAGCTCTCTTTGGTAGAAGATAATAACATGCTGTGTAAAGCTTCTCCCAGGATGTCTTTTCTTCCATCTCTTTTGATGTCTATTGAGCATGTCACTGATGTGTTACTACCATCATCATGTCAGCAAGCATTCCATTACGTGACATAGTAGAGACTGCCAGGCACATATAGACGGGATGTGTTTCTCCACAATTCAGTCTTTTAGTTCTCAGCAAGCTTCCTTTTTATTCCCTAGATGCAGACAAACTGAACAGCCATTAACCTAGAATTTTCTATTTAGCTTCTTAATTTTCTGTAGACTGCAATCATTTCTATTACTCACACACTCTTGAAAAAAAGACTTCCTCCAGTCATTAGGTTTCTAAAAACACCCCCTTGTTTACATATCACAGAGTAAATGACCACTTTTCCAGAGTGGCTTATCTCAATCCATTTATCATCTATCATTTATTTTCTTTTGATTATATAAATTAAGCAATAGTCTGTGGCTTCCCCACAATTGCAGCTCTCCACGACTCTACCCTATCTCTTAATTTTGTGACAGGTCAGATTTCTCTGGGATATTGTAGTGAACTTATTACCTATTACATAAATGGGATTTACTCTTACTGTAATATTTCAATATTACACAATGTGTATCTTTCAGAATCTAATTCAGCTTAATATTATAATGTCAAAACTATCATAGGAATATTTATCATAGACTTATGCCTACAAAAGATAGCCATCTTTGAACTCAAACAATCTGATGACTCTTCAGTTAGTGAATCTCATTTTTTATTTATTTATTTGGTACTGGGACTGGAACTCAGGACCTTTTACTTGCCAGGCAGGTGCTTATGTCACTGAACTATATCCACAGCTCTCCAACTTCATTTTGATAAATTACCATGCCATAGAAGATTGGCAACAGATGGATAATCTAAGAACATTATGTGCTAATATATCCAAAATGCCATGTCTTATTATCTCTTCTTCCAAAATGTTTAATAGGAATTCAAATTTTTATAATTATACCATGTGAGCTGTGACTTACTAACCTTCCAAAAGCCACTTTGGGTTTTGCAGTACTTTCATAGTTCTTCTAAGAATTTAAATCCTACAAAAGGAAAGCACTAACATACCAATAAACTCAGTTATGCTCTTTTATTTTCTATCCTTTCTGACTAGAGGATACTCAGGATCTAGTCCCATGATTATTCAGCATCTGACTCTTCTGACATATCAACACTTTTATCTTCTCTGAGAAAAAGCATCTTATACTTGGATATATTATGATATCTATTGTCTTCAGAAATGACAAGGCAGACTTTATTGACTTGCAAGTATACCTGTCTATATTGTACTGTTTTTAAGTATTAGTGGACAAGAGATTTCTAAATTCTAATGAGAAAGAGTAGCTCATTTCTATGAGTGTTAAACATCTAGTTTAGAGGTAATATTTCTAGATCAGAAGTAATATTTTTCCAAATTAATCAACTCATGTGCTCCAAATCCCAAGGTATCATTTCCTCTGAACAAATGGCACTGTTCTTTCAGTAGCAGACTTGTCACAGTTGAAAAGTCAATCTGCTTTGGCTTTCCTTTTTTTAGACATTAATCTTATGACTTTAAACTGTTGAGCCCTTTGGATGCCTGAATGCATGTGTGTTTTCCTGGAGGATCTCTAGGATTCCTGGAGGATCTCCCCATTAATTCATTCATTGATTAGTTATCCTTTGAGTTTAGGATAACTGAGCTCTGTTAATTCTTCTGTTAAAAATTTGAACAACTCATTCAGGACAGCATGAAGAAAGTTGGAACTTTTTGTTTTAAAGAGAACAGCAGTGCTATGCACATCATGGGTGAGACAGATTCAAGACAGCATTTAACAACAGGCTTACGAGCATGACCGTGACACTAATGACTACAGATCATTTTCCTCAGGAAATATGTAATAGTGAATAGATGAGTTTGTAATATAGTAGGAAAATAGTCACAGAACCTACACCGATGAAGAGGAGAGTAAACCTTGGTGGATAGAAGTCGAACTGCAATGTAATTCTATGCAAAACCTTGTCCAATACCTTGAGGAATAGTCCATGTCTGCTGACCATTCAAAGTTTACCCCAACTGAGGAATCTGGGCTGAATTTTATCAATGGGTATCAGCTCCCTCCCATGTCAGTTCACAGGAATGCTCTCACGGACATGGCAAGCTGTAGGGAAACCCATCGGAACTCTCCCTCTGAAATCAGAAGCTATTCCTAATATTTTTCAACGAATTCAGGAACTTTCCATGTTCTTATGTCTAGGCTGTATATCTAAGTCTTTATTGAATATCGTAAAAGTATAAGGACAGCAAAAATTTGGAATTGGAATTTTTTCCCCAAAAAAGCCTGAAAAACAAAAAAAACAAAAATCCAAACGCAAAAAGAAAGAAAACCAAAACTGCCAAAAGGAAAAAAAGAAAAAGTTAGAATGGCCAAAAACAAAAAAATGGATTCAAAAGAAAGGAGGTAAAGAGGAGAAAATGCTTATAGAAAGCATGCACCCGATGGACAGGGAGCTTCTGGAAAAGGAATTGTCTCAAAGGCTTCATTGGGTTTTTTATGCCACAAAATCATAACTTGGGTGGGTATGGGTCAGTCAAAATATAATCAACCTAGGATTGAAATATAATTCTTGGTTAAATTTGACCTAATAGGAATGCAGCATAGATAGAAAGGATATCTCCATGAGAATTTTTAACTTTAGCTTGTTTATAACTTCTAACACAGAAAGAACAAAGGCATCCCTAAAAGGAAAGGCAGTGTGGAGTAGGCATCCTGATTGTATACCTAGATGTTCATGCATTATCTGGGCTCCAGGGCCAGGTGGTGCAACCTCAAGCTGCTATTTATATAGTTTGTATAAAAAGAATATAATTATTTAAGAAAATGATAAATTCTAAAGAAATAATACTAAATGTGACTACTCAGGATAATACACTGCTGTGCTAGCCCCACCCCCAGGGCATACTGAAATAGCAACTGAGATTGAGCGTGGTGGAGTGTGCCTGTAATCCCAGTACTTGGGAGGATGAAAAACAGGAGTATCATTACCAGTCCAGTCTGTGTAGTGAGACCCTGTAGACCCTGTACTAAATAAATTTTTAAAAAAATTATGAGACTGGGTGTGCTGGTACATACCTGAAATCCCAGTACTTGGGAGGCTGAAAACAGGAGAATCACTACGAGTCCAATCTACATAGTGAGACCCTGTAGATCCTGTATTCCCTGTACTAAAAATATGTTCAAAAAAGAATAGTACTCACAAATGTCAAAATAGTATTAATTTAGCAGGAGAAATATTTTAAATACACTCAGTTTTTTTACTTTCCTATTACAGAAACAAATACATTTAATAAAATTCAAAAATCTTAAAGAAAAAATCACACTTTTATAAAATTATGCTCCAAGTAGTCATTCATTACTCAAGATACAATACAGAAAGTATATAATATGAAAGGAAACATAAGATAAACATTAATTTAGTATGATGAAAAAGATTGATTATGAATATTTATTATACTTTTGAATATTCATGTTAAGCCCTGAGAACACTGTGTTCTAAAGTATTGACACTTCCAGGTGAAGAGAAGAGATGGTAGGACAATATGGTTTGGAACATTATAGTTTAATGTTCTAGTATTAGATAGACACAAATAAAAGTAATGAAAAGATGATAGCTTCAAAGCTCTCACATTTCTTTCTAATTCTCCTTAAATAGTTATATTTATAATATTTTACCCTTTAAATTATAGAGCATTCACATTCTGTATCTTTACCATAATTCCTAGAGAGATCTATCTATCCCTGTAGATGTACAGAGATACATAAATTAAGATTCTGAAAAGTCAGTTTGCCTGGATTTTTCAATTCCAGAAGTACTGTTTTCCTATTTGGCTGTGTTCTCTCAAGAAGCAGTTCCCCCCAGGGAAGTACTTTATTTGTGATGGATACTACAGTTGAACCATCTTTCTTTACTATCTGGCATTCTGATTTCTTTAGATCATTCCTTTCTGTTTTAAAAAATAACTTTTTAAGCATTGCTCTGTGGTTATTGGAACTGAAGCTACTTTCATGAACTACTAGTTTCTCTTAGTTCATAGAAAAGTTTTGTTATTTATTTGTTTTTTCTTTGAAATAGAGACCTTTCTTGTGTTTGCATAACTACTTTGAAGACAAGATACAGTGTGTTGCTATTATTCTATTATTTTTTCATGGAATTTGTTCCATTTTTTCATATAAAAACAAAGAGAATTTTCAAAGAAGTGTAACAACTTTCTTCTTTTTGATAGTTTGAATCATTCTCCTTGGGATCCTAAAATTTTTCTTCACTTTATTTTGATAACTTAGGTAGGTCTCAAGCATCCACTCAATATCAAAAACATTAAAATGTTTCGCCTCTCTTTGTCCCCTCTCCTTCTACCCTTAGTTCTCTTCCCTTTTGTAATAAAATAGCATTTATTACTGTAGTCTCATAAGCCTACTTCTTTATCATAAATATTATCTTCTTACACATCCATATGAAATCCTTATATTTATTGTTAACATTTTGTCATGATAATTTTCATACTATAGTTATGGGGTATATTTCTGTTGTATTTATTAAATTCTGTAAGGTAGGCATAATCCTTATTATCATTGAAGACATTTTTTCATACTTTCTTCTTTCTAAAATTGCCATTTTAATGGGTTTTTTGATTTTCTATCTTTCTATTAAATATTTGTTGAAACACAACTGTATATTTTACTGTTTATTCATATTTATTCATTATTTTATTAGTACATGTTTGCAGTATGGGGGGATTATATTCTTCCTGCAGGGTTGTGCGCAAACATAATTCATCTTAATATTTCAAGATCCCTTTCCCCTCTCTTTGTTCCCTCTCCTTCTGCATTTGGTTCTCTTCCCTTTTGTAATAAAATAGCATTTATTATTGTAGTCCCACGAGCTGCTTGGTTGCAGGGTGGCGTGGCTTGGGCAATCTAAGCCTGCCTTGTGCATACTCTTCTCATGTTACTGGTATAAAGAGTAACAGTGCAAGTTGAAATATGCAAGACTACCAATGCTATGCTTAAAACTACCCAATGTCCATAGGGTAGGAAAAAGAATTTTATATCTTTAGGGAGAGAAATGAAAGTTCAAGAATGAATATAACTGAAAAAACTCACAGCCTGTGAGCTAGGACATAGTTTCATCTATGTTCACTGAGATGTTTAATTTCTCTACCAACAATAAAAAAAGTATACTCCTGGCTGATTTTCATCATTAGAATACTGTTTTCCTTTATGTTGAGTATTTTTGATTAATTTTGTTTTCTGTCTTCTTTAAGTAATTACACCGTTGAGTCCATGTTTTCTTGATTGCTTCCTATTTTGAAATACATGGAGGGAACTGGCTCCTATTTCTTGGATTTTTTTTTTATTCTCAAGAAAAGGTTTCAGCAAATTCTGTATCCACAAAAAATACACAAGCTGAAAACTTCAATAATATTTCTGAATATTCTTTAACATTGTTGCTTCATCTTTTTGAGTCTACTACCCAGGAGCACAGGGAAACTCTCATTCTGTATCCATCCATTTAAAATTAGATGATAAAATGTATGCATCTGTAGATAATTGAAAAATATGGAAAAAATTACTATTGTTCATAAATGTCTTCTAAGAAGAGGGATGATTTTAAAATTATTCATTAAAACTAAAATATATCTTTCTTTTTTCATTCATATGCTTATAATTTTACTTCTATATCATCAAATTGATATTATCCTATGATTTAAGCATAGCAGATTTTTTATTATCTTTAAAATTCATTTGTTTGGGTCAGCCAAATACCTCAGTGGATTAAAGCAGCTGTATGCAGGCTGAGGTATTTGGCTGACCCAAACAAATGAGCTCAGGCTCTGTTTTTAGCCTCTCCAGTGCTGGGATTACAGGCATGTACCACCATACCTTTTCTCAATGGTGAGTTCAGCCAACCATGTGGGCTGTGCTGGTACAGCCTGTGGTGCAGGGAATCAAACCACAGTCCCTGTGCTTGCCTAAGCAGGTCTTTAGTGTGCTGAGCTATCTTGCTGGCCCCATAACATAAATATTTGACTTAACTTGGTGGTTTAAAATAGTAACTTTATAAAGTACTCAGAATATCTAAAATTATTCTCAGAACTCTACTGAGTTTAGTTTAGATCTAGTGTTTGATATAATATAGTCATTTGTATATATACTTGTTAAAAAGTCATTATTTCTTTATTAGTCATAATCTTGAAGCTTTCTAAGAGTTTCCATGTAACAGTAATAGAACTGAGTGACTGGGTAACATGAACACAACAGAAAAAACTCACAGCCTGTGAACTAGGACATATTGTAATAGTTTAATTACTTTTTCTAAATTATGTATTGTTATTGCATTTATTTATTTAAAATAATGCAGTTATTGAAAAAGCCCAAAATGTACGGTCATGCTTAGGGTTCTAAACAATTAGGTCAGAAGACAAGATTGAGGTTAAACAAAGGAAAAAATTGTCATGCCACAAACATGTACACTTCTACACAAAAAGAAATAGATATTTTCTTCAGTGCTGAAAATTTGAGAGCTAAAAGAGTATTTTTTTTTGTTTTTGTTTTTGTCTGAAATAAGGTTTCACTATGCTGAGTAGCCCAACTTTGTGCTCACTTTTGCAGCCTCTTGCTCTTTAACTCTCTGTGATACTCCTGTCTCAACTTTTCCATCACTGAGATTCCAGGCATGTGCCACTACATCCAGTTCTTGTGAGTGTGTACTGTTATGCCATTGCAAGTTCTACTTTTCATTTGGTGTATCTCAAAGAATAAAACTACATTGAAATCATTTGAGTTTTGTCTATTCAAATTCAATTGTAAAGAAAAAGGCCTACTTAATGTCATGTTTATTATATATTTCATATATATACATTTATGGCTTTCCTTAGAATCAAATATCTGATACTGTAAGCAGATTAAGGAAAGAAAGAAGTTATTTGCTGGATGCTATCGATGATGCTTTTAATGAATAAATTAATACTAGCATGAATATTTATATGGTACAAATGAAAATTTTGTATTTTCTGAGACTGTTTAGTAAACTATGTTTATTCCTTGTGAATTAGTGTATTGTAAATTGAAATTAGAAATGAATTATAATGGTTAAGAAGTGAAAAAATTGTTATCCACTTAATTTCAAAAAGCTATTAAAATGAATATATTTTATATGTTCTGTTTACATTTTTATTTATCATGCATTATAGTAGCTATTATGCAAACCCGATGCAGGTGAAACATCAAAGAGAAAACAAAAATGTAAAATGTACAATTCTTAATATATAAATGCTTAGCAGTGCATACACAAGGTTTACAAACTGCTGAGGGATGAATGTATTATATAGGTCAGCTACAGACAATCATGGGTGCCAATATAGATTTGCTTATGCAATTTATGTATTCTTAAGATAGCATAATGCAAAATGATTTCTTACCATGTAGTATAAGAGAACTGTAGAATCAGAAATCATCCAGGAAGGAGACTCCATAGTTTCAAACTGAGGCTCTTCTAGGACCTAATCTTTCATGTAAATGTGGGTAATTTGCTTATGTGCTCAATTTTCCAGCCTCTGTCTCTCTCACAAAGGGAAAATGATGGTAATGAACTGTTTGCTGCTTCTGAGTCTCTGTGAGAATTTGAATGTTTTTTTTTTTTTTTTTTTTTGTGGAAAGAGCTTAGACAATCACCTGGAGCATAAGTAGGGCTCAACACAGTATACAAATTAAGGTGGATCCAGGGAGTACTTTAGGAAATGGTATAGATTACAAGAAAAAACACATGGAAGGTGTTCCATAGTTTCACTTCCAAGTTCATGGTTTCTCTTGTCAGTTAGTAATATTTCATTGCTATTATTGTATACTTTAAAAGTGAAAAGAATCTTCTAAAAATGCATCTTTGATAGCATGTGATAAAGACGAGTAGTTTTACATTAACTTTTCAGTGCTTCTAAATGAGACAATGTAGATGAACATATTAGAAGAGCTATAAAAGAAAAGAGAAAAAAATAATGTTTAGGTGGAAAAGCAAAACAGCATTTTTAAAAATAAAAAAATTTTTTAAGGGGCCGGGGAGATGGCTCAGTGGAATAAGTGCTTCCCTGGCAAGCACAAGGACCTGAGTTCAATCCCCAGTTCCACCAAAAAAAAAAAAAAAAAAGGTTTTTAAGCCCCTTCAGTATGATAGAGACTGCGAAACATTATCAATAAAGAAAAGCAACCAATACCTATTTTGTGCTATCATTTTCAGACTTTCTCTAGAGAATAGTTTAAATGAAGAATACAAGTCACCTATGTGGACTTCCCCAGTTCCAGAGTTATGGTCAGATCTGTGACAGAAGTATGAAGTTATATTTTATTAATTTGTACTTCTTGACTGCCTTATATTTGTTAGACTTCTCTGTGTGAAAAAGAGGATTTAATAGTTATTTATTCTAAGAGGCTGGAAACTGGGAAAAAAAGAGGGGCACCAAGAATACATTACCCATCTAACCCTGAATCCTGGAGGTTAAACCTGGTGGTGACTGCGGGTTGGAAGGATGGGGAAATTGAAGAGCGGGTCATGGCTGAAAATGACACTACTCAAGGAGAACGGAATTGTTGAAGATGCTAGCAACTCCTCTCTGCTTTCCCTTTTATTTCCAGCTATGCTCCAGGGTTATTGACTGGTGCCAACCCTATTGTGCAAGATCTTCCAGCTGAGTTTCCTGGTCTTCATGCCAGTAATGTGGGGAAAATCTTTACAGAAACACCCAGAGCTTTGCTTCATTAATCTGCCAACTAGTTATGAATATAGTCAGGTTAACATATCAAGATTAAAAGTCACATTATTAAAGGCAAAACAAATACCTTTTTATTGATTAATCTTTATGCAGAAATAATTATTAATACATAGACTGGGATACTTTTTTTCTACATCATCTTTTTTTTTAACTTCTCATCTCCTTACTCTTTTCATGGACATCGCTACAGTGATTTTCCCTTTATATCTTCTATCTCCTTTATCACTAATATGCACCCTCTCTCTTCTTTCTTTCTATTGAATCATTTATTTCTTTTTTATATAAGTTCTGGCTATGGTGCCAAATCTGACCGCTAAGTCCTGGACTAAAGCAATCTTCCTGCCTAAGTATCTTGAGTAGCTGTTTAACAGGAGTCAATGCCACTAGGATGGTGTAGGAGAGAGATAGATAGATAGATAGATAGATAGATAGATAGATAGATAGATAGATAGATAGACAGAGTCTCCATTACACTCCATTTACAGTCTTTCTAAAGAATTTTATATTAAAATGTGTTATATAATTAGTAGCTCACTATTGGCCACTTTCATTTACTTTTTTCCCCAAAGATTACAACTACAACTCCACCTTTTAAGGATACCAACAACTTTCTTCTTCACAATTTCAGTAATCAACTTGCAACAATGAATAAAGACAAATAAGCCTTTTTTCTGCCCTGAGATTTCCTAGCTTAACACCTTTTTTATTTTCTAATAGATTATAAGATTCTCATAACATAAAATATACTTTGTATGTTGTGGTTGTTATTGTTTGATGATTACCTAGTGGAGGAAAACAAGGTTCGTGTCCCCTGATGACAAAGAATAAAACTATTCACAGTTTTATTAATTAAGGAGCAAGCAAATTCATTTCAGAAATATGAAGTCAAGAAAGTACAAGATAAAAGGACATGGAAATAAAGCTCCTGCTAAGTAGAAGATGGCTCTGAGTAGGACTCCTAAAAGACTTTTAGTCAAAGGGATTAAGGGGCTTGGAAGGGATTTTGGGTCATTGTGTAAGTAATATAATCCCTAGTCTAAAAAGACTACATTTTTCTTATGGTCATCCATTCTGTGGTCATATAGTGTCCACCTAAGGTGTAAAGCCCTTAAACCAAAAGCCTGCCTGGTCGTCTGCCTTAGAGGTAATAGACAGTCAGAGAACATGTGACAGATGCTTTTGTAAAATCCCTGGAAACTCATGACTATGGATACTCCATGTTGGACTTCCCAACTCCATCTTCAGGCACTGTGCTTTCTGCCTAGTAAATTCTAATTTTTGTCTCACGAATTTTTGTCAAATACCTGGAAAAATACATTCTCTAGTGGCAAACTGTTGTGTATTTGTCCCCCTAAGCCTTCTGCAGTCTTTGGGGCCTAGTTCTAGAGTATGTGATTCATTCATGATCCACGGCTGGGATTATAGGTCTGAGCACTGCTAGGATTATGGGTGTGAGTGCTACACCCAGCCTGGGGCAGACAAAGAGGAGAGAGAGTTGCTCCCTGTAACCCTTGTTACTGTTACTCCTCCCTTTTTCCTCCCTTTTGTTCCCTGCTCTTTGCCAGCATCAAGAAAGATTGCTCTCTGCTGCATGCCGCTCTGCCTTGGAGCTGGCTGAGTATGGACTGAGCCAGTAACTGTGAGCTGAGTAAACCTTTCCTTCCTTCATTTTGAGTGTCAGGTATTTGTCCAGCAATGAGAGAAGAGGAGCCAAGACACAAGCATTTGAACAAACAAATATTGTTACCTGCTTAAGTGTTTGACATATGTAGTTTGAAGTGCTATTTTCCCTTTTTCTTGTTCCATAAATATCCACATATTCATATGCATTTATTAACTAATTATAATCATGATTATAAAATATGATATATCATTGATTTAATGCAAGATGCAGGAATATTTGCAGAAGGAATAATTTTTTTCTTAATTGATTTCTAATATGTATTATCTTCTTGCAAATTAGAAACATGTGTGATCTGATTACTATGTATAAGTTTGCCACTTTTAGATTTTTCTTAATGAAAAATAGGCATTTCAGAAGTATTAATCCCAAGAAAACATATAAAAATTCCTGCTTTTACCACAAAGTTTACTGCCTATTTCTTTAGTAGTAACTTTTTTCTAAAACCCAAACTGCGAGATCAATGCTAACATTGCCCCATAAACAAATTATTGTGTGTACTGAATTTTTGATTGTTTACTATTATTTGGTTTCTGACTATATGAGAAACATATTTCAAACTGGGTTTCAAGTATCAGCTGAGTACAAAAAGTGACTTTTGTAATAAAAATGTGGTTCCATTTGGGTTTGAGGATGAATTTTTTTGATTCTGCCATTGTGTTTTACATTTGGTATTTGTTTCTACTGCCAAGCCAATTCTGCTGAGAGCTGCAGTTTTAAATAAGAATTCACTTTAATGTTCGGTCTCTGCTAGGCGTGCACCTCCCTGAGTCACAAGAATCACCACTTGCATCCTCATGCTTTATTCAAGGGTGTTTCGACTGGGGTCCTGGCCAATAGTAAAGCAGTCCCAGGCAGTATGCTTTGTTTTTAATGTTACTGTCTCAGGCTAGCAATGTTGGCTACTTCTTCATTCCTTTGTTGCAGGGCATTTCTAAGGGACCATCCACTCCATTCCCCAAATGAACTAATGGATGTCAAGCTTGAATGATTTAGTCATTATGATTTCAGCAAAATAATATTTTAATTGGTCATCTATATCTCAGAGTATTAACATTTGTATAGCATTAGTTCGTACAAGCTAATAAGTAGACAAAAATGAATTCTTTATGTGTGCACACTTAAAATTTGCTGGTAAAGTTGCTGTTAATCTTGTTCCCTTGTTCCTCTGAAGCAAGTTGATGGATGCATTAATTTGCCTGATTGGGCCAGGGAAGTAGCTCATTTGAATAAGTGCCTGCCTGTCAAGAATAAGGGCCTGAGTTCAAGCCCTGGTTCAAAAAA
Source organism: Octodon degus (assembly GCF_000260255.1). Taxonomy (NCBI): domain Eukaryota; kingdom Metazoa; phylum Chordata; class Mammalia; order Rodentia; family Octodontidae; genus Octodon; species Octodon degus. Next base: position 11,494,854 of record NW_004524589.1, read on the forward strand.
AAATTGCCTGATTGTGGTGATTATTTCACAAAGTGTGTAAGTGAAGAAGTCAAATCTGTTTCTCTGAAATATATATAATTAGTCAAGTGCACCTGAATAAATTGGAAAAAAGAAAAATTATCTTCAGGAGAGATTAGTATTCACTAATCAAATCACAAAATTGTGTGTAAAGAACTGTGAATTTTTTCTCTCCATACAAATAGCAAGTAAAACTATTCTCATAAAAACTGAAAACCCCCAATTCTATAATTTGAGTTAACTTTGGAGAAATTATATAAACATAAACATGCAAGCATATCAGAACGTGTATTCCTCACTTTCCTGCTTCTCTAGGATCATTCCTGTTTTCACGGATGTGAAGTTGTGACTATCTCATTCTCATTATAATGAATCCTGAAGAATTGCTGGTGAACAGAACCAACAATACTCATAATCAGATTCTCTATTGCAAATACAATATTTTCTGGGAAATTTAATAAATTGAGATAATATGACTGAGGGCTGAAAATATTAAATTATCAAACATGTATACCTCAAAAAATTATAGACAGATGCATTTGTTAACCACTGTTACTCTTGGAATTCAATTGTGATTAATACCTTTTAAAAAGTACTAACAATAAATAATACATTGAAACAAAGCACCAATAATTGGAAACCTGAAAACAGAGTTGATATTCTAATCAGAAAAGTGTCTTTTGAATTTGGGAATACCAAATAATCTGGTGTATAAAAGGTAAAATGCAATGCTCACAATTTATGAAAAAAACTGTAAATGTGCATGTAACTCATTAAAATAAACTTTTTATTTTGGTGGTACCAGGGACTGAGCTCAGGACCTTGCGCTTGCCAGGCAAGCATTTGTTCCACTGAGCTATATCCCCGGCCCCTGAAAGTAGACTTTGGAAACATTTAAAACAACAGACTTTGGAAAAATATAACTTAAGATCCACTTTCATTTTTTTCCCTTTCATTTTCTCATGTACTTTGATGATTGAAAATGAAGAATCATGTAATTATATCTAGATTACATTCTAGCTCTATGGCTCATTAAATGCCACTGTGTTATCTATCATTTTACATTAATTTAGGATCTGGGTATTTTAAAACGTAAAATATCTGTTGTCCCACCCCAGAATAATAACATTACAGTGTTTTTATTTGATAAAGGCACTGTAAGGTACATGGAAATCCAGGTAGGTTAAACTGGGTGTGGTGGCGTGTGCCTATAATCCAGCACTTGGGAGGCTGAAAACAGGAAGATCACTATGAGTCTGATCTGTGTAGTGAAACCTTGTATTAAATTAAAAAAAAAAATTAAAAAGGAAGGAAGGAAAGAAAGAAAGAGAGAGAGAGAGAGAGAAGAAAGAAAGAAAGAAAGAAAGAAAGAAAGAAAGAAAGAAAGAAAGAAAGAAAGAAAGAAAGAAAGAGGCTGGTGAGATGGCTCAGTGGTCTAAAGCACCTACTTAGAACAAGTTTAGCAAAGCACCTGGTTCAATCCCCCAGCACCACATGCCAGCCAGCCCCGCCCCCTGGTGGGCTGAGCTGCGCACACACACACACACACACACACACACATAAATAAATAAAATTTAAAAAAAAAAAGAAAGAAAAGAAAGATGGCCAGCTCCATCTGG
>NW_004524589.1:11496590-11502719 GCF_000260255.1 Octodon degus
ACACACACACACACACACACACACACACTAAAAAAATGTAAAAAAAAAAAGGAAAAAAGAAAGAAAAGAAATTCAGATAGTTGATTGCCAAACCAGGGATGTGAAATATCTTTGATCACCAGCACTACTTTGTCTAGTATAAAAGCCAGGAATGCCTTATATAAATATACAGAAATACAGAAAAAGTGTCTTCACAAGAAAGAATGGTCTGACCCAAAATCTTAGTGGTGCTGTCTGAGAAAGCAAGGCCCAGGTATTATAAGCAGCAACGTTCACACAAAAGAATGGGCACCCGACAGTCCTAGACCCTTGAGAAAGTCATGCAGAAGATGAGAACACATCAGAACTGTGAGAGGGGATGCATCTGTGAAGGCCGAGGGTGCTTCACGATAAAGATGTAAAGACCAGGCCTCCAGGCCTTTACGGGGGGGGGGGGGCAATAACTTGACTGCCATCTCCTCATCCAGTTAAGCCCAGGTAGATAAATGTCAGTCACCCAAGTGGGTGACCAAACCATCCAGATCCATCCCTTTCCCAAAGTTCCTTTCCATGCACCCTGGCTGCACGACTCCCTACTCCTTTGGATTGATTTTAGCAAAGTGCTATAACCAGCGGTTGCTCATAGTTGGATACATATTGTGTCACGTTATGACTCTGCTGCATAAATTACTGCTGACAAATGACCTCAGCGCCTGCCCACCGCTGAGACCCCCTGCTGTCTCTCTGCACCTATCTCTAAATGAGCCTTTACTGCTAGTAACTGCCTTTGTCGTCTTAAAATTAGTTCTTCATTCTGACATCTAGAGAGTGGTGAATTGCACCTCTCCTATATCCCAGGCAGTATATGAGCCGAAAAAGCAAAAGTTAATGTTTGTTTTGTTTTTTTTGAAAGAAGAGGCTCTGTTCTTTGAATTAAGCATAATTATTGAAAGAAAATGCTTGTAACAACACATTTCTGCATCCCAAATCACATGGATAAAACTAAGTTTACTTAATCATACACAAGCCTGCTAGAAGTGAAATACACTGGTACTTTACATCGATAATAAAGTGTAGTAAATAATGGGAAATAAATATTTTCATATAATTTATATGAAAAATATTTATGTATAGTTCCTGGAAATAAATTCAACTTTAGTCTGTATTGATAAAGATGAAAGGATGTAAAACATAAGGTTGCCGATGGCTGCTTACAAGTACGTGACTCCTGAGTACCTTACTCAGATGGTCCTCCTTTACATTACAGTGAAGTCAAAGTGTTTGAAAATAGCATCTTGGACATGAGTCATATAATTATTAGGGGTTTCCCTCACATATCTTTTAAATATTTCACTACTAGCTTACACATAAGCATACATCATACTGACACTAATACATATTGATATAATAGTAACATGTTGCTAATAACAAATGCATTCCCTCTCAGTCACAGTTATGAAGCTGGCTAAAGAGTTCTTGGAGCTGAAAGGAGAAGAAAATGTATTCAAATTTAGCACCTAAGTAATTACTCATAGTAGCATTTATCTTTTTAAAAATGTGTGTGTTATATGATTGACTTTAATTGCATATGCAAGTTTTTTCAAGAAAATTGAAGAAAATATTCCTATTCAGTAATAACTTTCTGTTGAGTAAAATATTTGCATAAATTCATCAGTCAAATTACAAATTGATGTAATGATATCATTTTACTCAAATAATAATTCCTTTCAGTTGGCATGCATTATCATTGGTTTTGAAAACTGAATTAAACTATACACATATGTTTTTCTCTTGATGATTATAATGTATATTTTATGATTTTAGTCTTTAGTTAATCCTATATTGAACTTTCATAATCCTTAATTTGAGACAGAACATTTTAAAATAACATAGGCAAAAATCTCAAATACTGTTTATAAATTATTTTCCAATAAATATATTTTAGTCTGACGATTGAGGAAGAGATTTTTCCTCATCTCATTAATGTTCCTTGTGCTGAGCTATGAAAAATCCTTTACAGAGTACGCTTGCTGTATATATATATGTCCCATTGTATGTGTGAACAAGCATCACCTGGTCCTAGAGGACTGGTCCTCCACTAGATCACCCAGATGACATAGTCATCTGGTGAATTCATTTCACCCTTGGGTGAGGGTGTAAGTGTCAGGCATATCTGAGTAAACATAAAAATTATTTTTGTGTGTGCTTGGTGCTTGTGAGACTAGTTTAGTAATGGATTTCATTTCCTTCAGGTAATTCATCACATTGAAAAATTGTTTGCAATCAATAAAAGATATAACTACATAAATGTATACTAAGAATTTTATGAGGTAGCTATATAATGTAGTAAAAAAATTAAGCTATTTCTTTTAGAAATATTCAGTTTTTCAACATAACCTTTCAGTTTTTAAAAGCTAGCATGAATTCTGCTACAGTTACCATCACATAGCCTGGATCATTCTGAAGTTAATACATTGAGACATTATGCCACCTGAATTTCTCAGCTTCAGAGATCCTTGTCTTCCGGTTTCAATGTCATGCTTCCAAACTATTCAATTTAATTTCTCCTTCTTGAAGAAAACTTCAAGAAATATCTGAAATACATACTATGAGCGGTTTACTTTCCACTCCTCAGAAGTACACATTTTACATGGAGTTAAATAACAAACAAACATACTAATATTTGTTTATCATTCAGGGGCTTAGAGATTATTGTCTTTTACTATTTTATTCCAAATTGATTTATTAGCATTTGTACTCAGTTGAACCCACTTCTGTTTAAAATACATGAAATAGGGCCCAGTGAGATAACTCAGTGGACTAAAATGCCTGCATAGGCAAGCTTAGGGAAGCACAGGGACCGAGATTCAATCCCTGGAACCATACGCCACACCAGCCCTGTCTCCAGGGCAGGCTGAGCCAGCCAGAGTCCGGGCATAGTGGCGTACACCTGTAATCCCCGCGCTGGGGAGGCTGAAAGCAGGAAGATCACCAGGAGTCCAAGCTGCATAATGAGACCCTGCAACAACCAAATACTTTAAAAAAATACGTAAAATAAAATATATGAGGTAGTAGGCATTAATTCCATTTAGATTTATATTCTTTGGAAAAGTAACTGTTGTGAAATTCTCATTCTGAGTCATATTACACAATGTGAGTGAATGTCTAATGTCAGGGTTAATCATATCTATTTTTCTTTCTTTCTTTTTTTACATTATTTTATTGAGAGACAAATGGTAATGACACAGTTTCAAATCAAATTGGTAGGACAGTTTCAATAATTAACACATTGCATACTTTCTTCCTAGTGGTTAGTTGCTGTACAAGATGCAGACATTATATCCTATTTACAAACACTATGAGAACAAATCCCTCTATTCATTACTTTAATAGTATGAAGTGTAATTTTGATGTACATCTTATTTCATACATTTAGTTTTACATGTATGAAGTTTTAGGGATTTCAGTCAGAAGTAATAACTTTACTAATGGCATGTGAAGGGAAATTTTTGCTTATTATTTCAAAAATATGTATTAAAGAATATAGAAGCTTAGCAATAGAAATATTTACAGAAGAAAATCAATATTTGATGTATATAACATCAAAATATTACATAATCTAAGAACTTTTATTTCAAAATACACGATGGAACATAATAGAAAATGTATCAATTAGATAATGAAGTACTGGAGAAACACATAGAATTTGATAGGACATCAAGGGGGGCTTGTTTCCAATTAGGTAGGAACTATTTTTTCTTTTGGATGAAGGAACAGATTTCTCTTGCTTTTCCATATTCCCAACAAATGCTGTTTAATCTGCACATTGTCAGCTAAAATTTAAACTTGATTTTGTAGACACAGACAGTAGCTTAAAGTATAATTTTAAATCCAAGGAACAGTCTCACAAAAAGTGTTTCATGATCTCACTTATGACAACCAGAGACAAAGAGTACAAATTAGATTTGGTAAAGAAATAAATCCATTTTTATAAGTGTTATTTTTTATGTATTGATTCTGCCACCATCTCAGTCATAGTATTCCTTATTTCATTCATGAGTTATCGTCAAAACCTGCTTGGTCCTTTTTGTCTGATTCTGGTGCTTTCATTCTTCAGAATGCAAATGCATAAAGAAAATGTGATTTTTTACATGAGAATCTATGTGAAAAGTCAGTCTTTTAAGAAGCAATATGAATTTACCTAGAAATATATTGCTCCTGTTTTTTGTGCTTCATAGTTTAAAGTTATAAACTCTGTGTTTCTGTGTGTACCATGTATACATATTTGTGTGTGTGTGCATGTGTTAATCAATGAGATTCTTCTCTAAGTGAGAGTATCTTTGCTTGGATAGTTCTTAAATATATGCCAATACAGAACTTGTAGCACACAAACCCTGCCCACATTCTCTCTATATGAATTATTAGCAAGTGATCAAAATGTTCTCAAGAGAAAATGATTTAAAAGAAAGCCACTCAAACACTGGGCATGGTGGTGTGCACCTGTAATCCCAGCACCTGGGAGGCTGAAAATAGGAAAATCACTGTAAGTCCAAGTCCAATCTACATAGTGAGAGCCTGTAGATCTTGTATGAAATACGTAAAAATTTAAAAGGAAGAAATAGGTACCGGGGCCCGGGGTTTGATCCCCAGGCCTGCTGTGCCAGCCTCGTCCTGCGGGTGCACTGAGACCACAATTGAGACTGGACGTAGTGGTATATGCTTGCAATCCCAGCTCTTGGGAGGCTGTAAACAGCTGGGTCATTATGAGTCTGATCTAGTAGTAAGACCCTGAACACCCTGTAGACCCTTCCCTAAAATACAAAAAAAAAAAAAAAAAAGAAAGAAAGAAAGAAAGAAAGCTCCTCAAAAGTAAAAAACAGTCAAGAAAATCACAGTATAAGCTGTAAGGAAGATGATTTGGCAATTTGGCAGAATAGTCCTCTAAATTCTCCAACATAAACATTTTACACAAATGTATACAACAGTGATGATGCTTTTACTGAAGTTACAGCAATTACTTGGAGTTAAGTGAGGGTAAGGGAGGGGTTTCAGTTTGAAGTCAGGTAACTTGTAGTCAATTTCCTGTTCTTTTTATTTTATAACTACTAAAGGAAATATGTCACTTTTACACTACACACCTATACATTTATTGTTCACTAAAATACAAAAATGCATTAGGTTAATATGAGGGTATATACTAAGCACATTCTTATGCTCACGGATGTTGTCCTGGAAACAGTATCAGGAGAGATGATAATCCTGTTGGGATGAAACTTCAGCTAGGAAGGATGAGCCAAGAAATGAGTTTGAATCAGTGACCATTGCATTGGGATGACCGAAGGTAATTCTGTCTTCTAATGTGCAAAATGACTGACCATATAAGCTGTGTTAGTTTCACAGTGAAGAAACTGTGCCCAGAACTATAGCATTCTAGACACCTAAACTTTCTATACCTTAAAAAATTTTCAGGCTAATAACTTACAGTCATGATTGTACGTTAGACTGAACTCAGAGCTTCAAACAAGTGCGTGCTTTTCCACTGGTTTCTTTTCTTAACTTCCTTCCACCATTTAGTCGTCTTTAATGAGTACTCAGTACATAGAGCCACTGATTGAAGTAACATAACAAAATAACATCCCCTGAAACTTAATTTTAAAATTGAACATCACTATATTATCTATCACTATAATAATGCTACTTTATGAAAATTTAAATCTTTACCGCACGCCCACTGCATACATGTGATTCACATATCTGCTTGATGGATTGGATCATAGGTTCATATTTGCAGCTCCCCATGTTTACACGCCTGTGGGCTGGCACATGCCCACTACACAGCTTCACTCCTTTTGCATCTGCTTTCGCTGTCCTCTCTCTCCTTTTTTCTGTCTCTTGTTACTTTCATAGCTAGATACTTAAGTAATTACTTACCCTAAAGGACACTGTAAAGAGTGTTGCCTAAATTTAAAATCAGACTAAGGATACAAAATAGCAAAACAAAATTCTGATATAAATTGTTTCATAGACTACCTTCACAGGATGATCAGTGTTGGCAAATGAAACTCCACCCAATCTAGAGAAGTAAAAACAGCAATTTACTATCAAGATACATCATTAAACAATAATGTTAGGGCCGGCCAAATAGCTCAG
>NW_004524589.1:11504974-11524002 GCF_000260255.1 Octodon degus
TGCTGGAAATATCATTGAGTGCTTAATTGCCTTGAGCCATAAATAAGAATAAAGAGCAAGAGTTGGTGGAGCTGTGGAAATCAGACTCCCTTTTGCGATTTTCATGGGAGTGCTAACTCTTCTGGCCATAATGGAAGTCAGTATATGCTTCCTCTAAATTTAAAATTAGAGCTATCATGTGATCCAGCATTAGCACTACTTTTGTTTATCCTAAGGAAATTCAAGCAGTATGTTGAAGAGACGCTTGCATGGCCAGGCTCAGTGCAATGCCTTGCATTTTTAGAAATAATTTTATTGAGAAACAAATAGATATGAGACAGTCTCAAAACCAATTAATAGCACAGTTTCAATAATTAGTATATTGCATATTGTTGTCTTCCTAGTGGTTATTCATAGTACAAGGGAAAGTGATCGATGATGTAGAATGTGCCTAAGGAGAGTCACATGGAGAGAAAACATTCTCTCAGGCTTTCACAGAGAGCAATGCCTTTCAAAACAGAAAGGAGAGAGAATCAACCCACTGCCCTTTAACTGATGCATGGATGAATAAAATGTGGTGCACACGCAGAATGAAACAATGTTGCTCAGGTACAAAGATCAAGGTGCTGTCCTTTAGGACAGCGTGTGGGACTGGAGATCGTTGCATTACCTGAAAGAAACCTCGCAGAGACACACACCTACCTAATGACTTCACTCATGTGTCCAGTCTAAAACAGTGATCCACAGAAGTTGGAAATAGAGTAATGATTCGTAGGAGCTGGAGAGAGTGGAGAGGAGGACAGGGAAGTTTGATTAATAGGTTTCTAGTAACAGCAAAAGTTCTGGTATGCTATGGGGTAGGGTGACTTGAGATAACAGTCTGCTACTTATTTCACAAAACCAAATAGAAGGAGTTCGTTTGGTTCTTTTTTCAAAATAGAAATGGTAAACATTTAAGGAAATAGATATGTGAAATTTGATTTTTAAACATTGGACAGTGTATACATGTATCTATCTACTCATTCCACGAACAAGCACAAATGTGTATGTGGAAAAGAGAGGAGGACGTGGTGGCACAAGCCTGCAGTCGCAGCTCTCCGCACTGCACCTGGGGGGCCCTGGTTCCATCCACATCTGGGCAGTTGAATGGCAGGGTGAGGCCAGGCCTTGATGTTCTCAGGGCTGGGGACATGGCTCAGTGGGAAAGGCCTTGGCACAATCCCACGTACAATAAAACTAGACAAATAGTAAAGAGAATGAAAATGAGTTATGGACTTGCTCAATAATATGCCAGCTGATATATTATTTCTTGTTAAACAGTGTATTATTTTAAAATAAAATCATTTTTATCCAAAAAGATTTCCTAGATTGAGATTCCATTTCTATATATTCTTCCATGTATTTCCTGATGAATAATGTTTCACAATGTTTAGAGTTTCTGAAAATAAAGATTAGTCAAAAGAACATCACTAAGGGGACATTAATGTGGAACACACAGTCTTAAGACAGTCAAAGACTGAAAATTATATTTTGTAAATCAAATTATAAATGAATTTCTTTGGATTCAAATCAAACCACATTACAAGATAAATTTTATTTTATGAAATATCTTTTAAAAGATATTAAAAAGCCTAAGCACTTGCACTTGGCTTTTTAAAAGTCACATGACTTAGGGACAGTTACTTTTAAATAGTAAATAAAAGTAGAACTTAAATTTATCAGAAAAGTAATAAACTTTGGGCTACTATTTCTAGAAAGTCTTCGCACATCTCCATCTTAACACAGAAATCATTCAGGCAGACCAAAGTAGATGAACACAGGCTGAATGTCTCAGATAGTCACAAAAATTACTATTTTTTTTCTGAGAAAAGTACATTTTTATGTTAAGCTTCTTTCAAATATGAACAATCTAGGGATTTGTGTTATTAATATAAAATGGAAAACTCTACCATGGCTTCCCTTCAGCAATTTATTACTAAGTGTAATTGATGTCACATATTTGGAAAATAAGGACTTCATGTATTTATACCTTCTAGGACTTATCAACTATAAAAACTTATGCATATTCAGACTATAACATTAACAAAATAATAAATATTTGATGAGATAGATGTTTCTCATGATTTGCACATAACACAATAAACAAATGTAATGAAATTCTAGGTGGTATACTGTAAACAATTACTATATTAGGCACAATATTAAAATAAGTTAAATTTAAATCTAATAGAAGGACAACTAATTTGAAGATGAGTATATAAAAAATCTCTCTTTTTGTACTGCATGTACTTGATTCATATTCAGGGTCTTACTGTTGTTACATTTTTCTTAGGCTTTTTTTCTTTTGTGGAACTGGGGATTGAACTCAGGCCCTTGCACTTGCTAGGGAAGTACTTATTCCACTGAGCCATCTCCCCAGCCCCAAAAGTGAGGCCAGCCAAATAGCTCAGAAGATCAATATTTTTTTCTCATTTGGCAGAACTGGGGATTGAACTCAGGCCCTTGCACTTGCTAGGGAAGCACTTATTCCACTGAGCCTTCTCCCTAGCCCCTTATGTTACATGTTTAAGTAGTGGTACGTGGAGAGGGGTATGACTTTGCCTCCATCCATTAAAATTTGACAAAGGTAAGTATTCAACAGGTTTAATTAGTGAAAAGTGTTTATTATTCCAAATTTTATGCAGTTGAATAGCATGTGACACTTACTGTGTTATAATTTAATATATTTTCTTTTATAAATTAGTACGTAACGGTATACCACATATAAAATATCTCTTCCTGAACAATACTAAAGAGAATTTATTGTGACACACTTAATTCCACTCTGTTTTGAGTTTCTGGCAGAGTTCTCTGGGAAATTTTTCAGTGATTACTTTTAGTAACCAATCATTAAATATCTTGGCTTTTCCAATGGATTTCTTTCTCATTGTGAGTCAGATAACAGAAGGATCAGGAGAGGAAAAGGTGGGAGGGTAAAAAGGAGAGGGAAAAATGGATCAGAGAGATGTAAAGGCAGAAAATAAGCAAGGAAATATGTATATGAGTGCAATATTTGCTCTGGTTTGTTTCCCCTTCATCATTAAAGAGAAGGGTGAAAAGTAAGGCTTTAGTGCTTTTTAAAACTCCAATTAATGTATTTTCAAATAAAGTCTTCACATCTGGTGTTATATAAAATATATGGCAAGATCTCCCAAATTCAGTAATTAGATATTATGTAACTAAATGCTTGGAATTCTTCATTGTCTTTCCTATTTTATATGATTTTTGTTACCCTGTGCATTGATTGTACCCATCTAAGCAGGAACGCTTAGTTAAAATGTATGATTGAAAAAATATGTGTTGCAGTATAGTCCCCAAGCAGATCATGTGATCTGATTTTTATGATTTGCATTTATGGAGAAAAAGTTTACAGAATTTAGAAAATTCAAATTTCCCAAATTCTGACAGGTAAGAGATGTGTTGTTTTAATCTTTGCTAATTTTTTTTTTTTGTATGTGTGGTACCAGGGATTGAACTCAGCACCCTAAACTTGCCAGGCAACCACTTATTCTACTGAGCTATCTCCCCGGGTCCTCTATGCTAATTTTCTAATATAAAGATTTGTCTTCTTTATAATGACCCCATTAAGTCAAAGCCTATCACTGAAATCCTGGTATTCCTGAGAGTATCATATTCCATACGAGCACAATTTTGGAGAAAAATGGAGACCACACTGAGGTGGCACTGTTTAGCCTTAGAATTAACCAGTTGGCTTCCTCTCTTAACTTAGGAGTCTGTCCCAAGCCTGAATAACTGACCTGATGAGCCAGAAGCTGGATTTCAGAAACAGGAGTCTCCATGCCCAGAGTCCTAGCAGAGCCCTGCAGTGCTCTGTGACACTGTGACCGCTCTGAAGACAAGATAACACCACAGCTGAGGACACTAAGTATTTCTAAGGGTAATAACTTCCAGCCTTAAAAACGAAACAGTTCTTCTCTTATTAAACAAAGATTTACTGCTCAGCATGTCTTTGTTCTGCTTTCACAAGGCCTTATTTTCTACCACATCTTTGGCCACAAGTGTTCCTTGCATGCCCCTGACATAGATCCAACAAATAGTTTCAGACTGGAGAAGCTTGTGTCTTAACCACAAGACTGCTGACCTTCCTGGACCCCCACATACCATATTACTTTTGTCTATTGTCTTTTATCATTCACTGTAGAGCCACTCAAAGTATGAGGAGCCTGTCCAGGTCCTGATAGAAGGAAGTCACAACACAAAAACTAAGGTTGATACAAAACCATGGCTTTTCCCTTAGATTATCTGACTCTAAGGGTAAGTCAAAGGGTTCGAGAGGTAGACAAATGGACTGGACCTAAAATGGATGACATAATTGGAAATACCAGGAAAGTGGATGTGGGCATGTGCATCTATATCCTATGTCTGTCCTTACTACGATTTGAGTCCTTTCCTTCTTAACTTCTGAAGCAAATGATTTAGTTCAGATTTTAATTCATTGACATTATATTTATGTAACAATTAGGCCAGGCTTTCACTTTTGCATAGAACTGTAAAGGAATAAGATCACCATTAAGAGCAAGGATGAGCAATCTTCTGATTTCCAAAGAATGCCTCCTTCAAAGTAACCATCTGATTATCAGCCAACATTTGCTATCAGGTACCCACAAGGCCTTAACATTCCACAGAATGTTAGTGACCACCAGTTTCTTGGTTATAAAGTAGAAATTTTGAATATTAGGTAAATGAAATTTTGACAATTCTACATATAGAATTTTTTAAAATATATATTTGGTTATTACAGGATCTCACTAATGTAGCTCGGACTCATTGTGATCCTCCTGTTTTCAGTCTCCCCAGCACTGGGATCACAGGCATGTGCCACTGTGTCTGGACTCTGTGGCCAGTTCATCCAGAGATCAAATCTTGGTCCCCACACTTGCCTCAGCAGGAGCATTAGCCTGCTGTGCTATCGCACTGGCCCCCAAAATTTGGTATTTTTATTATTAAAGCAGAATTACATTTAACTGCTACTCTTGTAAACACATAAGCCTACAAACATTAAATTAATCACAAATTTGATATTCAACACCTTCCAAGATCAAATACTTCAAACATTTCTTCTCCAAAGTAGTGTAAAATTAAGATAAATATAACTTAAATTTTCTGGACTTTCCTTTTTAATTTATTTTATTTTAAGTTACAAATTTATTTACCTTTTTATATTTACTAAACAATTATTCTATTGAGATTTTCCAATATAGTATTTATTTTAATTGCACTATAGTTTGAAACCTCATTATAATATTTTTATATCTTTGAAAAGATAATCCATCTTTACTATTTGAGTCATATCTGTTTCCTAGTACTATAGGAAGCTCCATTTCACACTTTATCTTAGAAACTTCTTTCCACAAATTTAGCACACCAGAGATATTTCCAGGCAAAATTTATGAAGTAGTAGAAAGAATAGTATTTTATATTAGAGTGTTTATTTTTCAAGTTAGATTTTCATAGGAAGCACACAAAGAAGATAAGCTTTATGGCAATTACTATTAGAATTTTTAAAATGCAAAAACAATTTAAATGAAAATGTGATAGAAACTTTGTGTTTGTTTGTTTTTATACAAGTGTTGCTCTGCAGCTCAGGCTGTTCTTAAATTCACTACATAGCCCAGAAGGCTTAAACTCATAGCATTCTTACCATCTTAGCCTCCCAAGTGGGGAGATTACAGTTGTATGTCACCATGCCTAGCTCGAACTTTTCTTTTATATTAAGACATCAAGTAAATCTTTTTGACATGTTGATGTTCACATAAAAAGCGGCAGTCAATTGCTACAAAATTTATTACATTATATTTATAATTTATTCATGTATAAAAATAAATTCATATCTTATTACTCTTTCTAGAACTGGCATTTGTATTTTATGTAGTATTTTAATTACTTCACTTTTATAAACTTATTATTAACCTTTACATTAAGATACTGTGGATTCTTCCTCACATATTTACACATTTTATTAAAATTTTAATAAGATTTTTTCAGTTGTCTATAATATAAATGTTACTTCAATTAATTTTATCATATTGTGCTATAGGAAACTAAATGAGTCTTTAGTTCTTTTCTTTTCTTTTTTTTTGTGGTACTGGGGATTGAACTCAGGACCTTGCGCTTGCCAGGAAAGTGCTTATTCTACTTAGCTATCTCCCCAACACTTTATAAGATGTTATTCTCCTAAGAAAAGTTGCATTTACATAGGTGTATTAGGTATATTCATATCTTAATAAATTCAAATTTCTATTAAACAACTCTCTGAACTGAAATTTTATGTTCTATTGTTTGAATATATCTGCACATGTGTAAATAGATACATGTATTTTTATGTTTCATGTATTTTTTAACATCTCTTTGTATTTCCAAATCTTCTAAAACATCTGACAGTAATAAGAACTTTTTTCTTTTCTTTTTTATATTTATGTTTCCTGTGTATTTATATAACACATTTAATTAGTCCCAAGAAAATTAAAATACCTCAAATATATTAGTCCTCTTATCTGGATCTTAGCTGTGGTATCCTTTTAAATGCAACATCTGTGAATATTTTCTTCTTCATACTTCTGCTTTCTAAAACTATGGAATGCTATTTAAATATTTACCAGTCTATGGGCTAACTGGATTTCATGTTGCGCTTCCTGCCACTGTCTTGCCATTGAAATGTGGAAAGAGAGAGGCTTTCTGCACTGGCATCTTGTGTACACTTACTAGGAAAGGACTTTTGGTGGGTCTGTATTTAAATCATTGGCCAGTGAGAGGTTCAGGCAATTTATAAAATACTTGTAAGGAGCATTGCAGCATCAATTTAAGACCCTACTCAATAATCCACCCTAACTTCTGGAATATTATAATGTATATTTTCTTGAAATTTGATGAATTCTACTGAAGGCCAGCTCAGGTTATCTAGCTACTTTTTAAACTTTTATTAGTGAACAAGTGGATGGTTTTCTCTTTCCATTATCTTCCTTTTTTTTTATTTAATTTTTTTTTTTTTTTCAGAACCGGGGATTGAACTCGGGCCCTTGTGCTTGCCAGGGAAGCACTTATCCCACTGAGCCATCTCCCCAGCACTCCATTATCTTCTGAATATTAATACAAACATGCTACTTTTGAAGCCATCATTATTGGAATTTTTAAGTCCTATCCTTTTAAAGGAGGAATTAGTAGGCCAAAAGGACATGGTTATCTCTTTTTCATCTTTAAGTTTACATTATAAATCATTTTGACCTCATTTGTATTATATTTTCAAGCAAAAGAATGCAACTAAGAATGAAATCTTGTTTTATAGGTTTTATACTTGCACACATATTTCTAATCATGGTGACTAAGAGGCATATGCTTATCCTAAAAACTAAGTAAAGCATGCTATTTTAAAAATTGTTAGATTTTTGGATAGAGTTATGCTTACCTGGGCCAATAATACGAGAGCTCAACCTTTCTAAAAATATTACTACTTAGTTTCCAAAGTAAAAGATCATTGTAAGACTTCTGCCTTATCTACCATCTCTGTAGTGTCTATGTTTAGATACCTAACAATGTGACAAAATTTCCACTTCTGAAGTTCTGATCACTTCTTACTGCCTCGCTCCTCCACCTGTGACTTAATCCATCTCAGGTAATGGAAATTATATACCCTCAATTGCTCAAGCTGGAACTAAAGCAGAAGTCATTTTTGTTCACGAAACCACCAGGTGTTTATATGGGCTATATTTAAGACAGGACAGGTACAGTTTTCATCATGGTCATTATAATTGAAGCCAGCATTATCTTTCACCTGGATTATTATAACTGTCCCAACCCTTCAACTATCATGTTTATCCCTCATCTTTCCAGATATATTTCCCAAATAAAAGCCAGGGATCCTTTTTTATCTTAATAACCTACTTCATTCCATATATTCCACTGTAAATTAAAATATTTCCACAATGGTCGAAAAGTTTCTATCATAACCTCTCAGACCTCAGTTCTTATTTTTATTTCTTTTCTTCATTTGTATCCCGGACATAATGACCATAATATATTTCATGTAAATGTAAGTCTTCTACACTGAGTTTTTTGTTCTTCTCTTGATTCTATGTTTTATAAGAATGAATTTCTCACATCTTTAGTCCATTGTAAAAATGTCACCTTTACAAACCATGCCAACCATTCTGAAGTGAATCAACTCCTATGTTCCAGAACTACACATTCGTCTTACCTGTTTTTCTCTCTCAATGTCTCTTCTAGAATTTCTTCATGTACAATGTCATCATCATGAAAAGTAGGTATTTGTTTTATTTGTTTTTATGAGTTCAGATGCTAAAATAATGCTAGCAAAAAAAAATTTGTTCACTAAAAAGTGAAACCTTTTGACATGAAACAACAGTATTATGTGGAACTGATACTGGTATGGTTTGATACCTCAGCTGAAAACAACATTGACATTTTTTAAAATTCTTAGATTGAATAATTGTAACTCACTAAAATGTGTTCAGAAATTTAAACATCAGGATGTTTTTCATCACAGGAAATGTGAATATTTTCTCTATTGTCACTTAATATTTCTGCTTATTTATTTTAAAGGTGCACTATGGTCTGAGTGTCTGTGCCTCTATGAAATATATGTATTCAAATCCTCAGAACAAATTGATGATATTAAGAAGTGGGGCACTGTGAAGGTGATAGGTCCTGAGGAAAGGACTTTGATGACTGGTTAGTGCATTTATAAAATAGGGCCTAAGAAAGCTAATTCTTCTCTTTCCCACGTATGGTGAGAAAATGTTCTCTATGTCCAGTCACCTCTCCCACGACAACAAATCAGTCCAGGATTTCATCTTGCACTTTCCAGGCTCCAAACTGTAAGAAATAAATTTTTATGCCTAATATGTTTAAGTGTTAATGGCATATTGGTAGTGAAACTTGAACAAACTGAAAAAAAAAAAACAAAAAAACTACTTTTGCTAGTCTGTATTCACCAATTGAAAAGTAATGATTAAGCTCATATATACATAATTATGTTTGCAAGTTAACATCACAGAGTAATACCTAGGGAAACATTTTCACTTTATGTCAATTTATTTCAGTTAAATATTTAACTTTCGCAGCAAATTAAGTGACAGATAGTAAAAAATGAGCCAATTCTGACATAAATACGAGTAATGATGATATTCTCCACTATAGAACTTACTCATTCAGCAAAATTTTGAAAAATGAACTTAATCGCCTTTCAATTTGTAAGTTGTTAATGACTCCTTTTCAAAACAAATACAAAATTATGTGTGGTGCAAAAACATACCGTTAAATAACAAAATACTGACTTCTGAGAAAGCCATTTAAAATCTCACGCAACCTTTAAGTTGAAACTTTATAGAGCAAGCTTTTTTTCTGCAGCTCTTATGATGAACTATTTGTAGGAAAGCTCAGATAACCAAATATTGCAAATGCAGTTTTAGAAATAAAGACAACTGTAATTGTTATTAAAACTCATTAATTTATGGCACAAAAATATTCTGAACAAAAGTCTGGATTTGAAGGATTATTTAGCAAAATTTATCAAATTACCATCCTAGTTTTTACTATGTATTCCAAAGTCTTGTCTGAGTGTCAAATTTAGGTGACACTTCTGGCTTTGACAGACACATTTACTAGCCCTCTGACAATTTTACTGTGAAGAATCATACAATAAAACATTATATGTTCCCAACATTTTTCTAGATTTCAAACAATTGGAAAATATTCGAGTAAAAATCAGCAGAAGTCCAACACGGTATAACAATAAACACAGGCCAAAAGTCTTCTGAGATCCATAACAGAATCTACATCACTGGTATTTATTTCCCTTATTGTATTAAAAAGTAGTTGCAATGAAAAGATTGAAATAATATAATTCCTTTAGGGATCAGTTTTATTTTCACTGTGTTTTTCTATCTGGGCATCATTCGACAGTTCATTTCTCATGGAGAAATATAAACAACCCAAGATCATAATACACAGACAAGCAAAACATTTGTATGACCTGTTTAATCAGTGGGCTAATTCTAAAATACCAAACTTTTACTTGCTTTGAATAATTTCAGTTAACTGGAAACTAAAAGATTTGAATTTAAATTTATTTATGGAAAATAGTCTCTTCTATAATTGTTAAAGATAAAAGCTACTAAATTTCAAAAATCTAAGCATAAATGTTGACAAAATTTGTGTCTCATAGTTGTAAAACCAGAGACTGTAAACTGAAAAACCCCTCTGTTTACAATGTGGTACATGGAATCTAAAAGACATTAAGTGCTTTATTTGTTATCATTTTTCTTTGATAAAACTTACTGAACTGTAATAGTAAATTTAACATATTTAAATTTGTTTATATCATTTGTCAGCATTTCTTACCAACTAGATTTTGTTAGTCTTTCAAAGCTCAAATAAACATAGACATTCTCTATGAGACTTTGTGAAAAAAATGTTTCTTTCAAATGTTATGGTGTATTTTTCCATCCTATTCATAAAGTGTTTCTCCACATATTAAAAAGTTAGCAAAAATCTCTTTCTCTTTCATTTTTCAAGGCCCTATTAAATTTAGGACAAGGTGGGAACCTAGTAAAATCAGCTATATGAGTTAATGAAGACTATAATCTAGGAATGATGATGAGAGATTTTTATTTTCCTAAGTAATTGCTAAATATATAACTATGATAATTCAATTTCATCTCAGTGACCCCATTTCCCAGTCAATAAAATGGCCTCATAATTTGTCTCAGCAATTTTCAAGCTTTCTCTGACATTTATTTTGGAAAGCTGTAAAATTATGAGCTAGGAATTTCATCTTATCGTTGCTCCCTAAATAAATTAACTTAATAGCCCAATGACTTCAGTATTCTGTTAACACAGCCTTTATTTGAAGGTAAAGTTTTGTAAGTTTCTTCTTTTGCAAGAGAAAGAAATTCAATTAGGTGAATTTTACCCCATACAACAAATTTACAGGAAAATATTTTAACATAGGTTTAAAACAACAAGAAAATATACTTCATACCAATCTCCAAAAAGTTTTCCTTAGGGTTAAATGCATTCTATGTAGAGACAAAACAATTTTATATATGTGAATATAAAAATCAAAATTTACATAAATAAAACCATACTCATTGTAAGTGCTTAAATTTATACTTCTATATGTGATATAATATTGCTTTAGTATCTTCTTTGACTAAATTGCTTAGAGTTTATGAATTTAAATTTTAGTAGTAAACTAATATAAGGAGAAGTGAAAATTGGAAGAAGAATGGGGAAAAAGTCATCCACTGAATTATTAAATAAGATTCCTTATATCTCTTCCATTTTTAGTGGACAAGCCAGAAGATACTGTAAAATCTTATAAGTTGAATATATGGGTAGAAATGTCGTATCTTTCAAACCAATAAATTTACAGCATCTTAATCACCACTTTGGCACTTCAAACTTAATCTTGGCAGATCATCCCAGCACGCTGACCACTGACTTCTCAGACTCTGAAGTCAGGGGCTAGGATACCACTGTCCAGATAGGGAGTCTTGGCTGTCCTTCAACCTAAGAGAATGCCTGTCCACCCAACCAGTTACTATTTGCTATAAATCGTTATCTGTTTGATTCAAAACTGTGAACAGTGTTTTTAGTGCAGATAAAGTGCTCTACACTATAATTATAGCTCCAAAGTATAGATACTTAAAAGGTATTAGGTCTTCGCTAATGTTCGTATGCATATACACTAAATTGTAATTAGTTTTGATAGACCTGGCACATGAAGGCATTCTATGTGATTAGCTAGTATGTGGACTGTTCAGTTAAATTTGAAATTACTTCCCTTGTCTGTCTGGGCCTTTGGGAAAGATGAGAAGAAAGCTCTATGTAACCAGTATTCTATGCAACCAACCAGCTCTATGTAACCAACTCTGGAAAGGCTGGTTACTGGAGGCTTCAGCATTAAACCGCAGGCCTTTGGCCTTTTTATATGATTGCTCAGAAATCCCAGAGATAATATTTCAACAATTATTATTTTACTCTCAAGCCTTAGGCTTGGAAAGTGATACAGAATCCCTTGTTGCTCTCGACAGTTCAAGTCTAGGGAATGAATGAAGCAATCATCTAACAGTCTGGTGTTTTCAGCCATGTCTGACAATCCCTACAGGAACAGTTAGGAATACATTAGCGTTTCATTGAGTTAGCTGCAGGCTTAACAGCCCTGCAACAATGTTTTGATTTCTTCCCCTGCCTCTCTGGTGTTTTCCTTTGTTCTTAGGTGCTAACCGTGAACACTTTAGAACTTAACACGCAGAAAATGCCAACTTACAGTTAATGTTCCTCTGTAACAAGAGCAACAAACAGAAATAAAAGGTTAAAATTATTTACAAATGTCTTAAAAGTAAGAAAATATGTATAGACTACCACTGAATTACCTAGATCATTTTTTAAAGAAATTTAGAACATTTTAAACACGTATTCTTAAAACTCAGAAGTACATAGAGTATGTATTTTTTCTGAATTAATCAGTGTCATGAAGATATCGATGAATATGTAGATTATGATGAAAGGAATCCACAGTCGGAAATTATTTATGAAGGGTGACATTTTCATTCGGAATTGAAGGGGACCCTAAGATGTAATTGCAATTCTGTGAAAGAATATGATGACAGTTTGTGAGAATTCTTGTGTATTTATTTGATTTTTTTGTACTATTGGGGAATAAATTCAGAGCCTTCACCCTGATCCACCTCCCATGCATGTTTTTATTTGTATTTTATTTTGGGATTCAGTGTTGCTAGGTTGCTAAATTGCTTTGATCCCTAAAAGCAAGGATCAAAGTTGGGATTTTTCTACCTTTGCCTACTGGGATGCAGGAGTTACAGGTGTGCATATCATGAAAGGCTAAATTCTTCTTTCTTTCTTTCTTTCTTTCTTTCTTTCTTTCTTTCTTTCTTTCTTTTTTACAATTTAGGAATGTACATTCTCAGGTAAATGCAAGTAAACATGTTGTTTGAAAAGATTAATATGCAAAGAATTGCAGTAGAATGTGTAAAAGTACTTGACATCAATTCTTCGTGATGAATATTGTAACTGGATGGGAATATTAGGGAGTTCATTCAGACTGATATAAATTTTTTAGTGAAAAGAAGAACATAACTATGTCTTATCAGCAGACAAAGGTGGCCAAAATTCACTAACAAAATACAGTTTTAAAATATGATTATTAAAACTTACTGGTGTTAATAAAATAGCACAAAATACTGTAATCTGCATTTATTCCCATTGAATATTTAAAATTCTGTCCACTCACACTGTTTTTGACAGTAGCATCAGTCTACTCACTATTGTCAGGTTAAAAGGCAGACATTTGCTTTTCATTTTATCGTTTGTTTTGAGTCACAGATTCTCTTTTAACATTAGAATCGTTTTAAAATCTTACCCTTCTTTAATAAGTTTGTTTCAAGATAAACACTCAAGCATGAAATTGAATTATGTTTTCCTCAGGGATTCATTCCCATATCTCTAACAGGGCTCCTGTCAACATTGTTACAACAAAATTGGTTACAGAAAGGAGTGGTGGCCAGAGGGTAACGGAGAACAGAATTTTGGAAATGGAAAACATATGAAAAAAAGTAGAATCAATTATAAAAACTATTATTGTAAAAGTCTTTCATAACTTTTTTCCAGAAAAAGTTTTAACCATTATTTATATTCTTTAAACAATGACATCATTTAAATTCCAAACACATAAATGAAATGTATCTACCCTTAATAAACAGATAAATACAAGATTAATTTTTGAGAAACTTAGAACAACAGTCTCAAGTTTTCATGAAGCATTCTTTTTAAATATAGCTCTGGTAATTCAGGGTCTTAATGTCTATTTATTCAGTTAACATTTCATGTGGCTTATGTTCAGATGTAATATCTACTTGATCACTTAACTATGATAGTATTTTTATCCTATCATATTTTTACATGTTGATGTGTATTTGTGTGATCTGTTATGATATGCCAGTAAAAATAACTAAATCCAAACTCACAGGTATAGTTTCTAATTTTTTATAAACTCTAGATAAAATGTTTGAATACATGTATGTCTTTCTGTAAATTTGTATTATTATTTTAAGAAAGAGAGTCAGAAATTAATTGTGTCCATTATGGAAAATATTGCTTTCTTTAATATAACTTGTCATGAGAAAGACTGTTTCTGTAGATTTCATTCTATTTTTTTCATTTTAATATTTCATGCCATAGTTCTGTGATGTAGCTCTTCTGTGGCATAAACAAATTACCACTAAAAATACTTCTGTATGTTGAGGTAATAAAGTAAATGCAACAAATTAATTTTCAAAAGAGATGAAATCAAATTTAATGAGGCACACCTTGGCAGCAATAATGAAGATGCTCAAATCTTATAAGTAAGATACTTACTTCTAAGTAAGCGGCACGAACCTACATGTGTTCATGTTAAAGAGTTGACTTCAGCCTAGTGATGTGGATTTTTAAAGGGTTATTTTAGACTTCTTTTTTCATTTCTTTTTTGAAAGAGGAGAATTAGAGATTAATCAGTAAGTCTGTGTTCACATATAATGAAGCTGAGTTCATTGCACCAGGATTTTCAAGGCTAAATCCCATACTTAAGGAAGACTATTTTACTTTAATCCATTTGAAGCATTGAATCAAAATACATAATTAAATTTGATCACTGTGAGGGATGAATAAAATATATTTTAGATTCCAATTATTAACAGCATGAGTGCAGTTCCTCACTTTAGGTAGTCATGACTCCATTTGATGATGTGCCATTCTTTTCTACATCTAAGAATGAACATTGGGAGATGTACCGACTTAAAAGCTAAACAATTGCACTCAAGCCCGCTGGGTTTTATAAAATAAGTCAGAAATTGTCTCTCAAGTTATAACACAATATTACATAGTTGATATGTGTATAAGGTTAAAAAAATCTGATGCATTCACAAAAGTAACCAATAATAGATATAAAAGTGTATCTAGTAGTTTGGTTATTGATAGGATCAATAACGGACCACATACTATGAACATAACTGGATAATATGTTCATTTTATTTTTAAAAAAATTTTATTTATTTATTTATGTGTGTGTGTGTGTGTGTGTGGCCAGCTCAGCCCACCAGGGGGCGGAGCTGGCTGGTATGTGGTGCTGGGGGATTGAACCTTGGTCCCTGTGCTTTGCTAAGCTTGTTCTAAGTAGGTGCTTTAGACCACTGAGCCATCTTATCAGCCAATATGTTCATTTTAATAATTATTTTTTTCATTTTTCTACAAGGTTATAAGTAGTAAGAGATGGAATTCACTTCTACATTGTCAAACTGAACTTCAGAAAACTTAGGTGAATGTAATATAAAACGGAATAAAGCACTTATTTTTGACACTTTATTTTATAATAATTTGTACATATCTTCTGTGATGTTCATTTTTGTGGTCTTCATGATATTGCAGATGCTTGCAAAATATCAGATCACTTTTGAAAGGATTTCTAAAGTACAGTTAAATATAATCAATATATTCATAACCTTAACTATGAAAATGAAAGCACTCTATAGCACTCTACTCAAATGTAAGATGAAATCTTCTATCATTGTTTTAGTTAAGTCTTCCTTAGCAGTTTTGTGTACTAAAATTAATGAAGTTAGATTTATGTGGTAATTATTATATATTTAAATTTGAGTTTGGAAACATTTAAATTTTAAATTTGAGTTTTAGGGTGAATTTAGTGAAATCATTTACAATTTTATCATTCTATATTAAGATCATTTATAAAAGAATATCTGTCTTGCACTGCTCTAGTAATTGATAGAAGAAAACAAAGGGAAGTATTCTGAATTCTTTTTCATTTTTCCCTTCAGTTGCATGTGCTATGTCTTTGTTACCTGCTGTTGTCAGTGGGCCTAACCTATATGCGTTGCTGAAAGTGGCATCATTATGCCAGCTGTCAACAGAGATTAAGAGGCCGGAGAGTCTGAAGTGTGTTTTCCTCCACTCTTCTCTATGATTTTTCAAACCAGCTACTTTCCTCTATCGAAATACAAGTACAGTGTCATACAGCTAGGGCTATTTTCACTGTGCTCCATAAACATTCCTTCCTCTCATTGGAATAAAGATGCTTCAAGATTCCTTTAAACCACTACCAGAATTTTCAAAAGAACTTGCATATTAAACTCTCTCCGTGTGATAATTTCACCAGTTCCCATCCCAAATCTCTTTTTTTTCTCTGGAGAAACAGCTATTCACTGCTGAGCTGGAGGAACTTGCTTATTGAATTATTTCAATAACTAAATTGTTGCATCACTCGGGGATAATCAGTGTCCTCTCTCCTGACCTTCATGTACACGATGGTGTGTTCTATGCAGAATCCATACAAAGGAGCTGAAGACCTTCTCCAGAGCACAGACTGACTTTCAACATATCAAAAGGTATCAGTTCCTTGGGTCCCAGTGATATGAAGAACAGGTATACAAACTCTGATGCTGAGAACCTTAGATAAAGGAAGATGGCAAACTGAGTTCATATATATATCAGCATGAGTGACTTTAACAAGATAGTAAGTGAGGGGCTGGCCAGATAGCTCAGCAAATTAAAGGACCTACTTAGGCAGATGCAGGGACCAGGGCTCAATCCCTAGTGTGCCTTGCTGGCTCCATCCCTGGGACAAGCTGAGATGATGACTGAGACTGTGTGTAGTGGTGCATGCTTGTAATCCTAGCACTTGGGACGCTGAAAATAGGAGGATCACTAAGAGTTCCATTTGTGTAGCGAGACCCTGTAGACCTTGTACTAAATATATTTTAAAAAATAAGTGGAAAAGGAGAGAAATTAATAGCTTGATAAAGTAATTTGTGAGTCTCAGTTATGTCCTCAGGAGAATAAAGTTGAAATACTGAAGTTTCCTTGATTACTGCATAGGAAGGTATATGAAAGCTGAGAGAATGAGAAATGTTTTAATGAATGTAGTTTATTGGTGCAATCCTTTTATCTTCTCCTTAAGTTAACAATCAAGAGAGTTTAATAAGTGCATTTACAAGAAAAATATCTCAGCTGATCTTACGTGCTGTGACTCTTCCTTAGATTACAGATAGCGATGAGGGTTGCTACAATTAGTTGATGGTCTGATCTATATTAGAATATTTGAATCTCAGGGACATATATGCAACTTGAGTGATTAAATGTCAGAAAAATGTTAGACATAGTTACTAAAATAAGACTGTGTGATAAAACACCAATCAGAATATTGCAACCTGTACAAATCTGTGAAAATGACTACTTGATCAGATAATACTTAAGGATGGAATAGATGTCTGGTAACGTGGCGCTTAAAATACCCAGCCAGAAAACACGCACACATTGTGGTAGGAAAATTGAGCAAGTCACCATAACAGGTTTTATCTACCTTGCCCTGGTCCAAGGCCTGAGGCAACCAAAATCAAATCAGAGAAAATACGCTCCTTCTTCTTGGGCAGGATGAGTCACTTAAAATCCTGTTTGCCAAAGCATTAATGTCTTAGCAAACCTAAAGTACACTGCTATTTTTAGAACAAACAGACAGTGATTGTGCATAAAACATTTTTGTTAAGCCTTTCCTTTTACTCAGTCTGTTATTAATGAGAATAAAACTGCCAGACTTAAAATATTTTACTTTTATGCTAAAACAAGTACCATTTAGTCTGTACAAAATTTTTGAAGGATAATTCAGCTGTCTTTCAAAGGAATTTTCTTGTTATCTATAAGACAGCTTGAAGTCTTTTTATGGATCAAATTCTAGCAGCTAGTTGGGAATGGTTTATAAAGAAGGGAATTGGGGCTGGAAGATAGCTCCATGGCATAAGTGCCGGCCATTCAAGCGCAAGGACCCAGGATCAATCTCCACTACTGTGTATTGCAGGCCCTGCACCTAGCTGGCTATTGAAATGGTGTGGTGGTATAGACCTGTAATCCCAGTGCTGGGGAGGCTGAGACAGGAGAATCAGTATGAATCTAAGCTGCATAGTGAGACTGTAAACCAAAAAAAAAAAAAAAAATTAAAACAAAAGAATTTACTAAAATCCTAATTTTGGCTTTTCTTTTTTTATGAAAAGAGAAAAACAAACAGGACCAATATCTATGTGTCTTCTTCAGGATCCTAATTGACCTTTTTTTTCAGAACTGGGGATTGAACTCAGGCCCTTGAGCTTGCCAGGGAGGCGATTATTCCACTGAGCCATCTCCCCGGCCCCTAATTGACCTTTTCTTCCTTGTTGAGACTCAGGTAGGTTCACTATTCTGGTTTTCAAGAAATATGTACAACATAGTCTTAAGAAATTGTTGAATGACAGATTAGTTATACAAGCAAATCATTGTAACTCTGTAAAAGTACCACAAGTCACAAATTGATAAAGTAATTTATGAGTCTCAGTGATAAGACTTTATCACATAATATTCATTACAGAGCTTATTCTGGGTCAAGAACAGGACTGCTCTAAATCATTCTGGAAGTCACCTTATTTTTTGCAACCTGAGGCATGTTTTAGAGAATAAGGTTATTGTCTTTGGCTGGTGAGATAGCTGGGCAGACTAAGAGCCTGTTTTGGCAAGTGCAGGAAACAGGGTTCGATCTCTGGTCCCACAGGCGGTGGGGGCCCTGCCCTGGGGTACAGTGAGTCACAACCGAGTCTGGGCACATGCCTGTAATCCCAGCGCTGGGGAGGCTGAAAACAGGAGGATCACTATGAGTCCAAGCTACAGTGAGATCCTGTAGCAAATAATGTAAATGAAAACAAAAATAAGGATATTGCTTGATCTACTGACCTTGGTGGTAATAGTAATGACTTAAATCTTCTTAAGTCAAGCTTAACACTGTCAATAGAAGTTTTTTTGTTATTTTTCACTTCTTGGATTTATAGAATAGTTTTAATAACAAATATTAAATAGATATTCTTTGGTATGATTAAAAAAATCATACTCTGACCTTTTTTTCATTTTTATTCATTGTTACTCAGATCTTTTTTTTCCCC
>NW_004524589.1:11524737-11525838 GCF_000260255.1 Octodon degus
GCTGTGCAAAACGGCATTTACTTTCTTTTCTTTTTCTTGAACAGACTACTTAGGGAAAGTGGGAGTTTGAACACCAACAGAATGGATCAGGATGACAAGAGTTCGATGGACATTTTTTAGTACTTTGTTCAAAAAAAAGAAATAGCACAAACAGCAGCCCGTGACATTGTCATGTGTTTTACACGGTCTGTTCATAAAGTTCCCTTTTTCAGCTCGGAAGAATATTCATGTAACAGAGGAAAATGCAATATTTGTAACAGCTGTTTTTTCACCAGACCCAAAAGGAAAAAAAAAACAAACAATCAAAAATGGTGTGTGGAGGTTTGGAAACAAGTTAACATAAAGTGCTTTTATATGAAACAACTTTCTTGTACATTTTGATAAGCAGCAGTACCAGCTTTCATAAAGAAAAGGATTCTGTGATTGTTGAAGTGAATTTTGCTATAATGCAAAGAGAAGATGAAACATTAAAAGAATATTTTCTAAATACAAAGTGCATGGTTACTCCAAGCTTCTGTCCACCAGGGTATAGTCCATGTTCTTTCAGTTTCTATATTTGTTATTATTTGATAGCACTGATCTCTTTTCCCAACAGTTTGGCATGATAGCATGTATTTTAACAAATGTTATAACATCTGTTAAAAATAAATATATCAAGTGAAGATAAACCTGACCCCTGTGAACTCTGCAGTACTACCAAAGGTGTATAGATTCTTGCTGGGGTTGGTAGCCATTGACCTTCATTTATCTTCATTTATTTATCTTCCGTAACATCCCTTCTTCCTTGACACTTACCTTTGCTAAGCTTTATCCTTCACGGTAATGATTTGTGGCTTGATTTTTAATTACTGGAAAATATATGGATTTCTTTCTAATAGTTACCAAAGACTAACATTAAACTTCAAAATATATTTTATAGTTTCCCAGCACTTATTAATATAAATACATAGAATATAAGAATGGCATTTTTAGATATTGAGGTATATTTAGCCAAATTTCTAAGTTAAGTATACTTTTACATCTGGATAAGAAAACTTTGAAGTATAGGCTTTCAGAATAAATAAGGTGATGTTTCCCAAGGAGACAGAGTTCATTCTCGAA
>NW_004524589.1:11526888-11539208 GCF_000260255.1 Octodon degus
TCCCATCAGGAAGGCCACATTTTCCATTTTCTCAGCATCATACTACTGTTTTCTGGCTGAATGAGGCTTTTATTTTAAATTTATTTGCTTGTTTCAGGGTCTCATTACACAGCCCAGACTCATGGTGATCCTCCTGCTTTCAGCCTCTCCAGCGCTGGGATTACAGGCGTGCACCACCACGCCCAGACCATGGCTGGGCATGAGTTACCAGGGATCGAGCCATGCCCCCTGCACTTGCCTAAGCTTGCCTAAGCACAGGCACTTTAGTCCACTGAGCTATCGCTCTTGCCCCTAAATGAGTTTTTATTTTCTGGCAAGGAGAAGCATAATAAAATGAAGCTGGCTATTTTACAGATGTCCATTCTGTTCCATAGAAGGACAAGCAGCACAGAACCCTGACCTGCTTCTACCACCTCTGAGATTCCCTTTGTGCCTCACTGTCAGTCATCAGTCACACAGATAGACACGTGTCAGAGACGCCGGGCGCTCACGTAACCGTAAGACATGCCATTTAAGTCATGCATTAAATCTGATATTTCAGAGTTCTAACCTTAACTGCAGTTTGTACTTAGCTGTCTATGAGTGACAGGGCAAATTGGCTCACTGACTTATAAAGTAACTTTATAGTAGTCAGATGATGTATTTCTGAGGGTGTCAAGCAGAAAACCTAGCTCTTCTACTTTTTTAAAATCTTCCCAAATCCACAAATAAAATAAAATAAAATCAGCCCGCAGAGATAGCTCAGTACAAGAAACGCTTGCCTGGCAAGCTCAGGGTCCTGAGTTCAATCCTTGGTACCGCAAAAAATAAAATAAAATCTTCCCAAATGTCTAGAAGATATGTTTAAATATTTTCTTAAAAATTCATAAAGAGATGTATAAGCCTCTACATATGATGATAGCTTTGGAAATTTTAAGAATCTAAAGTTGTAGCCTATTTAGTACATCTTGAATTGGATATATTGAAATTGTCTATAATTTTCACCCTGTATATGAAAAGCTCAAGTAATCAGCTCATCGTTCAGTAGATCAATATAATTGTTATGTGACACTAGTCATAAAGTAAAAGCTATAACTGATTCTATTATATATCACATTTATGAATTCAGTCTAGAATTCTGCTCTTCCCATAGTTTTCAAATATGGATGGTCATTTCAATGAGCCTTTATGGTACCTATGGGAAACTGAGGCAAGAGGATTGGACCTTTAAGTTCAGATGAACAACTCAGTAACTTAATGAGATCCTCTGTCAAAATATTTTCAAAAAGTGATGATGTTGATTAGTGTGAAAACCGTTGAATAATAGCAACCACAGGGGCTGGAGAGATGGCTCAGTGGTCTAAAGCACCTACTTGGAACAAGCTTGGCTAAAGCACAGGGACCGCGGTTCAATCCCCCAGCACCACATGCCAGCCAGCCCCGCCCCCTGGTGGGCTGAGCTGGACACACACACACACACACACACACACACACACACATGTAAAAAAAAAAATAGCAACCACAAAAAATAAATCTCAGTGAAAACATTATTCATTTTCAAATAGTTGCCTCAAATATGGAATTGGACAATTGCAGTAAGGAGTGCATTTGCTGCTTACTTGCTCTATATTTCCAAGTGCAGTGTTTAAGGATGACCACTTGAAAAATAGCTGATGAAAACAATGAAAAATTTCTACTTTGACCTCTAAAATTTGTCTTGCACTTATTTTTCCTACTTAAAAAACAATTTTAACTGGATACTATTTATCTTTTTATATCAAAATTAAATTTATTTACACAAAATACATTTATAATGCAGTAATATTTTGGACAGGATTACAAGATTCAGAAGGTTATGTTCACGTTTCAAAAAACATATAATTTAAATGTTTTGAAACTCCATTTAATATATCCTGGGGGATAAAACTGACTATTTTTCTCAGACCCTTTATAACTAGGAATGCTATAATTAGCCAATACTTTACATTTTTTGCCTCCCAATAATGTATTTTTGTGTCAGCATTTTGAATTTTTCCATTTATGCTTTCATTATTTTTTCTCAGCTCTTAATTGCATTAACATTATTTTATATTAATCATCAGGTACATTCTGAAAATATGTACCTTGTTTTTTATGTCTCTTGCTGTTTTTAATACTCTGGGAAATTATGAGGATAAAAAATTCCATGCAGATTTTTAATTAAAAAGCCCTTGTTTAAAATTTATATGGGGATATGACATATTTCTATAGTGAATTATTTTGTTTACAATAGTTTATGGGTTGCAATATAGTTCTTTTTTCCTTTACTTATGAATGTACAGTCAATGTATCCCCACTTCTATCTATTTTCATTGTCCTAACAGAATGAAAATCCAAGGATATATTTAAAAATCATATTTAACATTATATTTTCTTGGATGTATGGTATTTACTTTGTGTGTTTTTAAATATTGAGTCAATTAAAATTTTTCAGCATTGGGGAGCTGGGGAGATGGCTCAGTGAAATAAGCACTTCCCTGGCAAGTGCAAAGGCCTGAGTTCAATCCCTGGTTCCGAAAAAAAAAAAAAAAAAATCAGCACGTAATAAAACTTCCCAATCCAATGCACACCACTTCAAGTAATAGCACTTAGGTTCGGAATTTTAGAAAATGAAGGCAATGTTGAGAGAGAAAGAAGAAGGACAATTTATAAAATTTCTGATACAATATTTGAGAACTGAGACTAAATTGTAGAGTGAAAATATGAGATTCTTCAGCATTCTTAATTATTAGTTAGCACACATTCAAATCACAACATGAATAATCACATCACTCTGCTGATTTAAAGGAAGCTGATTTAAACAACTCAAAAAAAAAATAATTCTAAGAAGCTCTTCCCTTGAAACTATTCAGTGAAAGCTTATTAGTATGTTAAATCAGTCAGTGGTGATTATGCAAAGAGTATGGATATGTGAAAACACATAGTTCTACCTTTTGACTCTGTGAACTTTAGCCTACAAACATCTCCAGAACATCTCTGCACTATATGAACTTTTTTAACTGATCAGTCTAGAACAAACTAAAATTTTAATAAGAAGAGAAAGCATAGAATAAGTTAGGAAATTTTCAATTTTGGAAACACCCTAAAACTGTAAATATAATGGATAAAGACAATCAGAAATCAATACATTTTTCCTTATTTCTGTGATAATATATATTTTAAAAAATTGAGGTTTTTAAAAGTGTATATTCCTTCTCTATTGGTTGATATATTGTGTCAACTCTAGAAGTTTCAAAGCTTAATTTAGCACCAGGCCAGGATCCTTACTTGGTAAACATCCTGGATTTGTGGCAGATGAGTATATGGAGGTCTCATGGTGGATAGCTGGCCTACAACATAAAGGAGAAAAAGAGGCTTGCTTTCTGCTCCTTTTGCTGTTGTTACTTTCCTGTGTTCAGTCACCTTGAAGTGTTGCTCACATACCATTCCATCCTGCCCTCGACTCAGTTGGCTATAGACTGAAACTTCCACAAACTGTGAGCTAAATAAACCTTTCTTTCAGTCATTTTGGCTGTTGGGTATTTTATCCCAGCAATAAGAGAAAAATAACCAAGCACAATTTGGTACCAGAGGAGTGGGGTTTGTTGCTCTAATTGTATCTGATCATGTGTCTCAAGAGCCTTTGAAAATATCCTGTGGGAAGAATTTGGAAAGTTTTGGAGAGAACATTTGGAAGAGATGAGATGCAGTGTTCTGAGCTATTCTGTATTGTAGAATCTGGTGAGAGCTCAGAAGACCAGAAGTCTTATAGAAATCCTGCTATTAAAATGAGGTTCAGGAGGTTTCCACTGAGAAGAGGACTACATTGGTTGTGGAACTCCAGATAATGTTTACTGTAGCTTGGCAGAAAGTTTGTCAGCATTTTGCTCATATTGAGACTTTTTCTGAGACTGAGATTAAAGGAGGTGGAGAAATCTGGGAGAAATAATTTCAAGACAGTCTAAATTTAAGACAGTGTGATAGATGTTGCTGTTTTTTTTTTCCCCCAGATCTAAGTTGAGAATCAACAGCAAAGAGCACAGCAAGATGATTTAAAATGTTGTGAGTTTGGCCAGATTGGAAGCCCCAGGAAATCTGAGGACTACAAGATAGAGCTGAGGAGATCTTGTTTTCTGAGAAGGAACAGGAGAATACAAAAGATGTCCTGAGGGCATTACAAGAAGAAACAAGACTCCACCCTTTGCCATCTTAACACAAAAAAAGTAAGACTTTACTTTGAGGTAAAAACCATAGAGCATCAGAGTCCAGAATGTCAGCAACATAGAAAATGTGTTCCTCAGAATTGGATTCAGAGAACTCAGCATTCAAAGCACTCAACTCCTACAGAAAAGAGAAAGGAATGTGTGGCTAATGCTCCAGCAGGTAGCAGACTTCAGCCTCATCCATGGGGAGCTGATGTTAGAGGCATGCAAAAATGGCAGAGTTGTGTGGTCAAGGAAGCTTCCACCCTAGTTTCAGAAGTCCTGAGAGGCCACGGAGTGTGCCACTGAGAGACCAGTGTTTAAAGTTATGAGAGTGAAACAAAGGTGCAGTGGAGATAGCAGAAAACTGGCAAATCCAGGAAGGTGTATCATCTAAAGAAACCTGTAAGGAGGGAGCGAAGCCAGCCTAGGAAAGAAGCCATGGGAGCTAAAACCACCAGAGGTTCTGCAGGGATGGAATCCCTCACGCCCTTTGGAGCTCACAGTTTGCCTCAGATTGCTTCAGATGCTGGACATGGAACTATAGACTTAAGGTTTGTCCTCCTGCATTTTAGACTTGATTTGGTCCTAATCCTTTGTGTTCTCCTGTTTTTAACTTTTGGAATGAAAATGTTTATCTTGTGCCATTGAATTTAGAATTGTTTAACTTTTCATTTATACAAGTGCATGCAGCTTAGAGTTTGCCTTACATTTCAAAGGAGGTTTGGGACTTGGACTTTTCAGCAATGCTGAAAATGTTTGGCAACTCTTGCAGGTGGACTAAATACCTTTATTCATAAAGCAAATTGCACAAGACCTGGGAGACAGAGGGGAAGAATGTTATTTTCTAATGATAAATTCAATAGTGATTCTTAAGGATTGTTAAACTTGTGTTTAAATGTTCAGGTTGTGAAATGATAAGAATATGTGAGGCTTTGTATCTGGGAACAGCTTTAAAGAAATGTTTCTGGTTGCCAAGTTGACAAAGGGGTAGACTGTATTGGATGATGCAATGTGGCTGCTGGCGCAGTTTAGAATTTTAATTAAACAGCAGGCCAAGGTCCTTACTTTGTAAACATCCTGAGCTCTGGATGAGGGGTATAAAGCAATGGTGCATGTGCATAGTCAGCATACAATATAAGGTAGGAAAAGAAGATTGCTTTCCCCTTTTAGTCTTCTTGCTGTAGCTAACTTCTGACACCTTGAAGTGTTGCCCATGTACCATGTCATTCTGCATTGGAGCCAGCTTGTTAGAGACTGATAGCTCCACAAACTGTGAGCAAGATAAAACTTTCCTCCTTAATTTTGGGTGCTGGTTACTTTGTCACAGCAATGAGAGAAAATATCTAAGACAACATCTCTTTGAAGTTAACAAAGAGAACAGAAAATTATTTAATAAGTAGCATTGCAGTTTTCACTTAAAGTATTATAAAATACTCAACTTTTCACAGAAATAACGTAACTGTGGAACTTAAGTGATTTAATAGAGTCATTAATAAGCCAACTAAATTAAAACCAAGCATATAGAAAACTTCTTGGTGTTCATTGAAGAATAAAATAAATGAATTACTCAGAAGATTTTTCAGCTTTGGAATTGGTTCTTCTAAATGAAAGCATAAAATCAAATAAAACTGTGTGGGTTGAACATTAGCACTGTTCCATTTTTTAACACTGGAACTTATAGCACTAGACTACATAACTACTTTCTGGGAAGTGACCATATTTATAATACCTTAAGAAATAGCTCTTGGGACTATATTTCCTTTAAGATACAGAAGCCTAGATATGATATTATTTCTGGGTGGGGGAATTAATATATAAAGCAAAATTATCCTTAGGAAGTTATAATTTTCCTCAATGCAAGCAACTATTAATCAAGTGCATTTAAAAAAAACCCTAAAAGGATTAACACACTTGCTTCTATGGGAAAATGTAGCCATATACTTCTATTCATGTCCTGGATGAATGAAAAACTTGGTGAAGATAAGCAGAGCCCTAAAAATTATTCTCAAGTGTCCTGTCTGGAGAACAGCAATGCAGATTATGAGAGGATGGAAACACTTGTTACCGAGCTTTCTTCTCTATTTGTTATGTATCACAGCCCTGATTGATGGAAGAATAGCAACAAACACACATGCTGTACAAAAGTAACAAAGTGATTTAGTTTAAGAAAGGCAACTGAAAATTATTGGGCAACAGAAGAGTAACAGGAATATTTAGGCCCATCATCCAAGCTGGAAAAATAAAAGCACAAGAAGGTCATATTCTCAAGACCCAATTGAAAACTGTTTGCCTAAAACTGAGGCTTTGAATAATAGAAAATGAACCCACTAGTGGCAACGCAGCAGAAGACCAGAAAAGTATGACTGAGTGAATCATTTGAATACAGCAAAAATATTTTCAAGAGCATAATACCTTAATACAATAATGGTAAGTAAAATAAATCAGCTACAGAGAGTTAAATAGTGCAGGTTTCTCTTAAGTGAGAAATCCAAAATATAAGTAATGTAGAAAGCAAAATAAAAGAATTTCAAACAGGGAGGTAAACTTTTAAGAGACAAGAATGGATTCTAGGAATGGAGGATGGTAAAAGAATTAAGTTTAAGTCTATGTGCCAACTTCCCAAGAAATATACATCTATTACATTATCTAAAAGCACACGATGAAAAACGAATACCAACAGATACTGAGATGCACTGCAAATAGATGATGAAAGTTGAGCGGTTATGTCAGGCAACTTTCCAACCAAAATTCCTGAAGAAAAATAGGAAAAAACTCCTCAAATCAAAGGAGAAAGGGCTTTTTTTGGCTCAGTTCCAGGAGTTTCAGTGCATCATCACCAGAAGGTGCCAAAGCAGAAACATCATGAAATAAGGACCTGGAGGAAAAGAGCTGCTCACCTCGTGGTAACCAGGAAGCACGCAGAGAGAGCACAACTGACCCAGACGGACGAAGGGGCCTGGGAGCTACTTCTTTCAAATGAATTTAAGAGCTCATTCTGCTCTGAACTCTTCATGGAAACCCAGTAATAAAGTAACAAACCCAGTAACAAATTTATCGTCCTCACAATTGAATCACCTTTCTAGGCCCTAGCTGAGCATCAATGCCTTGCACATGAAGTATGAAATATATGAGTCATTGCAAGATAATTATTCAAACCATAACAAGGCTCAATAGCATTTAAGGAAAATGTCATGCAAACATGCCCAGATCCTAATATGAGAGCAGGAGAGAGCACTTTGAAATCTGTGCTGCTCTAGAGGTAAGCAGAGTAACAAATAGAAAACAGAAGCCAGTTAACTCAAACTGAGAAAATGACTTCAAACTATGATGACATCAAGCTCACAAAAGTAAGGTCACACTGATTTGTTAATATTAAATGCACTTTGGGGGCTGGGGAGATGGCTCAGTGAAATAAGCACTTCCCTGGCAAGCACAAGGGCCTGAGTTCAATCCCCGGTTCCACCAAAAAAAAAAAAAAAATATTAAATCCACTTCATTTTCTGTCATCCTATAGAAGATTTCTGATTCTTATAAAAGAGTTCTAATGTGTGTGTGAAGGTAGGAAAGAACAGGGCTAAATGACAGAATAAGCACTATAATTTTAGAAGGCATAGGTACTAGAGCTATATGTCAAAGTATGAAATAATTTATTTTAAATATAACATGATGAGACTGCTCATTAAAAAGTGAAGTTTGAGAAAAATTAGTTTTATCAAAAAGATGAAAACTATAATTAAGTGTCAAACTTATAAGTACTGGAACTGCATGATAACATGTAACACATTTAACATTATACAAAACATTAAACACAAAGTAAAAGCTTCAACAAGAGAGTGAAGATTAACCAATATAGGTAATTGAATCAGAGAAATTAAACTATAAGGAAGAGTCCAGTGGAAATACAGGTGTAAGAAACACTGATAATGATGAAGAAATACTTTGGTGGGTGAGTAGGATGCAGACTGAATGAATACATGGGAAAATTATCAATTGGTGAAGACAGGGTAAGACAAAGTACAGGGATGAGGGATAGAGGGAGAGGGACAAATAGAGAAGAACAGGTTCTATGCTGTAAAGTTGTAAGCAAATGATAAGTGCACAAAACAATTAATCATTGGGAAAACACAAATCAACAAAAATCAAAACTGAGATGATGTATCACCCCATGCTCATTAGGACTGCTCATAGAAATATAAAATTATAAAAGCTTCTGAGAACACTGAGAAATTAATGCCTTCCTTCATAACTGATGATGACATAAAATGGTGTACCCGCTGTATAAAACAGTATAGTGGGTCTTCAAATCAAAAGTAGAATTGCTGTAGGATCAACAATTCTCCTTGCAGTTCACTCAGAAGTATTGAAAGCAGGTTCTTACAGGTATATTTGTAGAATCACTTTGAAAGCACATTATAGACAAAAGGGGAACTAATAAAAGGATTCATTGATGAATTAATAGACAGGTAAATATATATATATATATATATACTTTAATAGATAAGTAAAATTAATAGATAAGTAAATATATATATATATATACATATATATATGCAAAAACACTGCTCCTTTTCTACAAGGAGAGAAATCAAGACATATGTTACAATATAAGTGAGGCTTAATGACATCACGCTAAGTGAATTAAATCACGCACAAGAATATAAATCCCTTAAGAAAACAATAGGCTGGTGGTATCCCAGGGCGGTGGGGAGAGGGGAAATGGAAGTTGTTTAATGAATTATAGGAAGAGCAGCTTCAGGTGAAGAGCCACAGCAAGGGATGGAGCGACTATGGTGGCAGAACAGAGTCAACATATTTAATTCCAGTATATTGTATACCAAAGTGGCAAACATTATAGTCTTGTTTATTAAACACAATTGCAGATCAAAACTGAACAGATCTCTTCTCCTTTGGCCCCTTGCTAGGTTATATTGCTGGCATATAGAATTTCAATATTTTTAGGAGATAACATCATTTATGTATTTTTTTAACTGTAATTTACTTCTTTTCTCATTTTCTTACTAGCCAGTGCTTATAAAATCCTTAAAATACACATTTGGTAAGCGTAATTTCTTCTCTACCTTGAAAAATAACATCAATTTATTTTCATTTTGTATAAATATTACCAAAGGTATTTTAATATCATACTTTAATAAATTTTCTGACTCTTACCGGTTGAAAACATTTTCATTGTACCCTATTATTTAAAGAAAATTTGTAAATAAACATTCAGATTCAGTTAACTTTCCTTCATTTTGTGTACTGTAAATTTTGTTTTTTAAACTACCTTATGTTTAACAAAATGTTTTCTAATTTATTCTAAGTTCTTTGTATGTAATTTTTCACTTTTTGTTTGATCAAATAAAGTGTTATTACCTCTTTCATTCTAAATGAATTTTAATATGTCAAATTTTTTATTATTATTTATGCTTGAACTTTCATGGTCATTCAAGTTGAAAATGTATTTAAATGGTATGAATTTCACCTCTTTTATGCATGATATTATACAATTGTTTTTAAAAATATTCATCATGCTACTTCTTACCTGAGCTACATTTATTTCTCCATACTGAAACCTTTAAAAAAAATATTATAGTACTGTGATTAGACCCAGGGCCACTGAACTGAGTTACATTCCCCGGCCTTTTTCTTTGTTTTTATTGTGAGACAAGTAGGTAAGTAACTAAGTTGTCTTGGATGAACTGAAATTTCCAAGCTCATCTCACCCTGCATCCTACTGGATTACAAACATCCACCCTCGCAGTGGACAGATCACATGACTTTAATGAAAAAAAAAGATTTAATGTGAATATACCACTTACAAAACAAAGATAGTCATTTAATGCCATTTCACTGAGAAGACTTCTAACACATAGCAAACGATGTCTTTTGACGTGATTGTGCTGTTTGTGAATAATGCAGTTTAAATCCATTCTGGGTTCATTTTTCTATAGTTAGTTCCCTAGATCACTTTACAAAACTGTTTTAGTGCATTAAGTATTCTGGTAAGAAAATGAACTTTGCATTTCCTTATATTTATCTTCTTGACTTGTATGGAAGTTATTTATTTTGGTGCATTAACTAAAGAGAGATTATAACCCTGCTTTTAACTGGATACTTCCTAAACTCTCCCCACTTATGTGTTTCTAGAATATCTACCCACCCCACCTTTGCATTTTTTGGAAGCTATCATTTTTACTGACTGTATTTCATACATTATTGTAAAGTATCTAGTCTTAGACTCTTAGTAACAGTGACCAATATATTTTTATATAAGTGTTCCCAACTCTTCTGAATTTTATTAATGTTTACTATTTTTCTTCCACTTTTTTTATGCATTTGTTTCCAGGTCTCAATACACAGTTCAGACTCCTATAGATCCTCCTGTTTTCAGCCTCCCCAGCACTGGGATTCCAGGCATGTGCCACCATGTCAGGACTCAGTGGCTAGCTCAGCAGGCCCAGGGTCCACAGCAGCATAGCATGTACACTGGAAATTGAACCCAGGTCCCTGCTCCTGCCTATGCAGGTGCTTAGTCTTCTGAGCTATCTCACCAGCCCTCCCACAGGTATTCTGTATCTTTGATTTCTTTCTTTTCTTTCTCTCCTTTCTTTTCTTTTTTTTTTTTATTTTAGGGAAGGGTCTACAGGGTGTTCAGGGTCTCACTAATAGATTGAACTTATAGTGATCTTCCTGTTTACAGCCTCCCAAGAGCTAGGATTACAGGCACAGCAGGCCAGGGGATCACCCCTGGCCTGTGCTCCTGAGGTGCTTTAATCTGCTGAGCTATTTGGCCAGCTCTGTATCATTGATTTCTTTTGTCTTTTCTCCAAAGATTTTTTTCTTAACAGAAAGTTAAAAACAATTTTCAAAAATATTTTTAATTAATTCATTTGCTCTTCACTCCAGGAGCAAGAAATTTAAGATTTATTTCACATCGATAGAATGTTGGTCAAAGATGTGAGGAGTTCTTGGTGATCATTATGAT
Source organism: Octodon degus (assembly GCF_000260255.1). Classification (NCBI taxonomy): domain Eukaryota; kingdom Metazoa; phylum Chordata; class Mammalia; order Rodentia; family Octodontidae; genus Octodon; species Octodon degus. The sequence continues at coordinate 11,538,076 of NW_004524589.1, forward strand.
ACATCACGGGGCACTCTTGTTCGACAGTGTTTATGAGTCTTTCTATATGTTCGTTTCTATATTGATTAATTATTTTGAACATTTTTATTACATGAAATACAGGCCATGCTACTGCTGTTTGTTTTGAAAGTGACAAGTGAATATACTTCTAATTCAGTTTGTCCAAATCTCCTATCTCATAATGCCACCTGTCATAATTAATTTGATTAGAATCATTTCTAAATTTATATCCAAAATTATTCTTCTAATCCAAAGATTATTGATTATTGATTTTGCTTCTCAAGAATGATATTGTTTATGTTTGTCATTGTCTCCTCTATATAAAAACATGTATGCTACCCAAAGATTTTTCTCATCCTAATACAATTTTCACACCATTTAACAATAGTTTACTAGAATATATAGAAACATTAATACTAACTAGTTTGGACAAATTGGGAAGGTCTTTAAATCATTTACTTCAATATTTCAAGCTATTTCAGTTACAGTGACCAAAATCTATTATTGTTCTTCAAAAATAGAATTTTGCTTATATGTCTTTTTAAATATATTTTAAGTTTTTAAAAATTTTATTGATACAGGATCTTTCTATGCAGCTCAGACTTGGCGCGATCCTCTTGTCTCAGCATCCCCAATTCTGGGATTACAGCTGTTTGCTACCATACCCAGTTTCTTCATTAGATATCTTATATAAAATAATCCTCCAAAATTCAGGAGAATCTAAAATAGATATAAAACTGACCTTCATAAAAATGCAATTAATTTAATTTTAAATTCCCTATTATACTTTCTTAACACAATTAAAGATAAAGTTGGACTAATCTGTCCTATCTTTATTGTTCAATTATTTCCATTAAACAATATGTTCATAGCATAAATATACAATATATAAACTATAGAGTCTATATGTATATGAATATATATTTACTGTCTACTAACTTAGTATCATGAGAATATAAAGGAGAAATTTGACAAAGTTAGGGAAACTGAATTTCTTCTCATTTTCTCTTATTTTCTACCTATTGAATTTTGTTGGAGGTTCTCCAGTGTGTTGTTATTGATAATGCAATGTGTACTGATTGTCATGTTTTTAATGATCTCTCTTTATATGTTTTTTAAAAATATAGATTTTG
>NW_004524589.1:11547988-11548977 GCF_000260255.1 Octodon degus
TTCTCACCATTGTACAAAATTAAACAGAAAACCCTAAATATTGGCAAAATATGTATGACTGAGCGCTATCAGTGTGTTGAGTTTTGAAAAGTAGTCGGGATGGATAGAGGTCGCCACCTGCGCCCTGTCCTTTGTAACAGTTTTGCTCTGGTTTCCCAGCCTTTTGTAACAGCTTTGTAACTGTGTTGGCTCATCTAGATACAAATCCCTCTTTTCAGCCATAGAAATTTTATTCATTGCTTTTATTTGGTTCCTCTTGCTATGACCAAAAGTCGATATCAAAGAAGGATCTTCTAAAAGTGTACATTAATAGTTTCCTTGCCATAAGGAAATATAGGAAAACATGACATGGGATTTATTTTAAAAATACTCTCAATTAGTTAATTGCTTCTTTTAAAAAATATATTATTTCCCCAGGTGAATTACAAAATATGGCAACATTAAGAAGGTTTACAATAAGAGAATTCTCTTGAGAATAAATGATATAGATTTTGTTAAAAAATAAAAAATATTACAATTGAAAAATGCAACTACATCAAATGACATGGAGTGAGTGAGACACGAACAAAGTAGAAACAAATGAGTGAAAAAATACACTAGGAAAAAGTTAACAAATGCAAAAAAAAGAAAAGAAAAAATGCAACCGTTAAAACACTAGATAGTGAAAATTGTGAGGCAGAATACACAAACGTGGCAATTACAAATCAGTGAACAAATAATTTGCAGTGGCTTAAGATACAATTTAATTTCTTAAATGGAAAAAATCAGACTTTGTGCAAAATTATGGATTTCAGAATGAAAAGCATAGATATTAGTCTATTATTAATCTATAGAGTAGTAATACATACATATATAAGAAAACAATACATAGGTGTCTGATATATATATGAGGTAAATAATATTCAACGCCCCTAACGTTTCCTATTATTTTGAACTGAATATGTCCCTTCAAAAACCATATGCTGAATTCAGTCTCCATGGTAACAAGT
>NW_004524589.1:11550255-11551146 GCF_000260255.1 Octodon degus
AGTTCAATGAGAAGAAAGGTTTATACTAATATTGTTTAGACCAGATACCATGTCTACATCTTGTCCTCTGAATAACTATTACTACAAAGACAGCAATATGCAATGTATTAATTGTTGTAACTGTCCTGCTAACCTGTTTTGAAACTGTCATTGCAATTTTATATTTTTTTCTCATTAAAATGAATAAAAAATTTAAAAAGATAAATTATTCTGTATGTGAAGATATTTATAAAAGTGATAGATAGGTAATATTGAATGAACTATGCAAATAACTCATTCCAAAAATAGTAAAATAGAAGAAAAATATGAAGCATTCACCTTGCCTTTCCTTCATAGTTTGTCTCTCAGTGTAGTACGCAGGTGACTGGAACGTTACTACTTAGAGTGGCCTAAAAGTAAATTATTTTGACAACACTGTGCTCCATTTATTCTATGAACAGATGGGAAAATAATCACCAGTGGTTTCTAATATCAAAAAGAGAAGTGAACATTATCTACACAATGGAAAAACATTAAAAAATTCCTTTAAAACTTTCTTGCCAAAACATTACAATCAATTTTTGTCTAGATGCTGGACTGAACTACTAAGAGCAAGGAGCCCTCATTCAAATGATAGCACACACTAACTCAAAAATAGAAAGTCAGGCTGCTGAAGTCACTGCAATGGTAGATAGACGATAGATAATAGATAGATAGATAGATAGATAGATAGATAGATAGATAGATAGATGTATAGATAGACAGACAGACAGACAGAATTTTTTTTTTACCATAAACATGCTAGGCATTTTTGAAAAAAAATATAAGTGAGGAAACATCTAGAGAACAAAATGTGCTTAATCAATAATCATCAATTAAATTACAAAGCTCTTGCCCCATTTTTTATAACAG
>NW_004524589.1:11551246-11560066 GCF_000260255.1 Octodon degus
ATGGTGTTATCAGTGCCTGTACTTTACATTTGGAAATAACTTGAATAAGAGTAACACTGGATTACAATTACTACAGAGTATGATTTTCTTATGTATTTTCACTTGGACTTAAAAGTGGAAGCATTTCAAAGATGCTTCATTTGGGTTTTTATATTTTATAGTCAGTTTAATATTTTAAACTATTATTAATGTTTTTCTCATTTACACAAAGCTAAATGTGGAATCTTCCCACTGATTTCTACAGTGGTTTTACCAGTCTGCACTCCCACCAACAGTAGAGAAGGATTCCTTTCTCTCCACAGCCCTTCTAGCATTTCTTATTGATTTTATGATGATAGCCTTTTTTTCTGGGGTGAGATAGAATTTGTTTTGTTTTAATTTGCATTTCTTTAATGACCAATTACATTAAATATTTTTGCATATTTATTTTTCTACTTGTATTTTTTCTTTTAATAAGTGTATATTGATCTCAGAAACCCATTTATCTTGGGTATTTGGATTTGGGGAACCTGATTTTTTTTTAGTTATTTATTTGTTCTAGATATAAGACTCTTGTCTGAGGGATGCTTGGTAAAATTTTTTCTTACTTGCATTTCCGTTCACCTTGCTGATGGTTTCTTTTGATGTGAAAAAGCTTTTAATAAGTTGAAATCCCAGTGTTGATTCTTTAGAGTATTTCCCCTGCCGTTTGGGTTTTTGCTCATGAACTTTGTGTGCACCTACGTCTTGAAGATTTCTATATACTTTCTCTTCCAGTGGATCTAGTGTTTTTGCCTTAATATTTAGGTTCTTTATTTTTTACTTTAATATAGTGATACAATTTATAATAGCTTAATCTTTTTTTTTTTTTTTTTTTTTGGTGGTGGTACCAGGGATCAAACTTAGGATATAATAGCTTAATCTTGTAAACAACTAAAATGCTGACCAGATTAGGAAGGAACAAAAAGTTGTGGCATTTGTATGTAAACACAATGCAGTATTTACATAACCATAAAAAGGATACACTTGAGATTTTATAGATAAGTAGATGCAACCATCGTAAGTGAAATACGTCAGACTCACATGTAAGTAACATATTGTTTTCTGGGTTGAGAAACTGAAAAAGTAAGGTCTAAAATGTATAATCAATTTTGTGAAATGGGAAGAAAATATTCAAAATGAAAAATGAACTACAATGAATAAAAGATGAAAGGATAGAGGGTAAAAGAAAAAAAATTCAAGTCATTTATACTACTAGTTTCTCTTAGTCATTGAAAAGGAAGATTTATGTTAATATTAGGTGGAGAAATTTGCATGCCCACATGTTGTACTCTGTGTAACTAATTTAAAGACAAAGCATGCAAGGTATTAACTATTCTTTTTATCCTATGACTTTGTTATCAATTTTTATTTTACCCTTTTCCATAAAACAAAAATAAATAAAGGTAAATGTAACAAACAGTCAAACATCTTCATATTATATAATCATTAACAGATTATTTGAGACTCTAAGTCTGAACCTCCTGGAGTATTTATCTCTTCTCCAACACAATTATTGCTCTTTTAATTATTCATATGTGATCTGTATCTATACTATTGTTGTCTCAGTCTTGTGTATCTCACTTTCTCTTGAGTCTGAGGAGCCTGGAAAACATGAATGTTCCTGTTTTCTGTTTTCAGAAGCTCAATGCTTTTGAGATGTTTTGGAAGGATCTTTGAAATTTTTCTATTGAGAAATCCACTAATACTAGTATGGTAGTTTCAATGTGTATAATCATTCTTTTCCTTTAAATGTGTGTGTTTCAAATTGACAGATCAAGTCATGTGCTTATTATTTTACAGTATCACAGTGCTTCATTTTGAAAAAGTTCCCACGCATTGCTAAATGGCAAATTCTATCTAACTTAAACATATTAATCATATGGTTATCATATGAGAAGAAAATATTTGCTATTCCCTCTCATCACTTTTCAGGCATACATTACATCATTGGGGATGACCTATGGCATAATTGTTGTTGTTTTTTACTTTCAAGAAAAAAATATGTTAATGTACAGTTCCTTTTTTCTACCCTGAAATCTCAGTATTCAGGTGTACTCACCCTGCTAGCACTTCACCATACATGAGTGGGTTTGGGGTTGCAGTTTGAAACTCAGCCTCTCTGTGGTTCTCCATCACTGTATTATGTCATCACTGTGTAGAGCCACCATCCTGCACAACAGGTCTTAAATTCATTCTTTCTATTAACTGTCCTTGCGTGTCCGTTGACCTACAGCTCTCAAAGTCAGTATCCCATGAAGCAAATAAAATGGCTTCAACTTTAGTAACCATTTTCAATTCTTGCTTCTGTGAGTTCCATTTATTTAGATTCCACACTTGAGTGACATCATGTGGTTGGCTTATTTCATTTGTATAACATCACCCAGATTTATTGATGCTGACACAAATGACAGAATTTTCTTCCTTTCTATGTTTTCATGATAGTTCATAGTGGCTATTCGCCCATTTTATTCATGCATTGGTCATTGACGAGCACTTATATTTGAAAATCTTGTTTCTTTTGAATTACCGTTATTTATGTTAAATATCAGCATTTCTATATTTTCTTCATTAGATAACAATAAAACACCCACATCTCATTATTATGACCTAGGTAATAAAAACTCCTTTTTTTCCAAGAGTAACAGGAACCTAGTTTTTAAATGATAAATTATTAGGAAATATGATGTTTTCCTATTTTACTTCTTCATCTAAAAGTAGTACAAACATAACTATATCAACTTGAGATGTCAATAAGCAATAGAAAAAATGCCTACTGGTTTAAACAGTGAGGACATGCACCTATACAAGCACAAGAATTTTCAGAGATAGAGTGCGCCTCAGGATTAATGGACCCAGTGTCTGTAAACTATTAACAATGACTCAGTCAATGCTATTTTGTCTCATGATGACATGCTGGTTGCTCTAGCAGTTGAGCCTCTGTCATTCTTGATAAGTTACAGAAAGAGAAAGAAAGAGAGAAAGAGAAAGAAAGAAAAAAGGAAGGAAGTAAGGAAGGAAGGAAGGAAGGAAGGAAGGAAGGAAGGAAGCGGTGAGCCAGTGATGGAGTCCAGGCGTGATGGTGCACACCTGTAATCCCAGCACTAGGAATGCTGCAAACAGGAGAGTCACTATGAGTCCGAGCTGCTCAATGAGACCCTGCACAAAAGAAAGAAAAAGAAAAAGAAAAAGAAAGTTTCACTTTTGTGACTAGTGAATGAAAGACCCTATTTGTGTTTGATTATATCAAAAGAGGTCAGGTATCTTCTGCTGGAATAATAAGTCACCCTATGAAGTATTTTGATTTTGTTGGCTTTAGAATGCCCCAAACTAACAACTCAAAGTGAATTTAATGTGATTTATTTATGTTGGCCTATGTCTAGAAATAAAAGAATTTTTCCAAAGATATCATTACTAAAAATGAAAGAAGACAAGAATATATATAGGACAGAGAAGCACAATGATCATTAAAATGTGGATGTAAATACTATACCTAAATGTGTATAACCAAAAATTAACATTAAATAAAACAGGGTTATACTATATCATATCAGGAATCAAATATGCTTTTTTTTGTTTTTTGAGGCAATGTCACTGTATTGTTCAGGCTGGCTTTGAACTCACTTTGTAGCCTAGGTGGGCCTTGAACTCACAGTGATCCTCCTGCCTCAGCCTGTCAAGTGCTGAGATTACAGGTATGCACTACTATAGGTGGCTGCAAATTTTTAAAAAATGTGTCCTGTAATTTGATTTATGATACAGCTTTATTTTGTTCAAGATCTCAGTTGAGCTAATTATACCATTAGTGTTTCTCAGTTCATTAAACAGTAAGATTTATGCTAGTACCATTTGGAGAAATTTATGCCCATATTTTTACTCTGTATAACTTCTTTAAAGATAACAATATGCCATTAGTTAACTGTTGCTATTATCCTATTAATTTTTTAGGAAATTTTGTTTCTTTTCTTATGAAGTAAGTTTTTAATTGAAATAAAATACACTGTGCAGGTATGTGTGCATCTAAAAGAAAGATGTATTTGTAGGAATCACAAACTTCATTCCATAATGTATGTAGAAATGCAAAACTTTAAAATAGTCTGAAAAAGGATGACCGGGTATAAATGGAAGAAGAAGAAAGGCAAACAAAATTTGGAGGAAGAGTTTGGAGGAGGGCAAATGTTGTTCCAAAATGGCAAATCGTATTACATAACTGTTAACAAATTAGCATGTTTTAATTAAAAAGGGAGAGAAGAAAGAATGAAGAACGTGGCCAAGAGCCTTCTTGCATGATCGCTTCTGTGTGGAGCTGTGGACAGTGGCATAGTCCTGCAGTCTCGCCAGGGCAGCAGCCCTCCCACGCAAGACGCTTTCCATAGTTTACCGATTGTCATCTCTACAAGGAGTTTCATCCGACAGCGCAGATCCGTTATCGGTTCACACTTTCACGCATATGTGCATTCGTGCCAACGCACCTACAGTCAGAGCTCCCCGCGGAGGAAAAATTCAAGGCGGCTTCAGTATTCAGCATCCAATACTTTTCCATACATAACTCTCCACATTATTTTATATTCCCTCACCCTAGTTCCAAAAAGCTTCAGATAATCCATGCAGATATTTAATGACACTCCAATCACAGGAGATTCCAAGAAAAGTAAAACGAACTAATATTTTCTGACTCTTAAGCATCTTGCTTAAAGTAAACACACAAAAAAATTCTATGTTCTTTTTAGATGTTTGCTATGTTACATAATTTATACAATATTCAAATTTCTAGATTTTATTTTTACCACAATCTTTCTCTTGGGTTGTTTGTTTGTTTGTTGTTTTTTTTTGTTTTGTATTTAGGGCAGGATATACAGGGGCTCACTACTAGATCGGACTTCTAGTGAGCCACCTGTTTACAGCCTCCGAAAGCTGGGATTACAGGTGTGCGCCATCACGCCCAGGCTCAAATGTCATCTCAGTGCTCCTCGGCGGCTGGGCCAGCATGGCCTGGGGATTGAACTCCTGGCCCCTGCGTCTGTCTAAGCAGATGCTTTAATCAGCTGAGCTATTTGGCCAACCAAAAAAACTTTTATTTTATTTATTTATTTTTTTCAGTATCAGGGATTAAACTCAGAATCTTACACTTGCCAGGGAGGTGCTTATGTCACTGAGCTATATTCCCAGCCCACCAATCTTTCTCTTAAAATTGAATATTGTTCAAAACATAGATTTATATATGAAACCAATTAAAATGACATAAGGGTGACAAAGGAAACATTATATCAAACTCTAAAAATATCTTGGTGTATCTTTCACATCAATTTTATTCTTCATTTCTTCACCATACTGTTACAAAACATGCTCTTTAATGTTGAATCTGCTTAAGGTCCTGCTATACACAGGTCTTTTAGTAATTACATATATTTGTACTTTAAAAAATCATCATCAAATATTTATCTACTTGACAGATATTTCACAGTAGTGAAATCATGTTTCAGATATGCATTTCCATTTATATACTTGGATTTTAAAGGATATTTTGATATTAATTGAACAATTTACTTTCTGTCCAGATTTTACATAGCACATTTTATAATCTCTTATTTAATAAAATTTATCTGACTCAAATTTATTTGCTCAGTTAATTGAAATTTTTTAAAAAAGTGTAAAGAGGACTTATCCACAGTTTTTAATTACAAGGAAATATTTTAGAAGCTAATAGTATCAAATTTAAAGTAAAAAACATCATTTGATAAAATGGACAATGACAATTTTATCAGAAGCAAGGAAGTGGGATCTTATTCTAAAGGTGGCATCCACCTTTAGAATAAAACATTTGGAATCTGAATATTTATTACTATAAGGAGGACCATTAACTTCAAGAATGATCAAATTTTTATTTGAAGTTTGTTAAATGAGAATATTTTGTTGGCTGACTGTGAATACAATTTTATATTGAAATACTGAAAATACATAAATAGTTTTGAGTGCAATGTCTTAAGGTCCCTTCACGAAAATATTTTGAGAGATGGATGGATTATAAAGTTTGTGCAGACTTTCTAATGTTCTACATAGTTATATTGTGATGGAGCTATCATTTTAATTATAATGGCAGTGTAGGCCTCTGTCTTAGTATTATTATGTTTTTAATAGTTTAATGATTCTATAAAGAATTTTAAATAAGTTAATGACTCTATCAGGAACATTTCTAGATTCTTGGAGCAAAATTATGATGGTATCACTTCTTCTTAAAATACTATTTTTGAATATTTATTTTTTAATTTGCTACAGGGTCTTGCTACACAGCTTGGACTCTTAGTGAACCTCGTGTCTTAGCCTCCCCAGCATTGAGATTGCAGATGTGCACCACTGTGCCCGGTTTTGGTGGCTGGCACAGCATGCCCAGGGGCCAGGGCCAGCATGGCATGAAGGCAGGCATTTAGACTGCTGAGCTATCTGCCCAGCCCACATCAGAAGTGTTAACATTACATCCCTTGGTAGTAGTAACTATCTGACTAAAAGATTGAAAACAAAGGAAAAGTTGTTTTCTTATTTTATTGCAGAAATTATAGGTAATTCACTAGTGCACCAGTATGCCTATTTCATTAACAGACAAGGGAAGAGGAAATAAAACTTCTAGCTCAATAGTTCAGTAAGTAATGGTGATTGATAGTATTTAGTTGATTATATCAAAACAGTTGCAAACAATTGTTATATATGCATGCCAATTACCCTGATTTTATAATCTCATTATTTGAGTGTATTGACATATATCCTTAAACCCCATAAATCTGTTTAATTATTGCATGACAGTCACTTTTAAAAGTGAAAAACGACCTCAAATAACCACTGGTCTTATATAATATGTATAGTCTGCACCATTGAACACTGTGCAGATGACCGCTGTGTTCTCGTTTCAGGTAAAAAGAAAGGTAGAGGAGCAAAGAGCCAGTAAATAACACACATGCCAGCTCCTTTCTGCAAAGGAAAAGCAAGCAAAAACATTACTGTTAGCACTTTTGCTACTTTTCCATCTACATGATATTGGCGGGATATGCTATAACTAGTGCAGGACTGTGTTTATGAGGGGAAGTAAGGGTTTCATTGGGGTACACGTCATTTGTCACAACATGAAAAATTTAAAATAGTATGATAACTTCTCTCCTCTCTTCTTTTTTAAAATGTATTTAGTACAGGGTCTACAGGTTCTCACCACACAAATTGGACTTGTAGTAATCCTCCCTGTTTTTCAGCCTCATAAGCCCTGGGATTATAGTTATGAGCCACGATGCCCAGTCTCAATCAGAGTTTCAGTGTGCCCTGGGGGTGGGGCCAGCAGGGGCGTCCAGGGATCAAACCCCCAGCACCTGTGTCTGCCTAAGCAGGTGCTTTAATCCTCTGAGCTATCTGGCCAGCCCTCTCCTCTTTCCTTAATACACAATTAGAATAATAGTCAGATAATTTTAGGCATAATATATAGATAGCTTGTTACATGGTATTTGTATTTATTTTAAGTATCTAATTTTGGACAGTTTGTGTATTTCTTCTGTAATTTCATGAAGAGGAAAAACTTAACTTTATACATGACTTAATTGAAATCGTCCATGCAAGTATGTTTTTTATATTGCCTCCTGGATCACATAAAGTCCAACAGTTATTCCTAGCAATGTTCTGTTCTTATTCTTTCTTCTTCTCACTGGTACCACGTGCACATACTAAGCTTATAGATTTCCAACATGTATTGTGTCCTCGTAAATTCACTCTATTTCTTCGTCTGAATTATTTTATTTTTTAATGAATAGTATACTCTTCTAACATTTGAGTGAAAATGGCTTCTAATTAATTGCATCTTTCCTCAAGAAATAAAATGTTATTTGAAAATTTTCTAATACTCTTCTCTTCACATGTTAAACAAAAATGTAGAAACCTGCATGATCTCCTTGCATTCAGTGGAATTTTTATGCAAACCCAGCCTAAATATTCATTATCTTGTAGCTAATGCTGTGCCGATTAATGTGAAATTGCTGTTACTGACTTCACATAGCTATGTCCATAAAATGGTTTGTGGAAGACACTTCTGATTTATGTATCCTTCCTTGGAAAATATATTTCACATTCAGAAATCACATATGGATCTATCTGATATTTTAATGACTATGTCTATTAAAATTTAAGATCATATGCCAGCAATTTTATCTGGAACTGCTCGGATACACCTCAGTTGGTTAACGAGACTTACACCTATGCTGCATTTACACTAAGTGGATGGCTCATCTTCCAACTTCCACAATACCCGAGGTGAATATTCATTATGGCCAAACCTAGTAGAATACTTTTTCTGACAAGCACTAGCTTGGTCTTCTCTTGTTTAAGGAAACCTATTCTCCCCTATGCAGGATTTCCTTGGATCTCACAGGTGGTGAATTGACATGGAATACTAATTATCTGTGGCTAAATGCAATCTAATATTTATAAGCTTATTTTCAATAATTGGTTTATTTTAAAAATGTTCCTTTGGCATCTTTTTTCATTTCTTAAAATTTCTGATGAAAAAAATATGTGATAAGTAAATTTCTTTCTTTCTGGATAAAACCTGAAACTTTCCTAGAAAATGTTCTTAATTAGCCGGTCTCATCACTTTAATCTAATTTTTGAGCCATCATGCATTTCCTCAGAGTGGTACACAGTGGAATTTTTTTTCTAATGTAGCACATCAGACATTATCCAAAGGCTGTTGAATCTTTGAGAGACTATCCTGATAATTAAACCTGCTTTAAAATTTGACAAGGGCCAGCCAAATAGCTCAGCGAATTAAAG
>NW_004524589.1:11560496-11561309 GCF_000260255.1 Octodon degus
GGAAATAATTTGTAAATAGCTCATTACATATGGAAAATGAATTTGCAGTTATAATTCTTAGTTGTTTCAGGTGCTTCCTCAAGTGCTCATGAATTGCAAATTATTTTGTAGTTTAATATATTCAGATTCTAACTGCTCATCTTTCTAATTCAGATCATGCATGCTATCATTTTCCATGACTTGCAAGTTATTGAATGGCTGATAACATGTGCACATCATCAGAAACAAGCATTTGCAATCATACAAACAAAAGTGAAAACAATTTGTTTTTTATGTATTTTAGTACAGGGTCTACACGGTCTCACTACACAGATGGAACTCATAATAATCCTCCTGTTTTCAGCCTCCCAAGTGCTGGCATTAAAGGTGTGCACCACCACGCTCAGTATCAATCCCCTTCTTAGCCATCCTGAGGGCAGGCTGACATGGCACTCAGGGATCAAACCCCCATCCCTGCATCTGCCCTTAATCCACTAAGGTATCTGGCCGGCCCCAAAGTATTTATGTTTTCTTTGTTTGCCTTTTGTTTTTGTTGGTACTGGGGATTGAACTCATGACCTTGAACTTGCAAGGCAGGCACGTTCACCACTGAACTACCGAAAACAGCATAGAGGAAGTACTAAATACACTGTATCTTACAGACTTTATTGTCACAGTTCTGAGGGGTGGATGCCTTGTCAGCCCCAGCACTTCAGAAGAAATGAACCAAAGTGTTACTTATTTGACACTGACTTTTCTCACCATTGTACAAAATTAAACAGAAAACCCTAAATATTGGCAAAATATGTATGACTGAGCGCTATCAGTGTGTTG
>NW_004524589.1:11561409-11590346 GCF_000260255.1 Octodon degus
GCACTTGTAGTGATTCTTCTGTTTACAACCTCCCAAGAGCTGGGATTGCAGGTGCACTCCACGCTCCACCACAACCAGTCTCAATCACCATCTCAGCATGTCCTGGGGGCAGGGGCCAGCATGGCAGGCCCAGGGATCGAACCCTCAGCCCCTGTGTCTGGCTTTAATCTGCTGAGCTGTTTGGCAGGCCCTGTTTTCCCCTCCTGTTCTCTTGCTCTTGTCTCTTCCTTTCCCTCCCCTTCCTCAGTTCCCCTCTTATCTGAATACATTCTCCTCCTTTCCTGATTATCTATTGTGTATTTTTGTCCCCATTCACACTTTTAGTTTCCCACACCAGACAAGCAATGTGGTATTTAATCGTGTGTGTATAATTTATTTCACTTAAGCGCAGCTCTGGGTGATTGAGGCAGGAAGTTGGAACTTTTGAGCCCAGTTGGTGAGACTCAGTGACTTAGCAGGACTCTGTCTCAAGACAAACAAGAAAAATAGTCTGGGGATGGACTTCAGGGCAAGCAGCCTGGATTCAGTCCCCAGTACTGGAAAGAAAAAGTCCCAAATCCTCATATTTTTAATGTCTTCCAGTGAAATTGTTGCCATTAGAGTCTGAGAATCAAGATAATATATTTGTATTTAATGACTTTTTAAAACTTGGCAAAAACTTGGAAGAAACAACATACTCTTCTTTTGCTTTCATAAGCTACAGGATCAGCAATAATGAAGTTGCACTTGCAAATTTTTAAGAAGTCCCAATAAAACCATGAAGGGTTAACTTGTAGAGAGAGAAGTGATGCTTGCCTTTTCCCCTAGCTCTGCAGAGCACAGGCAAAGTGAAGGGACCTGTGAGCGGTGACACAGAACTGATCCACACATGCGCAAAGGCACGCATTAGATGAGAAAAGATAAACTTTCGACAGAGACACTCCCACAAGAACACAGCCGTAAATGAGTTAAACAGACTCAATAATTTTATTTATTTATTTAGTATTTTAGAGAAGGGTCTACAGGGTGTTCAGGGTCTCACCACTAGATCGGACTCAGAGTGATCCGCCTGTTTCCAATCCCCCAAGAGCTGGGATTACAGGCACGCGCCACCACCCCCAGTCTCAGTTGCCCTCTCAGCGCACCCCGGGGACAGGGCTGGCACAGCAGGCCCCAGGATCAAATCCCGGGCCCCTGTGCCTGCTTGCAGGAGCTTTAATCTGCTAAGCTATTTGACCAGCCCAAATTCAGTCATTTTGATTGCTTCCAATTTTATCATACCACACTCTATGATACCTGTAAACATAATGTAATCCAAATATTATATTATTAACTTTCAAAAAAAGTAAAACATAAAATACATAAGTGACTTATTATGTTAAAGGAAGTTTAATGAGGCTATCTTTAAGATGAAATAATGTGAAAGAAATTTATATTTATGTATATTATGACAGAAAAAATGATATTCAAGCACATTAGATTATAATATATTCAAGATGATAGACAAATCTGACAGCCAACATAAATACAAATAGATATAGACAGATTATAAACATATTAAAAGCATGTACATGATTCTTAAATATGATAAAGAACTCCCTCTAATGACAGAAAAAAATGTTAGCCTTCATTTAATCTCAGAGGAGTATAGTAAAAATATAAGCATTTTCATTAGTGAATACAATTGGTAGAAAGCACACCTGTGTTCATCTAAACAAGACAAAAAGACAAAAGTGAACTTCTCACTCGGCGAGCAGTCTGTGCCCTACTGTCTGTGCCCTCCCTCTTAGGAAAGTTGCTCTCTTGCCCACCCATCTGCCCGACACTGGTCACCTGTCCGTCTTCCCTTCCAAGATTTCTCAGCCAAACACACACTATGACAACGACCCTTGTGACACCACTGTTATTGCCACAAAGCATCTCTAGTGCCAGATGCATAGGTGACTCCTCAGGACAGTCTCCTGAATTATGATCTTTATGCCAAGGAAAATACAGTACCCTCCTTTCTCCTGGGCATACTTTTTAATCATTTTGAGTATATCTGTTAGAGTTAGACTATCAGCGTGTTTACTGTCTTTCGCTATAGTCATATATATTCTATATTTTCCCTGTTTAACCTACCTTAGAATTTTATAGCTTTAAATAACAACTATAGTGTATATGGGTGGGTGCTAAATCTATTTCTTTGACCACAAAGTCTTTCCAAAAGTATAATCCAGTATACAACTGGCAAGCTGACCACATTATATAAATGATTCTGTATTTTTTTTTCTCTTTCTTTTTAGGTTTTAATTTAAAAATAACTCTGCTGTGTGTGTGTGTGTGTGTGTGTGTGTGTGTGTGTGTGTGTGTGTAGGGTAAAATATAGAAGAGGTCTACTGCATGCACTTTTAGACAAAGTAACTGTCTCAAGATACACTAGGTCTTTGGACAGAAATGTTCATTTTTTTTATTCTGGGGTTAAACACTTTTAAGGATGACAGCTGGTTTTATTTAATATTAATTATATAAAAATTAAAGCAAGAGAACACACTATAATTATTGTTAGGTGAAGGTTACATTTATACTTGTACAAAAATACCTATTCAATTGGGAAGGTAAATACAGCAAAACCTTTACAATTTGTAACCAAAGAAAGTATATTTTCCACAGGTCTCAGATTTTGAAAAGATCAGAAACAGTACAAAACCCCAAGAAGTGGGTACAGTAGAAGAATACCAGTGAAAAATCAAAGGTACTTGCCAGCATAAGTCAGATTAGTTCAGTAACTAGTTTTTAAACCATAGCTTAGATCCATTGCATGATTAAAAAAGTAGAACAACTAGTGACTGTGTTGAGTATCTCAGCAAGTGTCAAGCCAGGAACCCGCCCTCACAGCATTTCATCTAACAGCTTTTGCATACATTTACCTGAGCCTTGTGGGCTTAGGTCAGAAACATCCAAAGTAAACACACTTTACTATAAAGGAATGTGCTTGTGGCTCTCTGTATCTGGGTGTGGTGACCACAGAAACCCATCTGTACTTCTCCCAGAGGAATGGCAAGGTGTGTAAAGGAGAAGTGAAGCAGCAATAGGTGTCCATGTAGGATTTGTTTTATATTTTTTATTAATTACATTTTTATGTATTTGGTACAGGGTTTCACTACACAGCTCAGACCCATAGCAATCCTCCTGTTTTCAGCCTCCCCAGTGCTGAGATTACAGGTGTGTGCCCCCACACCTGGTCTCGGTGGCCGACTTAGTGTGACTGGGGTGGGACCAGCATTATGTAGGGTCAGGGGATTGAACCCAGTCCCTGCACTTGCCTAAGGAGATACTTAAGGATTTGTTTTCCAAAAAAAAATTATTTCTTTTAATTTTTCTGGTAGAAGTAATTTAATTTAGAAAAATGGGGCCAAATTCCTGTGACAGAGAAAAGGAGCAAGAATTGTCCAAAACAGATAAAGGGGAAGAAGACCACCGTGGTTCAGATCACAATGAAAATAGTACTGTTAATACATGTTTGACTATTTAAAGTAGTTCAAAGTTGTCACACAACCAAGTGCAGTGATCCAATGTTAGAACTATGTAGGAAAATATAGTGAGGATCTTGGCAGGAGTGAAGCCTCCTGGACCGGATGCCAGCCCTGCCTTCCAGTGTCGGAAATTGTAGCAGATAAAATGCGACAAGATGCTGAGATCTACAGAGATGACAAAAGACAGTCAGAACTCTCTGTATGCACCAACAGTCATACTCAAAAAATGTGTTTATTATGACACTTTACTATCCTAAGTAAAAATAATCATAGGTCTGCTGTACTTTGTAGGAGATTCTCATGATAATTACAGAAATGTAAAAGACTTACAGGTATCAGCTTTGTGGAGTAATAATGATGTTGAGGAGGTTTTGTTTCCTTCAAAATTTCTTGAGATTTGTTGACAAAATTACTCATCAAGAAGGAAAAGATACTGATAAGTTGGCTAGTGTCTGTTCATTGTTTGAGAGCTTTGTTTCAATGTGTCAAAATTTTACACACTTCAGAATACATGACTATTGATGAAAATCTTGCAGTAATTTGTGTCACTATAGCATTAAGCAGTATATTAGGCTGTTTCGACTTTAGAATTGAACATAAAGAAAGGAAGGGAGTGACTCAGCTTCACTGTTTCTAACTATACTAAACCCTCCACAAAATTGAAGCTTTGATGGTAACTTTTTACAACACTATCAAAGGCTTATTAGACGTAGTTGATTAACTCTACAGCAACTTGAGTGTCACTCAAACACAAAGCATTGGCCCATGGTTGTGTTTCACTTGATCCTAAATATAAGTGACAGAAATACTGTGATAGTTTAAAAAGAAAATAACAAATGCAAAAAAAAATCATGGAGAAATCTTCATAGAGGATTGAGACTGGAATTCATAAGAGATCATTTACAACAGAAGAAGGGAAAATTGAATGTTTCTGCCCAGGAAATATGCAAAGAAACTGTGAAGCAAACGATGAGTTACCAGTTATACAGGCAGGTGCAACATCACAGAGACCTACTACAACATCTCAGAGACCTACTAAAACAAAAAAAAACTGTGTCCTACAAAGAAGACAGGAAAACAAAACATGCACACTATCAGAATAAATGATGTTTGTGGGGCCAGGGAGATGGCTCAGTAGAATAAGTGCTGGCCTGGCAAGCACAAAGGCCTGAGTTCAATCCCTGGTTCCACCAAAAAAAATAAATAAAGAATAAATGATGCTTGTACATGGAATATAATGTTTTCATGCTTGAAGACTGCCTTGGTGAGACAGGTGAAACAAAGATTATTTCTGTGGGAGACTGCTTCTTTGGTTGGTTTTTGTTTGTTTGTTTGTTTTTTGCTACTGTGAATTGATCAGGACTTTGTGATTGCTTGACAGTCCTCCATGGTAGATTTTTGTTGATATCATTACTGTTGCTCACTTAGAATTTTTTTTTTTTTAGTTTTAGTAAGCAAGTACACAGCTGATGTGAAAATATTGATATTTATTCTTACTTGTGAAATATTTATTAAGAATTTAAAAGTTTATCTTATTGATTTTATGTTTCTGTAAACTATATATTATATAATATAATAAGAACCACTTGACAGAATAGTAAGACCAGGGAGATGTCAAGTAGGTCCTTGAAGAAGGCTAGGAAGGCAAAACACATGTGGTGGGTTCCAAGCAATGGGTAGGTATGAAGCGTGCTGTTGTGATGTGTGAAAGCTACTTCAGGAGTATTAAATGAGGTGAATGTTATTTTGTCATAGAGTAATATTTTTTATTGTAGTTCATATACAAATTCATTTCTGTTGTTATGTTCTAGACTCTGTATAACAAGTAATAGTCAATGTTGAAGGTTTTGTCTTTCATAAATATGCAACAGATATTAAAAATTTAATATTTTTGAATATATTTCCTGTGAAGTACTCATTGTTTGGTGAAATATAAGTTCATAAAATTAAATGTAATAACTTATCAAGAGAAATACTATAAAGTATAAACAAGGGTACTATACACCCATAATAATGCACATTTATTAAAAATATTGGAGTTTCTCATATGCCTTGATTTTAATTTCTAATGATATCAAATGCAATATTTCAATATATTTAGCATGGTAGAGTCATAGATAAATAGAATTCAATATTTCTCTGTTTCTCCAAATCTAATTCGTGCCTTACCTGAATGGCACGAATGAAGGAGAAGCTGAAGGAGAAGCTTACAGAAAATATTGCAAAGAATAAAAACAATCTAAATTACTAGAATTTTTCAAAATTCCAAAAGCATGAATATGGCCACATTGTCCTTTTTCTCCTAGGAACTATAATTTTAATTTCAATAGAAAAATGATCTAAAACAAGGGATAGAGGAACTGTAATATCAAACATCATGCTTGAATTTTAATAGCCCATATTTTAACTTTCTATTATAGTTGTTGACATATAAACTTAAAAGTTCATAAGATACCTTAAACATATAACTGACAACTTTGTTACTAGTAAGTTTATTATGTATTGACATTCTAATGCATAACATCCATTGCAGTTATTATTATATACCAGTATGGTAAACTATAATTCACATAGAAGATTACAAATTATATTGCTATGCTTTTTATCAACTTCCATGAAAATGAAAAATGCAGACACACACAAAAAATTGCTTTTATTTAAAGGCCTGAGGCTCAATCCGCAGAAATGCAGAAAATAAATAAATAAAAAAGAAACTTTTGATTTGAATTAATTAGATCTGAGTATTTAAATACTTACTTCATTAATACAGTCTTAGGGCTGGGGAAATAGCTCGGCAGTCTAAGCGCCTGCCTGGCAAGCACAAGGACCCAAATTTGATCCCTGATACTGTGTGCTATGTTGGCCCTTGAGCCTTGGACACACTGCGCAGGCCACCCAAAACTGGCATGGTGTTGCACACCTATAATCCCAGAACTGAGGAGGCTGAGACAGGAGGATCACTATGAGTCCAAGCTGTGTACCAAAGAGCTTGTACCAAATAATAAATAAATAATTATTTATTTAATTAAAAGATATACTCTTGATAAAAGTTGACTTGTGAGACTGGGCCGGTGGCACATACCTGTAATCCCAGCTCTTGTGAAGCTGTAAACAGGCAGATCACTATGAGTCCTATCTAGTAGTGAGATGTGAACACCCTGTAAACCCTTCCCTAAAATACAAAACAAAATTAAAAAAATAAATAAAAGTTGGCTTCTAAGAGGTGGCTTCCATAATCATGGTTAAATTGTATACATTAGTGATTTCATAAGCTAAAAGATGTAAACTTAAAAGTGGTCTTGATCTGCGTCTGTTAGTGTTCTTATCTGTGAACCGTAGACATTATTTTGTTATTCGTAGTGCCTGCTTGCCCTCACACTTCTGAGCTTATAACTATGTCAGAGGATATATGGAATGTACCAGTGTCTATTTATTTCAAATTGCATATATTAACCTTATTTTTCTTTTGGCTTCCACGTTGTTCTCTGAGCAACAGTTCAATTATTAGTGAAATGAGTTGACCCAAATTGATGGGCTCTGCAATTCTGTAAATATTATAATAATATCATAATATATAGGAAATGATGAAATTTAAAAGTATTACCTTTAAGTTCAGACATAGCAAATGAATGTTTGCTATCACTTTTTCAGTAATTCAGTGCAAGTGTCAATGAATAAACACTAGAAATAAAATCAAGGAATACTACTAGAAGAAAACACATACCACTACCATCAAAACATTTTCCATGTTTCCATGGAAAAATAAAGGCATATATTTGCACATTTACATAAAATTTATAATAGAAAATTATTTTTCAGAGTAGCAAAATGACTTTTTAAAATTTTCTGTACATAGATAGAGATATGTTTATTCTAAGATTTTTTTTTCAAGGAACAAAGCAAAACACTTATTTGTATTCTAGTTGATTCTCTTGTATCATGAGGATTTCCCTCCTGGTTTATAACCAGGATTCCCTCCTGGCTATATGGGAACTCAAGGCCTTTTCTTTTCAGTACTTTAGATAGTTCATTATGCTTTTTTGACAAATTTTCCCACAATCATGTACTAGTCTGAATATTCAAGTACTTTTCTGAAGATATTTACTATTCTGTATGTTTGTGTCCAGTGGGAAGGTGCACATGGTCCCTACTGTGACACCTGAGCTGGGCACAAAATTCAATTTAATGGAATATTACTATGAACAGGAATATCCAAGTGTCCAGGCAAGGCCTTGGAGAAAGATGACAAGGCTTCTCTTTGTGCAACACTTCATAGACTACAACCACTGAAGCAGCCTCCCACTTCCTTAGTCTAGCAAGAGCACTACTGAACATGTGTTCATCTTTCTCCATGGTGACATCCAAGTGTTGCCAGGAGGAGGACCAGGCTAGTAGCGGGCAATCATAGTTTATATGGTCAGTCATATTTTAAGTTTTCTCTCTCTCACCTTCTCTCAAAACTCAAATTTCTAAACTTGTACAATATCTGGAAAAAAAACTCTTTTAATACTTGTTTTCCTGAAAAATTAGTACTATTTTCTCTAACATAGTGAGTAGCAAGAACTTAATTCTAAATACTCATTTGTAAAGCGTGTGTGTTTAGCTTTGAATATGACCATTTCCTGATACTTTCCTGTCACTATTACTGGACTATACCATTGTCAACATCTTTGGAAGAGTCCTTAGTATCTTACCACCTGTAGGTTATTACATGCAAGGATCATAGCTAGAACATGCCTTGTTTTCCTTTCTTCCCACATAATCCTTCCATACCTCGATATGTTTCATAAATTCTTTTTTCATAAACTCATTGCCCAGAATTCTATATTTCAGTCTTATATATATGAAACTGTATACAAGATTTTCCCAGTTTGATACCTACTAAGCATGGAAATAGACATAATCAAAATGTGACTTCTAATCTCTCCCATCTATCCACAGCCAATCATCACAACGAATAAAAACAAAAAATTGGAATATTCACAACCAGCTATTTTTAAAACCATTACTGAAACAATCAATGCACCTTGGTACAAGCTTTGCAATATCCCTTGTCTGGATTATTACATAGTCTCCTAACTATTTCCTGCTTCTTCTTGGTTACAAATGGCCTTTTCAAATTTATTTCACATTGTGTTAGTCCTCTGCATAAACTCTCCCAAATGGTTGCTCATCTCACTAAAATAAAGGTCTAAGATTTTTCCATGGATCACAAAACTCAGCATGATTCACACTATTCTGACCTCCCGGGGCCTGCTCTGCTCCGTTAGCTACAGCATTGCTGGAAACCCTGCTCTTCTTGAAACAGGCTATAGTCTTTTATCAGATCTGTTACTTTTCTCTATACCATGGACAGCTTCCTCTGCAAACACAAAACATATCCGAGAACTGATTCTAAGATTTTAGTATTCACAGTTTATTTCATCAATTATTGTATCTCCAGACGCAGTAAACATTTTCTTAGAAAATTCCACATATTATTTACCATACCTGTTTTGCCCATAATAGTCCATCTCATTTATCATATTAGTATAACTATTTATTAATTGCAGTTCTATCATTATTACAATGATCAATTTATGAAGATTGATATTTTGTCTCTACTATACACTGTTAACAACATCAGAACCTTAGACACTGTCACGGTTTGGGATTTTTCAAGGTGAAACAATACAATACAGCAAATATTTTATAAGATTACTTAACAGTGAAACTTAAGAAGCATCTGTCCACACACTAAAGAGAAAAGAATCCAGCTAAGGGCTTGGATCCCAATATCCTCCGTCAGTCCAGCTGGAATCCCCTAAAGTGCACAGCAATGCCTTCCGCAAGTCCTACTGGAGACTTAGAGCCCAAGACAATGTCTCATGCAGGTCCACATTATAGATCAGTGCTGGGAAGGGTCAAAGGTCAGTGGTAGAAGCCAGAAAGTCTGTGCCTGGAAGATGAGAGATCTGAACTAGTAGACTGAGGGATGTGCACTGGAGCCTGGATGTGCACTGTTTAAAGTAAGAAACAGAGCTCTCCTGCAAAGTACAACAGACATCGTCAGCTACAGTGAGGTCCTGATCTCCTCCAGTGGTGAGGAAACTGAGTTTCTATCAGGTAAGTCAATGTGATAAGCTTCTCCAGAAGAATGAGCAGTGCACCACCTTCCCCTCCAGAGCCAGTAAGCAGTGCTGAAGTTGAAGGCCCGTGCTCCCCCAAAATGACTCACAACCATCTGCAGTGACAAGGTCCTGAGTTCTTCCTCCAACAAGAACAACCAAGTTCCCCAGGAAAGCCAGCATGACAAGATCTCCAAGGGAACCAACAGCTCCTTACAACTTCTCCCAGCATCTAACTGCTTCCCTGCTTCTTTGCCCAATTCTGCCTCTTTTTCCACAGGCAACAATCCTCAGGTGGGCCTCACACACTCAGCAAGCACCACAAGAGTTAAGCCGGGTGTAACAAGTTGACGACCAACTGAAAATCCACCACAGACACTATCTGGTTCATGGTTGTCAGCCTCATAAACAACATTTCATGAACTGAGAGTAAGTAAATGGAAAGTGATTAATTGTCCAAGTTTACAAAAATTCATGCACCTATTTATATCAGCTCCATTGTAAGAATGCCAAGATAGTTATGTTACACAACTGAAAGCACTTTTATAAGTGAATAGTGCATTTCACCTGCAGAGGTTTGCAGGGTTGCAAGAGGCTAGCAAGTCTGAATGACCATATCAGTCTTATGCACAGGAAAATCACTAACAATGACGGCCTTGTTAGGTTTGTGTCTTGTAAGTGGCCCGAAGGAATATTTCATTCCAGCTCTTTTACAATGATGCTATTTTCACATAACACCCATGTAAAATTACTTGTATTTGAAATGGCTTATTCCTTCCTTCAAATGTCAGGTTATTAAATTTCTTTTTATTTCTCCATGGAAGAATATGATTTTCCATTGTGTAAAAATGCCACACAACAGCTGTGACCTTACCTTTGGAGATGACTGGTAAAATAGAGCATCAGAGCCAGCAAAAAATGGCATTTTTCTGATGAAGGGAATGGCTGCTGTTATATGAGTCATTTGTTTATAATCAGTAACACAGGTGTAAGCCAGTGAATATATGCTAACTAATCAAATGACGATTTACCATACTGTTCTTCATTACCACTAAATCCGAACAGAAATTATAAAGGTAGTTAGGTTATGAAATGCGGCTAGATTATTCACATTGACAGAAACATGGGATAATCCTAAGGCTGAATTTATTTTAGATCACATTTTAAAATTTTGAAATATTTTAATTTTTCAGTCTTTAAGAGTTTAATTTTTAGCATCTAGATATATTGAATCCTCTCCAAATCTGCTTTGGGACTGGAAATTTTACTTCATTTTAAAATTAAATTTGAAATAGAATTTAACAGTTATTTTACTGTACTGATCTTTGTTATTTCTTATAAACAATACATGTAGTCTCTGTTGTTGATAATATAATTACATTAGCAAAAGGGCCTTAATCATGAAGGAAGAGGCCCCATGGCCCTGTCAAATTTTCAAAGCATCATTGCTTAACATCTTATACATTTTTAAAACCAACTCATCTCAAAAATTATATTGGAAGCAATACTATTTAAATAATGAAATAACATTTTGACCTAGATAATAAAAAATTATGAAGAAAATTGTTAGTTCTGTAACAATTTAATATTAAAAAACTTAATATTAACCTATGAAATTTTAACTCAATGCAGCTGGGGATTGTTTGAACTCAAATGGTACTATTTTGTTGTTCTTTGCACTAGAGATTAGCACAGTTCTTTTTCTTTTAGTATATTGATTGTGAGGCAAGTTCTCACGGTGTCTCTAATTACCCAAGTTAATTTCAGCCTAATGATCCTCCTGCTTCAGCCTCCAACATTGTTGGGATTATAGGTGTGTACTGCCAAAATTGGCTAAATGATACTTTCGTCTGGGAATTTAAGAGAGGAAATTTGCTGTTAAATGTACAGGCTTCAGCATAATCTAATGGTACACAGTGATGTGTAATTCACTGCCTTTTTTTATGTACTTGGTATAGGGTGTCACTATGCAGCTGGTACTCATTGTTATCTTCCTGTTTTCTGCTTCTCCAGCACTGTGTTTACAGATATGGACCACTCGATCGCTGGCTCAAAGAGCCCAGGGGCAGGACAGGCACAGCATATAGTGTTAGGGATCAAACCCAGGTCCCTGCTCTTGCCTATGCAGACACTTAGTCCAATAAGCTGTCTTGCTGGCCCTCTCACTACTACTTTTAATTAATGCTAAAAGATAAATTTTGATCATCTAGACAAGAAGAACAAAACCAAATAGTGATTTTTTTTTTCATTTGCTTTAATTTCAACCATAGAAATTTTACAGAAACTACTTTTAAATTTTTCCACAATTTTTTCTTCAAAATTTTATTAGTACAAATTGGCAGGACATAAATATTGTATACAGCACTGAGAGTTTTTATGTTTGTATATCTCATCTTAATTCTTTGTAATTTGTTTATGGAACCAAAGTAAAACTGACCCTTAGAGTTCCCATTGGTAAGCACTTGAAGGAGAAAATATCAAATGAAACATTTTTCATATATATATATATATATATATATTATTTTTTTTGCAGTACCAGGGATCAAACTCAGGACCTTGCACTTGCTAGGCAAGCACTTATTCCACAGAGTTATCTCCCCAGCCCTAAAGTCTTATTTAAAATACATTTAAAATAATTAGATGTACAATAATGAAAATGTTGTTTTTATATTGAATAAATGGAATAATTCATAAGTAATCACATATAATTAGAAGACCCGAAAAGAGATTTGGGATGTTTTACCTTCCTTGGTTCTTGCTCTATCACTAATATTCCAGACATTACCTGAGATTTAGCATTGGAGCATTAATAGAAGGTTGAATATACAAAAAAAATACATAGAAAAGAAATGGAAAGAAAAATGATTACATTCCAGAAGCAGCAATGTAAGATTACATTACATTCCAACTAAAATAGAAAACAACATGAATTGACTAGCATCATCAAAATTTTAAAAATAATTTAAATCTAAACTTATCAAAGTGAAGAGTTAATGAACTGCCAAAAAGAATTGGCAAAACTTGTTCGAAAAAGCACACTAAAATAAGAACAATAAAATAAGAAAACGTTGAAAAATTAAAAAAACAGGAATGAAAGGGTATGAAACAAATATATGTAGAATAAGAACAGTTATAGAAGAAAATATAATGTATGGATTAATATTGTACAAAAATGCTAAAACAAGATTTTTCTTCTTTTTGTCTTAGCTACAGATAGATGATAGAGCTAGTTACTAGTCAAGGAAAAAGATAAAATAATAGAACTATAAAAATATTTTAAAACAACCCACAGATTTTGAGAACACATGATAGTAAACATTTTTAATACCCAAAATGTATTAAAAATAAGCAATTCACAGAGTTTTGAACAAAGACCATATAAATTGAAAATACATAGAAATAAAATTTGTATGTGTGAGACTCACAAGATAGCTCAGCATACTAGAGTCTGCTTAGGCAAGATTAGGCTAGTAGAGGAACTGTGGTTAGATCCCCAGCACCACCTGCCACTTCAGCCCCGCCGCCAGGGTGGACTGAGCCCGCCGCAGAGTCTAGGAGCCATGGTACATGCCTGTAATCCCAGTGCTGGGGAGGCTGAAAACTGGAGGATCAGTGAGTCCTAACTGCTTACGGAAACCCTATAACAACTAAATATGTTTTTAAAAGATTACATGTGGAGGAAACATAGAAACTGAATTCAAGCATGCAAGCTACCATGCAAATATGAATAAAGAAATTCAGAATTTTATTTATTTATTTGTTTTGTGGTACCAGTGATTGAACTCAGAACCTTGCTCTTGCTGGGCAGTTGTTTATGCCACTGAACTATAATCCTTGGCTCTCAAAACACTTTTTTCAAACTATAATTTTAGTTAAAAGTAAAGTGCGGAAAATAAAAATCCCAGTAATGATGAAGATGGAGTTCTTTTCCTTCCATGTTTCTGATAGGGTGAATTTATAATATTTTGAGAGAAATTTGTCACCAACTAATGAAGCTGAAAAGGCGTACAGATTCTGACTCAGCAGTTTCCCTCTTACGTGAACACCATTCTAAGTCTACAGCAAGAGCAGAAGACTCATGGGCCTGAGGCTTCCTGGGTGGCACTAACAATAATGTTAGAACGGAAACCCTGGGGAAAAAGCCTAAGTCCTTAAAGGGAGAATTATTATAAATAATGCTTCTCATTTGAACAGTTGAATACTTACCATGTGAAGCATGTTCTTCATAATTATATAAAAACAAAATCAGATCATAAAATATAATCATGAATGGACTATGGAATGTAAATTAGTTATTAAATTTTCATAATTAATATAAAATACATTATTTTATATTTTATAAGGATACTTGACTGACGAATAGAAACTTAAAACGTTTCATTGAAGAAATAAGGTTCAATCCATGGCACTAACTAATTTTACATTTGGAATAGGAAAGAGAGCTTATAATCTTCATAGATTTTAGCTCTGGTTACTACTTTGGAGAATTTAAAAATCAATAAAAATAATATAGATTGTTGTATGTGAGCTTGGGAGTTATGCATTATAAAAACTTCTACTTCCTTAACTTTCACATTTCTGAAAAAAAGGCAAGAGTAGCTTTCAATAAAAATTTAATTTCTCAGTCAAATTTTGAGACTTGCTCTCTCCATACATAAAATGAGGCAGATCAAAGTACTATTCAGGTCAAGGAATTATTTAACAGCATAAACTTGAAATTCTTTTGGTAACTCAAGTAAAAATAATAACCAATCACTCAATATATTTATTGAAGAAAATGAAGCTTTGAGGTGAATTTTCTACTTTACAACATTGGACTTTATAGCTTTCCTCTATAAAAAGAGTTTCACCAGCCACAAAGGAAAAAGAAAAAGTCCATCGTTATGTCTTTGTGTTACAGGCTTTAAAGAGTTTTAGTGCTCGACCATGAACACACATTTTTGTCATCCTGCTGTGATCTGCCAAGCAGCAAATCTGTGAAGAGAGCTTATGATAGCAGCAGCCATCCCGACCATGAAAAGCAGCCCTCCAAATTCCATGACAGGCTAAGAGGAGGATGGGCGCTGCCAGTCATTAACTGTGCTTCCATGTGCGGCTCTTGAGACTTTAGTACTTTAAGCTGAACAGTATTTTTAGTAATGTAAAAGTAAAAGTAACTTAACCTTGTAAAGGCTGTGAAGACAGACTACAAAATCATTAAAAAGTAAATAGGCTACTTGAAAACAGCCACGTCTTAGGGAAGTCAAAACTCTGGTATCTTGTCCTACTTCCAAAGCATGCAAGAATCTCGGCCAAGAATAAGAAAATGGGTGTCTTTTTGTTTTCCGCAAATGGAAATTTGCTTTCAGGAATGAATGTTATACTTCTATGTTTAATAAGTTCCAGAATTTTATGTATGAATTCCTGATTTGTTAAATTCAAGTTGTGATTGTGTACACTTTTCTGAATGTGTGACATTCATTTATTTTTATGCAATCATTGATTCATTGGATGCAAGTCTTGCATTATTTAAATGTTCCAGCACTAGTTTAAAAAATAGAAAATTCAGGAGAGCTACAAGGATTTCCTTGAATGCGAACTGTTAAAGCCATTGAAGAACTGCTGAAGACTGAAAAGTTACCCTTTACCTGTGATAATTTATCACACTAATGTGTTCATAGATCTACATCAACAATAGATTTAAAAAAAAAAAAAACTTGACTGGAAAACTTTTCCCTTTTTCAGATGCTTCTGAAAGATGACTCATCTACAAAATTAAGTGAATGGGTCACTGAAAGACAGATAGTTTTCACTGACCAAATTAACGAGTACACTCACTTAAGTGTTTTCCTATTGGTGTCTTCTTTTGACAAATGCCAAGTATGATCTCTATGGAGGAAAGTGACAATTATTCAGTGCAGTGAAGCTAGCCTACCTACCAAATACTCATTCCCTATTTAACACTCTGCTTTGAAGGACTTGTTTTCTTTTATCTTTCCTTTTGTCTCTTTGCCATTGTAATATGCTATTATAACCAGAACATGAAAATATATGTGCATGGATTGACAGAAATGACAGATTTTCACAATGCTTATCCATGCTTCTTTTTCAGATCATAAAGTACTGTAACAATTAATGAAGCTTTGTGAGAATCAGCAACAGGCCTCTCAGGAACCTTGAATGTGAAGAAATAATAATACGTAAGGTACATTAAAAAAAAAAAAAAAGTCTCTTAGTTTTCTGGCCTAGGTAATTGAGTGAAACATCCTGCCATTTATAAGCTACTGAAGCTTGGACATTTTTAAAACTGGAAGAGTGTATTAAAGGAACAAAATTCCATTTTAAAACTGATTCCTTTGAGGTGACTCAGATGATCCCTCAAAGATACTGGGTGTGCAGTGTCGCACGAGGCAGACTCTGCTGCTGCGCCACTCAAGGTCCTTGGATTTTATTTTCTGATGCAGGGCTGTTTCAGCAGCTTCATGTACTGCCTGTACTATTGTTTGTACCTTCTCTTGTACAGTGCCCTAACCTATTGGGGACTCTTACAATAGAAAATTTGTTCTAGGGCAAGAACCAATGAAAATCAATAGCCTGCTTCTCTCTCCTCCAAGAGGAACAAACAGTTTCACTTTCCACTATCAGGCTAGAGCTACTAACCCTTACTTGAATTTTTCTTTTCTCTATTCCTGTTCCTAAAGCTCTTTGAGATTACCCATGGCAATATTTGTTCAGTAAATATTTTCCATGGGATGCCTCTTTCAGGCTCTGCTATAGGAGAATCCAAGCATTAAATGAACAGGAGGAAAAAAAAGCTATATAAACAAACATAGATAATATGAACATTGTAGCCATTTGAGGTGGTAGATTTCTATAATCACTGAACTCTGGGAGTCTGGGCCAGGAAGATTGTAAGTTTGAGCCCACCCTGGGCAAATTGGCAAGGATTAGTGTGACCTAGTCTAAATACAAAAATAAATAAATAAAATGGGCATGGGAATCCAGCTTATCGTAAAATTATGGGCTACAATATCCAGTACTACAAAGTAGGAAAGCGGAGAGAGATACAGGGGGGAGAGACAGAGAGAGACAGCGAGACAGAGAGACAGAGACAGAGAGACAAAGAGAAACAGAGAGACAGAAAGAAACAGAGAGAGAAAAAAAGGAGAGGGACATAGAAAAGACAAAAAACAGCAAGGAAGAAAGGAAGGAAAGAAGGAAGGAAGGGAGGAAGGAAAGAAGGAAGGAAATAAATTATCTACAGAATTGGTAGAATACGTCATTAATAGAGTACTGAATGTGGACTAGACAAATAAGATGCAATCCTCTGGCCTAGGAAACTTCAACATGTAAAAGCGTAATAAAAGAAGAGCAAGCACTGGACACACAGCTTGACTGTCTGGTGAGATAAAATAAGCAAGTGAAGATAATGCACCAAGAAGCGGATGCGATCAGATGTGTCAAATGTTGTGGAGTGACTGAATAAAACAAGGAACGAGAATTGATCACTCGAAAAACATACATCAGAACAAGACAAAGGTGTAAGCATGTTACATAATCACAGCAAAGCATCACTCTGAATATTTCATTTTGTAAAAAGTGGAGAATGATTTAGACACTTCAGTAGGACAAGAGCCAGTGGCTGTGAAGAACTGGAGCAGAAAACATCCTGAAAAGAGGTTAAGATAAAATTTTAAAGAATTTCTATACCAAAATTACATTTATTTTATAAATAACAGTGAACAATAAAATACAATATATATATATATATATAAATAAAAATCAATAATATGTGCACAATAAAAATCATATTCTACCACAAAGGAGAGTAAAGATTAAATGAAATGCAAAACCAAGATTAAAAAAAATCATTACAAAAAATAGTTAATATAAAAAAATAGTCATATGAAATAATATTCATAAAAGAATAAAGGTAATATATAGTTTTAATCCATTAATAGTTAAAATTTGTGAGGTGTGTAGAATTACATTTCATTATTTAAAAATTTTCTGACTATATCATTAACATCATAGATTGAGACTAGTAATCTCACCAGGCAGTAATCAGTTTTAAGAGCATATAATATACTTCCTAAAATTTATATGCCAAAATAGTTTAAATAGTATTACTGGAGAAATTTTAAAAGCATTGTAAAATTTCAAAAAGTGAAGTTTTACATAAATTTTGCTATAGTCTTAGTACACAGAAGTTATTCTTTTTTAACATCCTCAAATTAATCATCATAGCAAATGTTACCTGTTAGACACATACAAATTATAGGTTCTATATGCTGGCTTGGCTACCTCTGGAGTCCATATGTGCTTACTATGTGGAATTAAATAATTTCCAGTCTCTGTTTAAACACGTAAGTATGTGGTTTCAACAGACGCAACAGGAGAAAGTGTCTCCCGAGCTGAGCACCAAGGCTAGTGTCCCATCGATTTGAAGCCTTAGAGTGTCTTTGTAGGCTATACAGGATGCACATATGTAATAAAATTTATATTCAGAATAAAAAGAAGTTTCCATTAGGAATAAAATACCTGTAATGAGCTGCAAAGATTTGTGAAGAGTTAAATTTTTGAGGGGACAAAGGTGGCAACTGACAGTCACACAAGCAAGAACAGATCTTCTTAGTGATATAAAATGGACAGTCAGGGCCTGCAAGATAGGTCAGTGGCATAAATGCCCACCCTGCAAGTGCAGGGTCCTGAGTTCGATCTACAAAGAAAACAGATACATATAGGGTGTTAATGAAAATGGGAATGGAAGAGATTATGAGCAGCCTGAGCCGAATGTGCTGTACATTTTTGCTTAGGGAATTGTGAATACATCCAATTAAGACCTTGAAGGCACTAAAAGTCACTGAGTAAATAAGGCCTCACCAGCACAAAGCTGAGCGTATGGAGGTTTCAGTCAGTATGCATGAAACACTTCTTCCTATGATCATCTTCTTGGGCCCCTACAGAGATGGATGCGATGCAGTATTTGCATTAGAATGCACATTTGCTCTTCTTGAGCTCTCGCATACAGAATGTATTTCCCTTTCAATCAGTATACAAATATGAATTTTATCAGTTTTTCTTGTCACTGAGAACAGAAATATATATGATAATATACAATAAAAAGATTTAAAATTGATGTCTGAATACATTTTAAAATGTATCTACTTCTCAGAAGGTATACTGTGTGTATACAAATGTTCAGGAGCCACATAAACTAACCTATCTGATGCATATTATAGGCATTTCTGTTGTAAATATTTTATATAATTATACATTGTTATACATTATGCTACATGTTATTTTCTAAAGAAATAAATGTTATCAAAAAGGTAGAAGTGTGCATGATCTATCATTTTTCTAAAAAAATAATATTCTTATCATAGTATTAATGTTATTTGAAAACATTTGAAATTTACTCTTAATTATTGTTTGTGAATTCCATGCCTACTTGGTATATTTTCACAGAAATAATTATTTAACAGAATATATACTTGTAATAGATTGGACTCATAGTGATTCTCCTATTTACAGCCTCTCAAGAGCTGGGATTGCAGGTGCGTGCCACCACGCCCAGTCTCAGTTGCTGTCTCCGGGATTTAACCCTGGCCCCTGCGCCTGTTTGCGCTTTAAATCTTTGAAAGGTGTAGGAAACCAAGAAAATCCTAAGAAGCTTATTTACAAATGCTATTATTCTAGTGACATTACTGGTAAAATTTATTCTTGTAATTACAATTGCTTATATACATTATCTTATGTTGAGATTCACAAATCATGTTTTGTCACCAGTTTTCATTAAATCAGTAACAAATATGATTTTCATCGACAACGTTTTCCACTATTGAGCAAATAATGGAAATTGGGAGAATTATGATTACATGTGATTATAATGATATTAATTATAGCCCTGCCTTGTGGAGCAAACTTGTATTCCCAGCACCTGGGAAGAAGAAAGAAGAGACTTGCTGTGAACTCAAGTCAAGCCTGAACTACACAGGGAGCCTTCTTTCCAAATAAACAACAACAATAATAATAACAATAATAATGTCTTACACAATATCTCTTGATATATATTTCAACCACAATGTGCATATTTTTATTATTTTGAAGTGTTTTCATTCTCTCTAGGAAGATCTTAGCCTAGATCTTTCTCAGATAATCATATTTATTAAAATAGTAGGTGCATAGAGTTTTACTTTTCCTGTTACCTAAATAAAAACCCTAGAGATTTGTTCTCTTCAGTGTAAAGGCATTTTTGAAAATCTTTTACTTATTTATTTGGTCCAGGATCTCACTACGTAGCTCAGAGTCACCATGATTCTCCTGCGCAAACCTCCCCACCTTGGAGATTACAGTCATGCACCACCACGCCCTTTCTCAATGGCCAGCTCAGCACAGGGCCAACACGACATGTGGTCCGAGGCATCAAACTCAGGTACTTGCGCTTGCCAGGCAGGCACTTAGACCAGCCAACTATCTCCCAGGTATTTTAATGACTGATACATTGTTCAGACTTTCCATTTCTCAGTCAACTATACAATACACAGCAGAAATAAAACAAAATATATCATAGGTAAGGAAAAAGTGACCTTAGAGTTCCTTGGGTTTTTTTTTTTTTTTTTTTTTTTTTTTTTTGTTTTTTTGCTTATCTTAATGAACAAGTTGTAGCAAAATTTGAAAGGAAAAATTTCTAATTTTTTAAATACTTCTCAAATCCTTGAAAATTCTATAAACACAATGTCAGTAACTTTCAATTTCTTTAAACTAAATTCCACCTAAATTACAGTCATCCACATAATAACTACTTTAGAATACAGTATCTACGAAGTCTGTCAAGTTGATCTGTAAAAACGTTTGTCCTTCTGTTAGACCCTGCCATTACTGCCCAACAACTAACCTTTTTGTCTTTCATTTACCCACCTTGTATTGGTGGAAAAAAAAACAAAATTCAGGTGAAAGTGCGAGGTTTAAATGGTAAATAATTAAAAAGTAAGTTGCCAACCCATAGAAGCAGCACATTATATTGTCAAGATTTTAAGAATAAATCAATTGTTTCTTTAAGAAAAAATCATCAACAACAGTTACAATTAGAACTAAGGTATTCTATTTAAAGAAAATTGCCCAAGAAAAGCATTTAGGGGCATTCTAGCTAATAAAAGAGAGAACAAACTGATAAAGCTTATTTCGTGACAGTGCTGTCAAAGAAATGCTTTCAGAATAAAAAGTATGTGTTGTAACACCTTATAAGCTTATAAATTTCAGTTTGGTCTGTCTTTTTGTCATGGAAATGATATACACATATGAGCAATAACTAACATCCACTCTTGATTCATTGTGTAAGCATACTTTCAAGCTACTCAAAACATTAAGCCAAAGAAATGTGACTCATATGTTTTAGTTTCACTGTGCTCAAAATTGTATTCATGTTTGCTTTGTAAATAAAATTATAAGGAAAAAGTTTTTGACTCTTCTTCTAACTGTAAGGGTTTTTCAATTTTTTCTCCTTATGTATGAATAGGTCAGATACAGTGACTCATTAATATAATTTAGTTTGCTATACTGCATGATCTCAGGCATTATTTTTTAAATTTTTACCACCATCAAAGCTTCTCAAAGGTCATTATAATTTCAATTTGCCATGGTAGTGAGCAACAAGCTCAATACAAGCCCACTGACAAAACATAATCATAATCATTGACTAATCTTGTTTTTTGGGTTTTTGTTGTTGTTGTTGTTTTGCTAAAAAAAAATTTGAAGATTGAGATTCTAAACCTGTGGGTTTTGTTTTATCAAACCATTTGTCTGCAGATAAAAGTGCCTGCTTAGGCAGACGCAGGGGCCTGGAGTTCCATTCTCTAGAAAAGCTGTGCTGGCCCTGCCCCCGGGACATGCTGAGACAGCAAATGAGACTGGGAATGGTGTTGTGCACCTGTAATCCCAACACTTGGGAGGCTGTAAACAGGAGAATCACTACAAATCTGATCTATGCAGTGAGACCCTGTAGAACCTGTATACACTGTCCTAAACACAAAAAAGAAAAAAATTCTCTGAATAAAACTGAGAAAAATAGAAGAGAATTCAGCATTATGTGTAGAAAATTATAGTTTATAAATACATTTGAAATTTGAATTAATATTCCTTTATTCATAACTATAATTTGACATGATATTAAATATTAATTCAGTCATTTTTACATTTATGAAAAACTTTCTGTTTTTCAAAAACTTTTTGTTGCAACTCAAACTTTGTGTTTTATAAAATTTACCTATTATTTGAAAAATGACTTCCTCAGAGTAAAAAAAAAAGCAACAAAAAATTTTTTGTTCAATGTCAAATTCATTTTTATTTTTATTACTTAATTAATATTAATCACTAAGTTTAAAAATAGAAACAGTAAAATAGTATTGTATAATTGTCTCAGTTACTCTTTTCTCATTGCTGGGATAAATACCCAACACCCAGAATTAAAGAAGGAAAGGTTTATTTAGCTCACAGTTAGTGGAGGTTTCAGTCCATACTTGACTGACTCCAAGGCAGACTGGCACTTGGCAGAGGGCAGCCATTCATGGTGGTGGAAGTCAGCAAAATAGCAAGAAGAAAGGGACGAGTAGTGGCAACAACAGCTGCAGAGAGCAGGCCTCTCTCCCTTAGGTTGCATTCAGGCTCTCTGCCCCAGGCTGGGTGTAGCACTCATACCCATGACCTCAGCACTGGATCAGGAATTAATCACAAACCCTAGAAGTTGCACCATGACTACACAGGGCTTTGGAGGTGCAACTAGACACAAACCATAGCAATAAACTATCAAAATGATTTAATTGCGCTTAATATACATTTCCAAGATAGCATATATGCATAAATTTTTAGATACTAAGATACAAATTAAAGTAATTAGGACAGAGCAAGTAATCAACCCAATATATTGAATACATTTTCTTCTACTGGTTTAAACTACTTTTTGCATTCGCACTATGCGTGTTTGAATGCACGTCATTGTGAATTAGTTCACTAAGAGCTAATCAAAGGAGAAGAAATTATAGTAAACCAAAACTAAAACTGAGATGCAACAAATAATTTTTCACACCTAGGAAAAATAGCTGTGTATGATTTCATGCTCATCTTAATAAATTTCCAAATTTAACAATACCTTGGAAAAAATAAGGCAAACATGCTTTGGATATAATGTGAAACACTTATTTACCTCCTTTCCTTATGGAGTATTTTAGTTTTGCTCTTTAGAAAGGAGTCATTCCTCTTCTAGCATTATAGGCAGTTTGATTTTATTGATGCATCTGTGTTTGCTATTTGAATTCAAATAAGAAAAATGATCATCATAGTTTTCAAGACTTAGAAAGAAGTAAATATAAGAACCTTAAACTCACTGAGACCATATAACTGTGCTCACTTAAATTAGGCATATCCTGTCAAGTGTTTTCTTAAAATTACATTATTTAATCTAAAGTACTATATGTTTCATATTATTTGCTTATTCATCATGAAAATCTTATTTATGAAGTTCCTTTGAAGTGAAAAATACATAATGGTTAATACAAATTCTAAGAGTAAATGTATATTCCCTTCGTCAAGAATATCTCTATCTAGTAAAGCAAATAGTAAGTGTGGCAATAGTTCTCACAGATGAGATGCCATGATAAATCAAGACTTGAAATAAAGGAACATTGCATGGTAAATTATTGACACACAGTGTCTTCTGGATTTGAGATTGGGAATTTTATATTATTAAGTAAAAATCAGTATTGAAAACTAATATCTTTAGTGAATTAGTTTTGTACGTAGAGATCAATTATTTATATTCAAAAAAGCAACCCATATTTCATGCCATAGTCTCTTGGTTTTTACAATAAAACCTCTAAAAGTGTTTCTGTATCAATTTAGAAGCTTTATATACAGCACATTAAGTAAATTTTAGCTTTCATCCAGTTTTGCCATAGCAAACACTGAACAGGATGTTTCTGGAGATTTTAAGTGTTTATAAACAACGTATTAGCTCAGCACTGCAAAAAAGAAACCAGGAAATAATAAATCCTTAGCTTTTGAAATATATGCACTATTTACTTTGCCTGTTTTTTTCAAAATTCAGTTTAAATTTATAGTTTATGCAACGGAGGGTAGGATGCTGCTATATTTTTGAGTCTCTAGGTAATTGGAAAAGTGTTGACAAGCAAGACTGGGGTTTGTGGGGGAGTAACTCTGGTTCAGTGTTTCTCTTTCAAATGCTTGTGCAGCCTAAAGATTGTACTATTTGAATTCAGCAAAATAACCCAGTGTAGTCCAATAGTTCATACTAGTAGTGGGTTATCGGCAGAACTGGTAATTGTCAGAAGTTGTTGACTGGAGCCTTTTACAGCTCAGCATATAAATATTACATTACTTTTTATAACTTGTGGCTATAATTTTCTGTTGGATGGTTAAGACCTAGTTAAAGCAAGACCTGTATAAATAAAAATGTAACTTTTGTAACTGACAAGGTCATTCAATTTCCCTCAGGATTTACGCTGGAACCACGTGCAGCACCTTGTAGATCTTTTGTCAGTGTCAGCCATCTGGATGACTTATGGCCATTGCTTGACCAATTTGAAGCTTCTTTAACTGCAGTGGAACACCCAACTCTGAAGAAGTAAAACAGAAAAGGGGCATATGTTGGGAGCCATGAAGCTAAGAAATCAATCACATATATGCATGTTGGACTTGACCCAGTGCCTAAAGCAGACAAGCTACCTCACTCCTGAGATGCACATCCTGTCTGGTTAAGGTCAGCTATCAGCTGCTAGGCAACCTAGTGTAATGTGTTATTAACTTCACAGACATGTAAATAAATGACAGTTTTGTTGCAAAACAAAAGGGAGGGAAGGAAATATATATATATATATTTGTATGCACAAGAGAGTTAGGATAGATATTGAGCTACTTTCTTTTAGTTCACTGAGAATAAAAGTTTGTACTAATATTTTTTAGACAAGATATCATGTCTGCATCTTGTCCTCTGAATAGCTACTATGAAGACAACAATATATAATGTATTAATTATTATAAAGGTCTTACTAACCTGTTTGAAAGTTTTTCACCAGTATTTGTCTTTTTTCTCATTAAAATGAATAAAAATAATAAAAAACAAACAATAAAAAATAAATTCTGAGGCTTAAGTTAAAAAAAGCTAATGTAAATTTTTTAAAAAATTTTTATTGAGAAACAAATAGCAATGAGACAGTTTCACAACAGATTACTAGTACATTTTCAATAATTAATACATTGCATATTGTTGTCTTAGTGGTTATTCATTGTACAAGATGCAGATCTGATATCGTGTCTCAAACATTATTAGAACAAACCTCTCTATTCATTGAATTAAGAGAAAGAATATACTCATATGAGAGAATACAGTGCTCTTAAAAACCCTGCAAATGGAAAAGCAAATGTTAGTATGCTTGTAGAAAGAACATTGTTGAATGAATTTCATAAAATTCAAATCACTTTATCATAACAATTCTGTCCATTTCTGATATTTAGAAAGCACATGACATGCATTTTTTGTATTTGTTTAGACTTTTCTTTTTTCATACAGATGTAAAGGCCAAATTTTTGTAAGAAGTTAATCTTTTCTGAATTGCTTTTGTGCCCTTGAAGATAAGTTGTCCATGTTGTGTGAGATGATTTTAAAGTTCTGTATTTCATATTCCATAAATCCTTTTCTGGCTGTTTCCCTATGTGTTTCCCAGATCATTGTAGTATGAAAATTATGCAGTCTTTTAACTTTATTTTCCTCTTATGAAACAATTTTTGCTGTTTTTTGTCTTTTTGAATGTGTTCACTTTCTTTTCTTGTTTGTCCTGAAGTGTGTGTGCATGTGTGTATATGCAGGTGTAAGGAGTACTATAGATTAAATACAGGCCCTCATGCATGCAAGGCAACTGGTCAACCATCCAGTTACTTTCCTTTCTGTATTTTACACTGACAAACTGTCTCTCTAACCCACTCAAGCTGAACTGGAACTTCCATCCTGCCTTAGCATCCTGAATAATTTGGATTACAGATGTGGCTACTGTGCCCAGCTCTTTACCTTCTGTATAAATTTCCGAACTAATTTTTCACAAGTAATATTTACCAATCAACTGCTATTTCAACATTGAGTTGATATATGCTTTTGCTAAACTCCTTATCTCTTACATTTTCCAAACTGCCATGGCGTTTAGGAGATGTTTGTATAGATTCCGTTGAATTTATAACATGGACAAATCAAATTGACATGAATTTCTGAGATTTTTACTTTTCTCCTCCAACTCACATTTTTTCCACTCTTATTAGCCAAAACCTTAGCTGTAGTAATGAATGGGAGTTATGAGATACATAACTTTGCTTTATTATTTTTTTTCCTTACTACGTGTTTGCAGTAAGAAAATGATCACAATTATGAAAAGATGATGCATGCCTTATAGGCATCTCTCTCTCTTTTTTTCCTCTCTCTCGCTCTCCTTCCCTCCCTCCCTTCCTTTCTCTCTCTGTGTGTTTCGCTATACATCTGTCTCTTTGTTTGTTGATCTTTCATCCCCTACCCTTCTCCCTCTCTGCTCCTTCGGACCCTAAGTTTCCTTCCCATAACTTCGCCTTATTCCTTAGGTTTCAAAAATTTTTCTCAGTCTTTCATTATCTAATAACATCAGTTAAGGAATTAAATTATATTTTCAATTTACTGAGCATTATTTCCACATTCAGGGGCTAGATAGTCCTTTCCTAAATCTATTGAAATTATATAAATATTATTCTGAACTATGTTAAAATGGTGAATTCCACTGACTTCGGAATATTTGGTTAGTCTTTCAGTCCTTAGCAATTCTAAACACAATCTTTCATATATGTATGTATGTCTCCTTTATATTGATTTATTGTTTTATTGTTAATAATTTCTATAATCATATTAATGAATGTATTGGTTTGTATTTTTTCTTTTTTTTAACTTTTACACTGGCGGTATGAGTTAACACTGACATCATAAAATAAACTGAAAAATATTCCTCTTGTGTTTTGAATAATTTAAAAATTATATTGTAGAATTTAACAGTGCAATTCTATGGGTGTCCTGTGTAATTTTTCTAAACAATCTTGAAAAAGATTTGTCTGACTCAATTTTATTGGTCAGCTTTTCCTCACTGTGATAAAATTCCTGAGAAAATCATTTGTTTTGTCTTCTGGCTTTAGTACATAGCTGCCTGGTGCTGTTGCTTCTGGTCCATGGTAAAGCAAATAATCACCACGGGAGCTCATGAGGGACCAAAGAGATGCACGCTGTAGACGGGAGGAAGAGAACTGAGAAGGGTGACTGACAGGATTCCTCTTTTAACCATCTTTACAAATTATTACTTTTAACTTATTGAAAATTGAAATTCAGTCTTTACTTCCAGGATACCATGGATCACCATGGATTAGTGGACAGGCTCAAAGTACCTCCCTCCCTCATGAATCGCTGTAGAGCCTTGTCCCATTGGTACTTTCCAGAGGTGTATGGAGTCCAAGTGTGGGACATTTGCTCAAAGGGAAGTCACAAGTTTTGTGCCCCTGTCACAGTGACCCTAAATTCCTTTTGGGAGTGTTGTAAACAGAGAAACCATTCTTCAAGCCACCTGCTCTGAGCACACCCACCTTCATCCACTTTTGAGTCTGCCATACTACCATCAGTTCACCATTCTATATGTGAATTATCTCTGGAAACATCCTTACAGGTAATCCAGAAATTTGTTTTACTAATTTCCTAGAGATTTCTCAAATCAACCTAACTGACACACAAGATCAGCCACGATCGTTGTGATGGCTTACATCCAGAGACGACTCCTGAAAGCAGTGCTCGTGACTTCCAGTGATGCAAACGGCCTACTGGGCATACTGCCCATCATTATTCACCTCCACCCTAGAGCCTCAGGCATTCACAGGTGGAGCTTCAGAGAGGATGCTGCATCATGGGTGTGTGACACTGAATTAGCCCACTGATTGGCTTAGCACAGCTCTGGATGTGGATGCTGGGTTTACTGAAGAGGGAAGGTCCCCCTGGCTTGAGTGTCACCAACCAATAGGCTTGTCACCTGGATGGAATCAAAAGGGGAAAGTGTTTTGCTGCCCCTCTGCCACTCTATTCACCATGTTTTCTCCACCATACCCGTGTATCATGAAGCCCTGCCTTGGAGACAGCTGAATAAGAAAAGAAACATCTACAAATTGTGGGCTAAAATAAACCTTTCTTGTTTAAACTCATGCTCACTCCTCTCAATGCTTGGTGGTGGGAATAGACTCCCAAGCCAGAACTCCCAACTGTTTGATATATCTGCCTCATGCATGTATTTCTACAATCATGCAAGCCTTACCAGTCATACTGGGGGTGTTGCTGAATATTTTGTCCCAGCAATGAAAAAGTAACTATGACACCCATAGTCGACTTTGGATTGTTCTATAATATACTTCTTCTGAAATATGTTTTGCTACCTCATGACTTCAAAGGATTTGCCTCATTTCTTCCACGTTATCAAATTTTTGGTCCTGAATGTTTTTCATAATACTACTTCATCATATTTCGATTCATATATGGTTAGAATATTCTATTTCAGTCCTGACAGGAAGAGTTTGCATGTGAGGTGTGTGTGTGTGTGTGTGTGTGTGTGTGTGTGTGTGTGCATGTGTGTGGTAAATTTTGCTATTGTTTCACCACTTTCTTCAAAGAATAAGGTTTTCTTTCACTGTTTTCCTGTTTTGTCTATATTAAATTAAAGAAGTTACTCCTGCTCTCATGTTTTCCCACTTTCCACTTGATTTGGGATTAATTTACACTGTATTATGTTTCCCATGGTTTATAAATAGTTCATTTATTTGGCCGTACAATGGATTCTAAAATAAATTCCATGCTACGTGTTTCTGCTTAAGCACTGCCTTAGCTGATCTTCTAACTTTCAATATATCGCATTTTCACTTTTATAAAGGTATCTTATAATTTCACTGAAATTTCTTCTGTGACTCATGAGTTTATGGAGACTTGCTTTAATTTCCCAATACTTGCAAATTGTTCATACAACTGTTTCATAAATTGTTACAGATGAAATGAATATTCTTATTTCATAACATTTAAATCATTAGTCAGTGTTGGATTGCTGCAGACAACTAAGAATTACCTACAGGCCAGAGTCTAATAGTTAAGGAGTCTGGGGTGAATGCTTAGATAAAGGCCACCGTGGTGAGCTCCATACGTTCTTTTGGAAAAGTGGAAGTTAATTACAGAGGAACAGCAATGCAAAGGTATTCCTTTTTGTAATAATGACACTAGTAACACTCCAGAACCACCAATAAGTCTTGTATGAAC
>NW_004524589.1:11591161-11612660 GCF_000260255.1 Octodon degus
GCACAGTAGAGGGGTATCAGAGAGGAGAAACAGCCCTTGAGAGGAAGCAGGCAATGAACTATCAAGCAGAAAGCAACAACAGCAACAACAGCAGCACTCGTTCTGTCTCCTATATTCGATCAGGGCTGCAAGTAGCACTCACACCCAGTGTGCAGTACCCTTAATCCTACCACTGCTCCATGAGTCAAGCCCACCAGCACACCCTCGACTCCAGCATCACACACTATGCATTCAGTCCCCTCTGAAAAGCGCCGCATATGACTGCATCAGGCTTTGGGGAATGACTAGACAGAAGCCATGACAATGTGCAATGAACTTATCATATCTTTCTCCGTGCTCTTAAGATATCTCTTCCTTATTGTCCTCTTTCTTTCTTTCTTTCTTTCTTTCTTTCTTTCTTTCTTTCTTTCTTTCTTTCTTTCTTTCTCTTTCTTTCTTTCTTTCTTTCCTTCTCTCAACAAATTAGTAAAGGAAAATATTAAAATAGATGGATTTAGAAACCCATCTAACCATCGTAGAACATTTCTAATGTGAAAATGAACAAACAAGACAAAACAAAATGAAAAACCTTTATCTGCATGACAAAGAACCAGACATACTTTTAAACAGTATTTCCTAATTGGAACTCAGCTTCCTATAACTTAAATGTACCTTATATAAAATAGCCTTTGATTTTATCTAATATATTGGTTCTTTCAATCACAAATGATTATTTACGGCTTAGTATGCAGTAGTATGATTTCAGAAAATAAATCTTTGGACAAAACACAAAATATACCTTTTTTGTAGTTTAAACTCTATAAAACTTAACAGTAAGAAAATTACAAGTCCGTAAGCACTCAAAATAATTTAAAAGATCAAAGTATTTTTGAGCAATTGCAAATATTATGAAGCATATAAAACTGGATCATGTCTAGAGGCCAGTGGAATTGCTTTGTTTCAGTGAATAATTCAAGTCTGTGAGGGGAAAGTTGCAAGTAAAACTTGACTGGATAAGTAGTACCCCCTCATGGTTCATCTGTGAAATGTATACGGAGCAGACAGAAAAATTCATAGAAATGATGAAAAACCCTTCAGTCTCACAGGAAGTTTTATGAAAAATGTAATGAATGTTTAGATTTTAAAACAACATTACAGTAAAAATGTATCACTCAAAATACTCTCCATCTCTTTGAACTAATTTATCCGTTATTGCAGCCTCTTCATGAAGCAGGTCAAGTTCTCTTTTGTGAGTGCTTTGGGTTGTATTTTTACTTGGAAGCAGCATTCACTGCATTTTACAAAAGCTCACAAAGAATCTCATGAAAGAAGTTTCCAGAACTGCTCCAAAAGCAGCAGGAATGATGCAGTAAGTGTGTGTAAATCATGGCAGAAGTTTTTGAGGGGTTCTACAACAATATGTCTTTTATGCAAGTGATTATTGTTTAGATGTGAGCATTCCCATTGGTTTCCAATTACACCTGATGTCCTAGTAGAATCTCCCAATATCCAGTGGACAGAGGGAGAAAGCAAGAAAATTGGTAGCAATTGAGTTGAAGAACAGAATCCAAGAGTAGTCGTGGAGGAAAGTGAATGAATAAAATAGCACAAATGAGGGGGCGGAGCCATTTTTTCCTTGATGTTATTTTTAAAATGACTTGCATGCCTAAATCACAACTGACATAGAATTCAGGTCCTCTGTGATTTGGGAGGCCTTATCGGCTTCTGCAACCATCCTAGATTAACAATTGCTTTGATTTTTAGGAAATACTCTGGCTCCTGGACCAACAGTGTTCAAATACTCACATTGATTAAAATTTGCAGGTATGCTGACTTGCTTGACAAAAATTCCTAAAAATACCTAACTTCGATTTTTCTGAAAAGAGTGGCTTAGTGACATCAGTGCAAGACAATCTCACTTGTTTTTTTCAAAGCAATGTTTGTGCTTCTATGATATTCAGATCTTTGGATTTGACCTTTCTAGACAGAGACCTCAAAAACTCAGCTTGATCACACCTCTGGTGTGTAATTTAAAAGTAACACCCTGCAATTTTGATGGCTCATTCAATCAATCCTGCATGGCCAATTAGTGTACATCAATAAC
The DNA here is from genome assembly GCF_000260255.1 of Octodon degus. Taxonomy (NCBI): domain Eukaryota; kingdom Metazoa; phylum Chordata; class Mammalia; order Rodentia; family Octodontidae; genus Octodon; species Octodon degus. Next base: position 11,593,245 of record NW_004524589.1, read on the forward strand.
TACTGCACATTTGAGGAGAGAAGGCATGTGGGATTCATAAATTAGGACTTAATTAGTCATCAACAAAATGCACTGATAACAGAACTAGTGAGCATGCAGCACCACGGGTTTGATGAGCACTTGCTCAGCTCCAGGCAGCCTCAGCAATCCTGGCAGGGAAGCGACAGCCGTACTTTCTGATTCTGCCTTCTCATCATTTGTGCCGATTATGTCCTCCATAAATGAAATCCATAAATGCAGTTATAATAGTGTCATGTAATATTCGATTTCTGTTTTACAGTCATAAATGTAATAAAGAGATAATAAAACTGATAGTTCATTAAGACAATCTATCCAGTACTAAAAATAACAATTATTAAATTTAATATGTAGCACCATCTAGTGAGCATTGAGGGAAATGCGTAATACATTGAACTCTCATGCAGAACACTTTTGCATATGCCTGAGAATAATTTGTTGAATTAATTACACATTTAAATTTCTTCCATGAATTTCCTGAATAATTAACAATTATTAAAATAATAATAATTCCATGAATGTGCATGTCAATATGGAGAGATATAGATGAATAAATAAATTTATATAAACGTACATTATGTCAGTTTTAAAAGTTACACTTTTACATTGACATGTATATAAAATGAGCAAAATATTATCTTCATGAAATAACATAGAAATTATTAAGAAGGATTTGGTGTTTGTGTATGCTTTAAAGATCAACTTTTAGACTATCAATATTAACACAGAGTTAAAATGATAAGAGTAATGATAAGGGTACAGGAGACTGATCTACGTGTCCACTAATATGCTTTAAAGGGTTTTCTATATAAAAATTCACTCTAGGGGTGGGACTTCCACAGCCAGAACTATGCCGAGCCAACTTAGTTGGGCATTTCTTACCCAAATTAGTTACCACACCCACATCTCCTAGTAGCAAATTCGCTCTAGTACCTCTATAGTCTAACTACATCTCACAAACCCTGCTTATGAGACATTATTTCCAATTCTCAATCTGAACTGTCACATTATTCAATATTTTCTTTATGTTTTACCACTTAAAATAATTCTTTATTTCTCCAGCATAAGGTGGCTATAGCAATTAATAAAAATGAAAGAGTCTTCCACTGAGGCTGGTTCTCTCTCTCTCTCTCTCTCTCTCTCTCTCTCTCTCTCTCTCTCTCCCTCTCTCTCAATGCATTTGGTCATTTCAGGGTCTCACCATGAAGCTCAGACTCATGTTGATCCTCCTGCTTTCAGTCTGCCCAGCACTGGGATTATAGGCATGTGCCACTACCCAGGAACTCTGACCAGCTCAGGCCACCCTGGAAGCAGAGCAGGCGCTGCATGTGGTGCCGAGGATCAAACCGTGGACCCTTTAGCTTGACTAAACAGGCGCTTTAGTCCTCTGAATTATCTCACCAGCTCCAAACTGAGGATTTCTAATTCATTTTTTCCATTGGCTAAATATGAAAAGTGGAAGTGTACCATTAGTGAAAGGTTCTCTGAAGACCCCCTGATCATCCAGCAGAATCTGGCAAACACAGATTCTGAAATTTTTTCTGAAACTGTTTCCCAATGATTGCATAAGCTATGCCCTTGAGAAACAGGGAAAGCAAAGACTGTGCTCAGAGTCATAAGAACACCAGTTTTTAGTGTAAAAATTGTGATCATGCCTGACATGTGAAGTGATCTGTTGAAAGTGTCGCTATCTCCTGCGACAGGAATTCTGAATGACGTGCAGTGAAGCGGGGATTTTTGTCTAGTGCTTCATTGGGGAACATCATGCAACTCAGCAATGAAACTTAGATGTTTTTTCTCTTAAAATTCTTGTTTCTTAAATTTTTCTGGGGTAAATGTATGGATTTCATATGAAAGTGAAAAAAATTGCAAACCTTAGCACATATTTAAATGGGCCCCATTCTACATGCACTGAAACAAAAGCAAGAGACTGAAGGCTCACAAAAATGTGTCTCTGAGAGAGGCAGGGTGGGTTGCTGGTTAGCAGAAGGGAGCCAGGGCACATGTTATTATAGATCAACTAATAGAAATTAGTTACTGTGCTAGCCTGGGCAGAGCTGGGAAAAACACTTAAAAGGTGCTTCAAATTTGGGAATGTACATAAGAAATACTAAGAACACTGCTTTAAAAAGGTGATGCCCACTTTGAACCCAAGAATTTAAAAAGCTCCCTATAAAAGTAGATCAAAAATCAAAATTAATACCTTTCAGCCACATACTAAACTGACAATGTACAGATCTAGTGACTTAAGATATTGTGAGCACTACAGACATTTCAAGACCACAAGTCCAATTGGAACCTGATTTATTTAAAAAGTTCTCATGAAGGGAACAGTTCTGAATGATCCTTGTTTACACACAGATGGAATGATTTTTAGTTACTGCCTAGAGGAATAGCAACTAGTGAAGTTCTGGACAAATTGAACAGTGAGTAATACAAAAGTGTTTCACTTCAAAATAGGCAAATTACCATACATTTCCATATTGCAGAAGGAATTGTCAGCTACATCGAAGATTTTATGTTCTCACAGTCCTAACATATGGTAGGATCACAAGTGCCACCATAAAGAATACTTTTCTTGGAATTATGTCAACTCTTATTGGGGTAGAAAGAAGGTGATAATAGATATGAATGTAAATATTTTAGAAAAAGAGAACGAACTGTTTCTGTCACTCCACCAAAGTGTACATCAGAGTGGTGTCAGGAATTATGTAGAGTGCTGTATCCTAGAAGAATGCTAGGTCTAGAGGGAAATTCCAGTGTGTTTGCTTAGCTTTATTTGATTTTTTCATATCCATTAGTACTTATTTTATATAATTGTATCAAACAATATTTAGTGCACATGTTTTTATGGTATTATTTCTTCCCTTTGAAGTTTTCCTTTAACAAGTATATAATGACCTTCTTAGTCTTTTGGTCAATTTTGGTTTGAAGTACATTTTGTTTGCAAATAGAATAGTTAGTCTTGCTTTTATTTCTGGGTTCCTCTCATACGAAATATTGTTTCTCATCCTTTGAGTTAAAGTCTATGAATTACTTTGTGTTAAATATGTTTGTTATATACAGTGTATTTATTAGATCTTGTTTCTTTATCCATTCTACCATGCAGTTTCTTCTGATTGGTGATTTGAGACCACTTACATTGATGGATATAACTGATTTATGTTGGTTTATCCTCATCATATTATTTTCCTGGAATTGGCCTTTTGTCTTTCCCTTTGTTAAATTGCTTGCCCTCCCTGGTAAATTCTTTCTATTGGTGTTCTTACAATTGTAACTTTTATTATTTCTTCCTAAAATATCCTAAAGAACACTTGAAGAACTTGTCTGCTAGTCATGAATTTCTTCAGGTATTCTTTCATTGAAATATCTTTTTTTACAAATTGATTTTGAAATATAGTTTTGCAGAGCACATTAACCTTGGTTGGAGATTGTTTTCTTGTAGGACTTGAAATATTTCCTCCTAAATTCTCCTTATCTTAAGGGTTTGTGTTGAGAAATGTGCTGTGATTCAAATGGATTTTCCTTTGTGGGGATTTGTTTCTTTTGTTTAAAGACTTTTAATGTTCTATTCTTGTGATGAAATTTTTGAAACTTTATTGTTTTATGCTGTGGAATAGATAGATATATTTTGGCTATTGATAATTTGAGTTCTATATGCCTCACCTACCTGTAAGTTCTTCTTCCATGGTTGGAAGATTTTCTGCTGTTCCTTCTATGCACAGACTTTTTTTGCTGTGGCCTGGTGTGTTTTTTCATTGATTCCAGTTAATCTTATGCTGTTTTTCACATCATCGTCAGCTGTTGTATTGATTTTTTATGGGCTCTTGCTGCTTTTAAGAGATCTTTCTCTTTCTGGTCACTAACTACAGTCCTGTCTTCTGCACCTGTGTTCTACATCTGATAGTTTATCCTTACATTTAACTTACCCCAGCTACATATACTTTCAATGGAATTTTTAATCTCAATATCTGTTTGAAGCTGCTTCATGGATTCTATTTTTTTATGTGTTGGACATTCAGGGTTGCCATAATTATCTAAGCACCTCATTTTTTCATAATTATAAATTATTTTACAATTTTTTCTGTGTCTAATATAGATTAATTGAGTAGACATACTTTCTCAGCTACTCTTCTCTCATGTCTGGTAAAAACAAGCAACACCCAAAATGAAGGAAGGAAAGGATTATTTAGCTCACAGTCACTGCAGGTTTCAGTCCATCCTCAGCTGGCTCCAGTGCAGAGTGGAACAGGGCAGAGAGCAGAAGTTCATGGCTTCAGCAAAGAGCAAGAGGAGCCAAGGGAGGAGTAGCAACGATGGATTGGCAACAGGCAACACTGGCTGCAGAGAGGCAGTCTCTTCCTTGTAGTGCATTCAAGCTGTCACCTCAGGGTGACAGCAGTGCTCACACACATAATCCCCGCAGTACTAAGACCCATAATCCCAGTTGATCATGAGTTAGTCTCAAACTGTAGAAGTTCTTGCCCCATCACAGTATGAGATCTGTTTGAGGTTTTTAGGGCACAACTAGACATTCTGCCCCTGAACCCCAAAGTCTCATGCATATCCCTTTACACAAAAGTCATTTTAGTCCAACTCTAAGAGTTTCCAAAGTCTTACAGTTTCAGCATTGCTGAAAAGTTCAAGTCCCAAGTCTACTCCATGATCCAAGGCGAACTTTGCTGTGAGCTCCTGTACAAAAGAAAAGTTAAGCACTTGCAACATTCAAAGGCACAGGACAAACATTACCATTCCAGAAGGTACACTCAGCAGGATACCAAGCATTGGGACCAACATAAGTCCAAAATCCAGCAGGGCAAACATTAAATCCTATAGCTCCAAGTGGAACATCCAAAGCAATGTGTTTAGTTGTGAGCTCCATGTGACTCCGCCCCTGTGGCACTCTTGGTGGTAGCTACCATGGCTTCTCTCTTAGGCTAGCTTTGCTACTCTTTGCAGTTTCCCTTAGATGATCCATGTCCCTGGCTTTTCCAAACTTCTGGGGTTTCCACTGAATAGGCTTCTCACTCACAGCCTTACACACTTCCCTCCCAGGAGCACATTGCCTGGCATCCCAGGCCTTCTAAAATCTAGGTGGAAGCCTTCTTAACCTCAGAACTCCTGCATTCTGCATGTACCTAAAGCCAATGCCACGTGGATTATGCCAAGGTCTGCTTCCAGCTGGAGCAGTAACCAGCCATTCTTCTATTTTGGCTGTAGGGGTCAAGTGCCTGGATTGATGATCACTCTGACTCTGATTCCAAGGAACAAATATCCCATTCTGGAACTTGGCATGGCTGCTGCCACCATTCTGGAACATAGGGCTCAGCGGCTTTTTTATCAAGGCAAAGTCCTTGACTTTTGCAGTTCTGAGGCTGCAAGGGGTGGAGACCTTCTGCCTCCTGTGATGCCCTCAGGCCATCTTTTCCAATCCCTGGTTCCTTCTTGGCCTTGGAGAGCCTCTCAGCTCTGTCTTTGCACTCCACAGCTTTCCTGGTACTTCCTTTCTGGCCAACCTCACAGCATTTGAAATCATCCTGCTTAGTTCTTTGCTCTTGATTTTCAACATAAATCTCCCCAATAACAGCCATGCCACCACCCCAATATTTGGCTGCTCTGAAATATCTTTTGAAAGATTAATCAGTCTGCCATGCTTAAATTCAGTCTCAGGCACCGTCTCTGGACATGAGCAAAATTCAGACAGTCATTGGCCAAGCCATAGCACAAATCATCTAGAGTCCAACAACCAACGCAGTCCTTCTTCCCAGCAGAAACCTCCCCAGTCTGCTCTTTACAGGCAGGCTTTCTATCAGCCTTCTGGCCTTCTGAGCTCTGTCCAGAATCTCCCAAACAAAACAGCAGAAGCTGTTCGAGGTCTTCTCATTTAGATGGCCTCTCCAAACCATTCCTATGTCTTCCCATAAGCCATTCCCAAAAGCTTGTAATTCATGTCACCAGGTTTAGCCACAGCAATGACCCCACTTGTCTGGTGGTAAAATCTGTATCAATTACTTTTCTCTCATTTCTGGGAAAAATACCAGACACCGAAAAGGAAGGAAGAGAAGGTTTATTTAGCTCACAGTTACTGGAGGTTTCCATCCATACTCAGTTGGCTCCAAAGCAGAGTGGCACAGGGCAAAGGGTATTAGTTCATGGCTGTGGAAAAGAACAAGAGGAACCAAGGAAGGAGAAGCATCAATGAAATGGAAGAAGGCAACAACGACTACAGAGAGGATGCCTCTCTCTCTTAAATTGCAGGCTATTGTCCCAGGCTGTGAGTAGTACTCTCACCCATAATTCCAGAAGTACTCAGATCCATAAACCCAGCAGTACTAAGGCCCATAGTCCCAGTTGATCATGAGTTAGTCTCAAACTCCAGAAATCCCAGCCCCATGACTGCATGAGGCATTGGGGGGAACTAGACACAAACCATAACACATACATTTTCATCATCATCCCTTTGTTTACCTTAGAGGTTATTTCTAATATTATTTGCTTTAAAGCCTCTCCATTTTTTTTCTTCTACCTGCTACTACTTTAGCAAACTCAGGTGAGTATATTCTGATTTTTCCTATCTTACTATCCCTTGGACTTATTTTGGGTAGATTGCAGGTCTAGGGTTGCATTTTGCTTACATATTTTGTCATTATCTATTTTCATTTGTTTTCTGCCTGATTCTTGTGAATTTCTTAGGTTGCTACTACATTGAGGCTACATAACTAGTATCAAAGCATCCTTATTCCTCAGAGTTGTCATCTAGATAGAACTAGTTTTTGCCTCTGTGTTTGCAACCAAATTCTACTTTCTGAATTATTTATTAAGAGTGAGAAGTTGCTATCTATTTATGCTGCACTCAGTCTTTTGATAATGTCATATGATTGATGATGACCCCAGACAATCAGGGTCATACAAAGGAGAATAACCAATCCCCACATGCAGGACACCTTGGCTGAGGTAATGCAGTAGGCCACAGCAACAGCATGAAGCATGTCCTAAGAACTGACAAGCAGAGGTAACCAAAAATTTGGTGTCTTTTGCCATCACAGCAAGACCTATACTTATATAACAAAATTCAACATAAACCAGGAACTTATTTGCAGTGAATTTCTCCTTAGTGCAATGATTCTGCCCTGGGGAGGAGGCAATTTAAGAGGGACAAGAGAGATAAATATAAATATGGTAAAGCAGTAGAGGCCAGGCTGAAGGTCAAAAGATGATGACCCAAGATTTAGAAAGCCAGAAGAGAGGACAAAAGAGAAAAATGAAAGAGAAATAAAAAGAATACTGAAACCAACCAATGTTCACTCACGCGAAAATATGAAGAAATCAAGAAAGTTGAGGAAAGCGAAAAGAAAAAAAAAAAGAAGAACAAAGATAAAAGCATAAACAACCCTAAGAAAGGCAGAAAAAAAAAAAAAACCCTAAGGAAATAAACATCATCATCAAAAACAAAAAACAGAATTCCTCTGGTGTTCTCACTTCGTGGTGGTGTCCAATCAAAGCCCAAACCTCTGCACTAGGCAGTCGTGCCAAATCTGCAGTAGGATCGGAGTTGGGTGCAGGCAGATCTCAGCCTGCAGATGTGGGAGCTGGGTCCAGGGTGTTCAGCCAGCAAGCTTCTGCCCCTCCTGCAGGGCCTGCGTGTGTGTCCACGCCCTGTCTGTCTATGTCGCTCTCCTAGTTGCTACAGCGCAGTGTCTTCAGATAGACGTGGCCTGAGGCTGCCCTCCCAGCGCTCTTACAGCTTCGTCTGCTCCACTCTGTTAGCCTGGCAGGTCTCTCTCCACTCGCGCTGGAAGGAGAAACAGAGGGACAGTGCTGTGGACCAACTCACTGCCACTAAGGGGCAGCCGCTCCTTGCCCCATGTCAGCCCAAGCCTGGTCAAACCTCAAGCCCCTCTCCTTGCACAACTGGGAGCAGGGCAAGAGAGGTGATACCGTCCCACCTTCAAGACCACCACTGCAGTCCCTAACCTTGCTTTTGCTAGAAGATCCACTTAGCTGCTAGGAAAAAAAAAAAAAAAAGAAAGAAAAAAAGAAAACCAAAAGTGGTGGTCCTCCAGGGAGGGAGCAGCTTCTAGGTCACTCTCCCTGCATGTCCCAGCAACATTTCCTGCCAGACTCAAAATGTCTTCTTTTTGGAGGAAGGAAAACAAGTCAAGGGGCATGTATGCCAAAACTATCCTGTGTGACTTGAGTTTCCCTTGCTGTTACAGTCTACCAGCTTTTGGGGGAGAACTTTCCAGAATCCTGGACCCTGCTGTGTTCACAGGCAGAGGTTCCATAGGCAGGGCTGTGGAATGCTTTAACACGTTTAAACTCCTATGTAAATGTTCTGTTTGATCTACAAGTCTCTTACTTCAGATTGAATTTGGTAACCAAATATATGTCCCTGCCTTTCTCCCAATTACCTGTGGGTTTAGTTGACTTTCTCTGAGTAATTCTTACCTGACTCCCCCTGTATTCAGCCATGTTAAATTACCCATGCACAAATGTTGATCTATCTATCTGTCTGTCTGTCTGTCTGTCTGTCTGTCTGTCTGTCTGTCTGTCTATCTATCTATCTATCTATCTATCTATCTATCTATCTATCTATGTTTGAGACAGGATTTCACTATGCAGTTCAACCTGGCCTTAAACTCACAGCACTCCTCCTGGCTTCAAGCTCCTAATTGCTGGAATTACAGGTGTGCACAAACATGCCCAGCTATAAATACTGTAATAGTAATTTTGAACATCACCAGTGATGAAAATGTATCATCCTTTATGACTAATGACTTATAGGACAACAATATGAAAAAGTTGTCATATTTTCTAGAAAGCCTGATGAGAGATTAAGAATTAAATAAGACATTAAAATAGGTCCTTATGAAATAAAATTGTAGATTGGGTTTGCACTTGATTACTAGACTCCAACTGTAATTCTAAAAAGATGTATTCAAGTAAAACTTTTTAAAATTTCAGTTCATGCAGTTTATTAAACATTAATGTCTTAAAAGTATTGACCATTGGTCATGAGTGATTTGATTATTGAATAAGAATGGAAGCATGACAATGAAGAGAGGAGGCTGACCACCTTTCCGTCCATGAGGGCATCATAATTGCTATAAGTTAAAAATTATTTCTGTGTATGCTCCAAGGCCATGCTTTCTACAGCTGTCTCTTACCCAGTGACGGAGTGTAGTATAGGTACAAAGATCCAACCTGTTTTGGGTTGAAAATAGGTTTACTTTACTTATCCTTGACTCTAGAATTCACCAATAGCCTTGGCATTTTCTCAGACTGCTCCATTTTCTTGAAAGCCTGCACTGACCCTCTTTCCCAGTTGCCCTCACTAAGCGCAGAGTCACGTTGCAACTGGTGACTCTCCCATGTTCTCTCAAGTCCCAGGTTTCCTCTACTTCTCCAGAGACTCCAAAGTTGGTTCCTAAAAAGATGAGGTTTTTTTAAAAAAAATTATGTGTTTGGTAAAGGGTCTAAATACACAGCTCAGACTCTTAGTGATGCTCCTGTTTTCAGCCTCCCCACCGCTGGATTACAGGCATGTGCCACCATGCCTAGACTCAGTTATGGCTCAGTGCATCCAGGCGCAGGGCCAGTATAGCATGTAGTACTGGGGATCAATCCCTGGTCTCCGTGCTTGCCTAAGCAGGTGCTTAGTCAGCTGAGATATTTTTTAAGAGCAATAGCTACTTTCATAGGCATTGGTTCAGTTATGTTGCACACAGAAGTTTCAATTAATACTATCACATAGAATCTTGCACGATGCTTGATTCATGATCTTGGAATTCCATACGGGATAGTAGTAGTTGTGCAGGAAACACAGAAAAAGTATCTCTTAACTACATGTTATGGCTTCCAATAGGTGACTTCAAAATCTGTGTGCTGCAGGATCATCAAGCAGCAGGAGGGATAACCAGATTTTCTAGGGTGATGGACATGATCCATGGGAGCAATTTTGCTTTTATGCAGTAATGTGAGAATAACTATGCATGGATCCCAGGTGGCCCGTTTGAGTGCCCTTCCCCATGGGTACTCCTGAGCCATATTTTATTGTGAAGAGACACATGCAAATTCTTCTCAAAACTCATGCAAGATATTTCTAATAAAATACTTGACTGGAAGGATTTAAAAGTGACCAGGTTGGATTGTATATGTTTAATAGTACGGCATTTTCTTAATCATTTGTTTCAGTGACAGTTGCAGTAACATTACATTGGCATTTATACATTCTTTTTGAGAAAGTATGATTCAAGTAACATAAAAGTGTTGCCTTCTCAATATAGGAGAAGACAATGATGATACAACAAAAGCAAATTAGCTATTGATGCTGGAAAAAGAGACATCATTGACCAGGAACCCTTGCTGCTGACCTCTGAAATCAGTCCACCACATCTGTGCTGCAAGTGATTTTTTTTTTTTTTTTTTTTTTTTTTTTTTTTTTTAGGGAACAGTCTACAAGGTGTTCAGGGTCTCACTACTAGATCGAACTCGTAGTGATCCCCCTGTTAACAGCCTCCCAAGTGCTGGGATTACAGGTGTGCACCACCACGCCCAGATTCAATCACCATCTCAGCGCACCCTAGGGGCAGGACTGGCACAATAGGCCTGGGAATCAAACCCCTGGACCCTGCACCTGCTTGCAGGCACTTTAATCCACTTAGGCCAGACCTACAAGTCCAATTTTTCACTGACAGCCCATAGTCAATGAATTAGAGGGGAAGAACTCTGCACTGGGATGTTTCTGAAAAATATCAGGATCCTTTCAGGACTCTGCCCACAGATAATTTTTATTTAGGGCTTTTAAATATCCCTGATAAAGTTTATTAGACTGAGAATCAAGTTAAGATTGTCATAAAAGTCTCTCACCTCCCTCCTTTACCTGGCATTCAACCTGCAAGGCAGCATGGTAGATCTTGCAGGTCACCAGCTTCTTACTCACTTCCTCCTGCTAGGCCTTTGAGGGCTTTCTCTTAATAAATACTTCAACAGTAAACACTGGTAATGTGAAATTAAATAGCTCAGGAAGCTTAGCTGTGCAGCCATCTAAGGGTGAGCCAGTAAGTTCAGTTGTTGTCCTTCCCTGATCCACCATCACTAAATTATTATGGAAAGTTGAACTGACATTTTTATAGCTGTCAGAAAGGTGAAAAGTTCCAAAGTGTTCCCTGTGAAGTAAAATTTAAAAAAAAAATAGTTGTGGATGTTTTCTGTAAGGGTTAGAACAAGAATCCAAAATTGATTTCTCAAATCTCAGCAGCCAAAGAAAGTTCAGAGTAGGTAACTGCTCAGAAAAGGTCTGTGATCTCTCTCTCTCTCTCTCTCTCTCTCTCTCTCTCTCTCTCTCTCTCTCTCTCTCTGTCACACACACACACACACACACACACACAAACACATAATAGGGCATGATAATCTAAAGAATATCTTGAGAGATTTCTTTTTAACACACCCCATTCTCAGATGTCTGCACAATAATAATAACTGAATCCCCCAAAATGTTGAATACTAAGTTTAGTGATACTATTCAGCTCTTTTAAAGGGTAAGAGTTATAATTTGTACATGTGTTCTCTTTGGTATGACCAACTTTATGAATATTTTAAACACACTGTGTACATTTTAACTCACTGCTCTCGGGAAACAAGTCAGCTAAATATACTGCATATAATTTAAGGAGTGTAGGGGGCGCAGGTTCAAGAACATATCCTTAAGGGTCCTACAAGTTAGTGCCAGTTTACAAAATATACTCATGATAGAAAGTAGGATGGTTACTTGCTGGAAATTTATAAATGACTTTGAGAGAAAAGGAAAAGAAGAATGAATGTTTTGGTGGTTCAAAACTAAAGCTTAGTCCTTTGTCGCATACTAAAAATTAATAATCTATATAACTAATTTTCCACTTAGAGGGATATGCATTTCTATTTCCCGTAGTTAGAAACATGTGGAATTCAAATATAAATCTCAGAAAGTAAACAAATAAATATACCAAAAGACCCAGAGCAAAGATAATTTAGATGACAGACAGCTTTCCAAAAATCATTAATGCAATATATTTATAAATCATGAAATATATTCACCCAGATGGTGCCCACTGAATCTTTTGGGTATAATGAAATAATACTAAGCAATTTCCTTACACTAAGAAGTGCCGTAGTGAAATCACATGCCTTAGCAGTCTCTACTTACCATTGGCATATTGAATCTTTGTGATTTGGTTTATGTTCAGATGACTGATTGTCTTTTTAATCGATCTTTGCAAAAAAATAAAAAGCGAAATCTTTAATACAGAACTTTGCAAACATCTGGTCACAGTTTAGAGAAACTGATTTCCACTCCATGAAACCCACACCTGCCACATTTAACTCTAGAAAAAGTGCCAAGACCACCACAGAAATCCATTAGGCAGTATCACAAATACACAAAGTTTATGCATATGTATTTTGTTCCGTTCCTAGTGGCGATGTGAAGAAGGCAATAGTGGCATTTCTTGTGTTGCAGTTTCTCTTCATTATGCAACACCACACCCAAGCTGTACATCAAGATTCACTTCTCAGGAAAAGTTAAGTATGTGATCTTTGATTGCAGCAAAGAGGAAAACTGGCATTCATACTGATAGGATTCTGAGTTATGAGATTTTCCCTCTCAGTAACAACATACAGAATATTTATCATTTAAATATTTCTTTATTTTCATAATTTATATTAAAGCTGGTAAAGTGTATTGTAAAAGCATGCACACGATATTCACTACCAAGAGCTCTTTATTTTCTATCTCCCTCTACGTATTCTAAGACTTTTTTTTATGTGTTTAGTACGAGGTCTCACTGCACAGATCAGACTTGTTGTGATTCTCCTGTTTTCAGGTTCCCAAATGCTGGGATTACAGGCGTGCGCCACCATGCCCAACCCAGTCTTATTTGTCTTCTTGCATGCCGTGTGGCAGGGCTGGCAGGGCACACCAGGGATCCAACCCTGGTCCCCTAGTGCTTGCTTCAGCAGGCGCTTTAGTCCACTGACCTATCCATTCGGCCCCAAATTCTAAGACTGTTGAAAGTAGGCAAAATCATTCTGCTCACAAATGGACTAGAGGATCATAGTTCTTGCACAGTGCAGCAAGATTTGCCATGGCCACTATAATTCTTCAGTGTCTCATAACTATTATTAACTCTATCCTTGCTTATGGAAATCACCCCGGACGTCTCAGAGTCTTGTTTCTAAAGCTCTCCTATTTCCAGTGACAACTCCAATATCTATATGTTTAATATTATTTCTGCATATAATTTATTTATTGTTCTCTCATGTTTCTTAGATTTGAAAATACTTCTTTTTTTATTTTTGTGGTAGTGGGGATTGAACTCAGGACCCGGCGCTTGCCAGGCAAGTGCTTACTCTACTAAGCGATCGCCCCAGGCCTGAAAATACTTCTAATAGATAATTTAGAGCTCACTATCCATTTTCAGGTGAGCCTGTAATTATTATCTTCTTCTTCAAACAGTCTTGAATCTTCACCAAGGATTTCTACTTCAAAAATGTTACTATATCCCACGAATATTTTCTTCCCAGCCCTGTAACAATGAATGTCACAGGAACTTTTTTCTTTTCAGTTTCATTGCTCATTTTAAAACCAATTACATTATTCTTCCACAATATCCACAAATTATATATTTCATGTCCTCAAATTATATGTTATTAAAATATTCCCATGGTTGCTAGAATTTATTAAAGTAAATTTTATATGTAAGTTGCAAAGCTTAGTCTTGATTACCAATGTGAACATGTTAAGAAACACCTAAGTGAGATATGGAGGAAGTACATTTACTCCCTCACGTCCTGAGACTTCCAACTTTGGGGGTGGGACAGACAAACACTGCATTTTCTGCCTTTCCAGTTTACAGTCAGCCAATGTGGCCTGTCCTGTAAGCCTAATCTAATAGTATTTGGTAATCTTACATGTATATGTAGAATGGTTTTTTCCATTTAATATAATATCCTACAGGTTTACCTATGTACTTATGTATTTATTTATGTATTTATTTGTTTATTTGCTTTACAGAAACTCAGGACCTTGAGCTTGCCAGGTAGACGCTTTGCCGCAGAGCTATATCCCTGGGCTTGTATGTTGTCTTCAATGGCAATGTGTCACTGTTTGAGGGAAATAATATTATACACATGCACATACATATTGCTCTGCAGTGATATCTCTTCAGAAAATAATTTCAATTTCTTTGAATATTTATGTGCAGGTGGGATTACTGTGCCATAAATTATTTCCATTTTTAACTTTCTGCGTAATCTCCATACTGTTTTCCTCAATGGTTAAAATATTTACACATCCAAAACTACTTCACGGGGATTCTTTTCTGTGTCTTCACCTATGCTTGTTACCTTTTAGAAATAATCATTTTATAAGAAGTAGGTGATATCTCATTTGGGCTTAAAAATTCTTAATGAATTTGAAACTTGCATGGGTCTTCCTGTATACTAATTATTTTTTACATTCAATTTTAGTACATATTTCTGATGAATAATAAATAGGTGTTTTATAGAGAACTGATATATATATGTAATACATATATATACATATACATTTCTTAAATTATATTCTGTAAGTTATAATAAAATTGTAAATTCAGTGGCTTACTGCTCATCGTTCAACAAACAGACTCAGAATCAAGAATTTGAATTTAAAGCAGTTTATTGGAAAAATAAAATAATCTTGGAATTAAAGAATGAAAATTATCAATGAAGAATGTAGTATCAGCTAACTCCATGAATCAGTATTGGTTTTAATCCACTAGGGTAGCACACAAAGAGTGAAAATGCATACTACCACTTTACTTGTTACAGGAAAAGACTTTAAAAAAAAAATACTCCAGCTTCAGAGGATGATTAGTTGACAGCTGCTCCTAAGTGTTACATTTTTTCAACATGTCCCTTCTGCTGAAAAAAACTGTACAAAAACAATCTTTCCAAAACTCATTGGGAAAATGACCCTGGATCTCAGGAATTCAGGCGCTGACTTGTAGGAGTCCTCCATCTATGCAAAAGATCCAATAAGGTATTATCTGATAACTTTTGGGAATTTTCTGGATGGAAAATATTTTTTTTTTTTTTATTTCTAGGCTTCACTTGGGAAAGACACCACAGACTACACCATGACTCACAGCCTCGGGGTACTGATGCTCCAACTCTGTCTCCTATAACTGTAGGAAAAGGAACTGAATAGAGTTGTTGCTTCCTGTATTGGTTACTTTCTTGTTGTTGGGACACAATGCCTGACACCCACAACTCAAAGGAGGAAAAGTTTATTTGTGTTCACAGTTTGTAGAGTTTCAGTCCAAATTCTGCTGACCTAATGCAGAGTAGTGCGGCAGAGGAAACTTGCTCAGGGGAAAGCAGACAGGAAACAGGGAGAGATCAAAAGGAGTGTGGCAGATCCACCCCTCTGGGCAGGCCGAGGGACTCACCCCCTCTGCTAAGCTTCACTTTCCAAATTGCATTAGCTATAGCCTCATAAGTGGGGTACGCACCTGATAATGTTACATCTGCATGACCCAATCATCTCCCGAGGGCACCCCTAGGAGCACACAAAGCCTTTGGGAATGCTGGATAAAAACCACAGCACTGTTCGGTGTGGTCTTAGTTCCTCACATCACTAAAGTGAGATCAGTGCCCATCATATTCGTCAGAGGAAGGGGAAAGCTTAGGTTGAACTCCACCGATCACAGAACAGAAGGCTGATGGACAGGCGTCATTCATCTTCACATGTTTGCGTTAAGAAACAGACTGTCATAATTTCTATTCCTAAAACATAAGAGCAAATTCAGTTCCAGACAAGCTTTTACTGAGTGAAAATCCATGTGCATCCTCTACGTAACTCATTTTTATTTCTTCTGCTCATGATAAGTTTCACAAAAGCAAGGGCATTTTTAACAGAAAAAAATCTAAGGAGCATAAACAAATGGAGAATAAATGAAGTGTGGAGAATAAACAAAGTGTGCCTCATGGTATTCATTCTCTAGATATAGTTCCATTTCTGGTGTGATTGGTACAGTGGATTATCTTATTGGTGCAAATATGCACTTTCTCTTGGACTGTGCTTCTTGAAAATGTGCTCACACGTGAGTGTGTACACTGTTCTACCTCTTGCCATTCAGTTCAGCCACAACTTGCTTCAACCAACACGGTGACCGTAAGGAGGGATGGACCACTTTTGAATGTGTTCTTCCAGGGCCCTGCCATTTCTATCTGTATTATGAGCCTTTCCGCCGCTGCTATAAGGAAATATTGTGTTGGTTAGTTCAGTGGAGCTAAGGTATTGATGCAAAAGTCCTGGAGAGTGAGCTGAACTAGGCAGATATGCAAACTTCAGCCAGATGCAAACATGCAGGCCCAGCTGACAGCAGCAGAGATGGAAGCGCAAGCAGAGCTTCGGTCATGAACCCGGCAGCGGCTCACCAGAGCTGGCTCTACATTTACTGTATGTTGCTGAGAGTTTTGACTCCAGTTTCTACATATGTATTTTATTCAGCACTTCGTATATCAGGCTATAGAAAAGGAGCCATGAACTCTGTGGTTTTGCTTGGGAATACAATTACACACATTCCCTTCCTTTTCACCATGCTTTTAAGCTAAGAATCTCTCAGAAGATTAATTTGGTGCTGTTCCAAATGTCTTGAATATGTGAGTAGAGATAGACAAAATACAGAGGTCCCTGGGCAGAAGCGAATGGGGTATGAATAGTTCAGCAGCTTAAAGAATCAGCATGGTTACGTCTTTATGGTGGCAAAAGGAAAACAGATTTTCATTTTAAAAAGCACATTTTTTCGTTCCTCTTCTGATCACCTTCAACAAGAAAAACTGAATTTTACTTAGTGTGAAAATTTTTACTTTCTTTTATTCCATAGTTGTACAAGAACATCTTGCAGTACAAAGGGGATTTTGAAAAAATATACAAATGCTCTTTGGCTTCAAATATATGCACATGAAGTAATCTATGGTATTTCAGTAGTGAAAATAATATCCTGTGTTGTTATGTACATCAAAAGTAGTTTAGACATGACTGACAGCAATGTAGACTACATGAATGTAGGTACTTAGATATAAAAGAACAATAGAAATGTCCACTTTTAAAAGGGGAAGAAAATTTGGAGCTAATACATTAAGAGGAGAAATAAAAACTGCAAGAGTGAGTGGAAGGAAACAGTCAAAAGAAAGACAGAGGAAAGGCGAGATTTTAGCCTATTCTTCAACAATTTGCTATTCTTGGTCCAAGAACTAAACCTTCTTGCAAGCACCCGGGTGTTTATAGCTTCTTTGCTTGCTTTTTGCCTTTATATGCATTTTGACACTATTGGGATTTAAGTCTCTTTTGTAGCACACAGACTTTTTCCCAAACAATATTAGCTTACTGATGGGTTTTAAACACTGTTCGCATCTGTGTCATTTTAAATATTCATCCTAACTTAAGGAGATACTGTTCTAGCATAAGGTTCAATTTTGACTGCCAAACTCTCTATCGAATTTTTTTTTCCTTTACTGGCACTTTTCAAGTGAGTAGCAAAAATTATCTTGCTTTTATGGAAAATTATCATTATTCATTTTATTTTTTAAATGTATATAGTACAGAGCCTCCAGGATCTCAGGGCCTCAATACACAGATCAGACTTGTAGTGATCCTCCTGTTTGCAGCCTCCCGAGCACCGGGATTGCAAGCTTGTGTTGATTATCATTATTCTTAACTGATAATAATGACACAGAGATGCCTCACTCCTGAACCACGTGGCGCTTCCTGTTTCACTGCGTAAGCTCGGGACTCTGTGGTCCTAAATAACTCATTTTTCCCCTCTCTAACTGTTTTAAAATAGAAATGGCAAAAGATTTTTTGTCATTATTTTGAGTTCTTTCTCATCTTTTTAATTGGATTACTTCCTGATTCTAATATAGATATTCTAAATTTTAATGTTTACTCATCTGTCCCAAACTTATATTCATTTTGTCATTTTTCTCTTTCTTTTCACCTTTTACCTTTCAACTTTAACAGTGTGAATGAGAGTCACAGGTGAGCCCATTCTTCCCTCAAGCATTAGCATCTCTCTCCACTGTGTGGGAGAGCCAGGCCTGCCCTCTCACACTGACCAATCTGGGACAGGCATTCCAGGTCACCTCAGGGGCCCCGGTGTCTATGGAAAGTTGTTCTATCAATGACATAAGTCCTTTGGAAGATTCTTTAATGACTATTTTTTTAATTTTCATTTTGATCTCAGCATTTGAAATGTATACTTGAGCATCTTAAAATTGTAAACGGAAGTTTTCTACATAGGTTCTGTGCTCAACTTTCATATTTTCCAGGCCAGATTTCATGATAGACTATCCAAAGCATGTCACTTTTACTTGTTCAACACTACTGTCTCAGGGCAGTGACGTCTAGCCTCCTCTTCCTTACTGTAGTCACTACACTAATTCTTATCCTGAGACTTAAGCTATCCAAAACTACTTTGTTAAGCAAAAGTAGTTTGCTTAACAACCCTGAAATTATGCACATTATCTCTCTCAGGTTCTTTCTTCTATTCCCCTCTCATATCTGTTCCTCCCTTAGGCAGAAATAAGCACATATGCATTGCTATACTTCAAGGTGTATCCCCAAATTTCAAGTGTTGGGAGTAGCTCCTAAATACTTGTGCTGATAGGCCTTAGATAGGAAATCCTCAGACTCTAAATAGCATTCAACGAGGCCACAATAACAAGGCTGATGAAATTAGCTGAGGTTATTGGATTGTGCGTTTGTTTCGAGACTGCATGTCTAGGTAGTCCAGCCTGGATTCATAATGACTACGCAGCCTTGGCTGACCTGGAACTGTCGGCATTCCTCTTGCTTCATTCTTGAGAGTGCTGGAATTACACACCCCGAAATGAAATTAATTGCTGTATAAGAATGTGAGAGCCAGGAGCATGTGAGCTTGCTCTGTCCTGCCGTGAAAACTTTGCGTGCTATTACACAGCATGAAATCACTTCCCAGATGCCGAGCCTCAGCCTTGGACTTCCCAGTCTCTAGAAGTCTAGAATAAACTTTGTTGTTTGTAATCAATCGGATCTGCGGTATTCTGTTATAGCACCATGAGTCAAGCTCAGGTACACAAACACAACACACAAACACACATCTTGTTCTATATTTATTAGTTTTGTAAATAGCATTATCATGTCACAAAAGTTTATGAATTGAGGACACACAGCAGAGTCCTCTTTCTTCTTAGAAAACAGGCATTCTTTCTCCTTTTTCTTGTTGAGTGCTGCCTCCGCAGTGCTCTGCTGTAGGGTTAGCAACAACTTCCTCTTGTATTTAATCACCCTTCACCCTGCTTTGTATTCCACTGTTCTCAGTCACAAAAAGCAAACTTCTG
>NW_004524589.1:11613195-11614675 GCF_000260255.1 Octodon degus
CGGGAGCCTTCACAGCCACCTGCGGGCAGGCGTCGGGCGCTGCGCCGGTCCCCGCAGTCAGGAAGGGTCGAGGACATCTCATCTGACACACTTTTGCGCTATAGTGGAGACCAGTTTCTCTTTTAAAGATTACTTGTCATTGAGTACCTAAAATTCCCTTCATGAGTTGAATGAAGATTTCTAAACATGTTCAGTGCAGGAGCCACGAACATGTGAAGTTCTTAAGTAAATTTTAAACACCGGTAGAACGCAATTTGGACATCAATTTCTTTTGTTACCGAGGTGCACCAACGCTGGAATCCGGAGTCTGAGAGGCGTTTTGTGGGGCGCTGAGGTTGCTGTGGTGATGGGGTGGTCCAACCGGGGAAGGACCAGGCCAACAGAAAAGACTGCACATGCCATAAATATGTAGGAGGCAAGATGGGCAAGGTGAGAGTGGATATGTGGAATGAGGAAAAGCAAACGCTGGCTCAAAACGAACTGCGTTTTCTGGGTCGGCGCATCAGTTGGAAAGCGATGTCGTTAAGTCAGGGAACAGAGAGAAATGCTGTTTTGGACCGCGTTTTGTTTTGTTTTCCACTGTGTGGGGATTTATTAGGTACCTTAAAAAGAATTAAATAAACATCCCAGGTAAATTTGGGGATTATATATTTTTGGGTAAGATCTGTGTGACGAATTTTGCAAATATATTTCTAAAGACTATTTTAGTAAATACCTTACAAAAGACTTCACTCAGTGTTGCAGAGAGAATTCTGAACGTTGCAACAGGAAGCACAACTAATTACAAGCTTTAGTTTGACTTTACTGCATTTAAATATATTTAAAATAATAAACGACAAGGTTTCCTTCTATTATTTGCACTGTTTCATGAAGGAAGATGCTTTGTTTCCCTAAAACTCTTTATAAATATTGTATATATTTGTGCTTGTATCCCTTTTGCTCTTAGAAGTGCAGAATTAAATTCCAATAGTAAGACTGTGCTGCCACCTGCTGGCTAACGTGAAGAAATTTTTTCGGTAATAGAATGGCAATTGCTCTCTACGCTCCATTAAATACAGAAAAAACCTTCACTAAAAATGCTGTTGTGTGCACATGCGGGTAGGTTGTCTCCTTAATGTGAGAACCTGAAAAAAAAAAAAAAATGAAGTCTGAAGGGCAAAATACACACTGAGAAAATGAAATAAACTTATTGAAAAGGAAAGAGTTATTGAATTGAGGACAGGAGAGGGAGAGGGAAAGAGATTTATCTAGGCATGTGGCAGGATGGTTTGGACAACTGTACTGAGTATTTCTGCTAGTCTGTGGAATGGAGGAGATAACACTTAATCTGTTTTGCTTTCTTTTTTGTTTCTCCTTTGCTTTGCTTAATTTCTTATATATTTCTTTTTTTTTCTTCTTCCAATTTTGCACGCATATATCTGGTAACACAAATAACTAGTTGGAAGACAGCTCTATGCATTGCCACAAATATTGTGAAATT
>NW_004524589.1:11615170-11617109 GCF_000260255.1 Octodon degus
CTTGGCGCTGAAGAGGTATAATATTCACCAGGCTATTTATGAAAATACTAAATTAGATAACACTTGAAAAGTGGTTGAATCATTCATGTTTTAGTCACTAAAACCTCAAACCTCCGTGGTCTAAATACCTGCCTGGCAAGCGCAAGGACCCAGGTTCGATCCCTAGAACTGCATATCCTGCCAGCTCCAGGTGCTGAGCTGGCCGCCAAAACTGGGTGTGATGACACATGCTTGTGATCCCAGAGCTGGGAGGCTGAGACAGGGGGATCACTACAATTCTGAGCTGCATAGCAAGACCCTGGAGTACATAAATAAATACATATATTTTAAAAGAAAAGATAAATGTAAAACAAACTTCTTTGGCGACTATGTTATTTGTTACATATTTATGTAGCTGCAGTTATAAAACTGATATTGTTTTCGCTACTTATTGATGAAAACACTTTTAAGAACCACATATGACTAGCATATGAAAATTTATTTTAAATACAGTTTACTTGGGCTTGTACTGACTTGCTTATAATACCTAGTAATTATGAGCATGATGATTTACATGCTTTAGTAGATTGGCTCAAAGTTTTGTGCTTTAATAATTGCCCACATTCCATTTTTTTTGAACATGTTATGATGGGCTTTTCCAATGATTATGTTCTGTGAAAATAATTTATACTCCATTCTAAAGTTTCACAAAGTTCATTTCTGTAAATGATGCTTGTTTTATGCTTATTTATGATATTAGTCTTCTGCTAGTTGAGTAAGATAGCAGTAAATACAAACATAGTTATAACATAATTGCATAAGAGGGACGTTTACTGGAAGGGCTGGTGGTGTTTGAAGGAATTAGTTTCTAGACGCTTATGAGTACAAACCATTTGTTTGCCACTTCTGGTGTACTCTGTACTTGGGTTCTTTCCTTCATCATTTTTTTTTTTTTTATTTTGAAAGCCAGCACCTCACCTCTCTGACCATGCTTAGAATTCATGTGCCCCTGTCTTTCTCTTTCTTTCTTTCTTTCTTTCTTTCTTTCTTTCTTTCTTTCTTTCTGTCTTTCTTTTTTTTCTGTATTTTAGGGAAGGGTCTATAGGGTGTTCAGGGTCTCACTATTAGATCTGATTCATAGTGATCTGCCTGTTTGCAGCCTCTCAAGAGCTAGGATTACAGACATGCATGACCACACCCAGTCTTAATCTCAGTCTCAGTGCACTCCCAGGGGATCAAACCTAAGCCCCTGAGCCTGCTTGCAGGTGTTTTAATCCACTGAACTATGTGGCCCATGTTTTTGTTTCTGCTGTTATTTTCCCTTTAGGATTCTTCTGTTCACAGTAACGTGAAGTTAAGGTCTGGAGGAAACCTACAAAGCCCTGCTTTCCATGTAAGTTTGCATATTTTCAAGTTTGAAGGAATAGAATATGTTCCCTAAATATGATTATATTTGGACAGATGTTTATCTACCTTATATATAATATTATATATACATATATAGTGATAATTCGGTAGTTTAAGAAATAATAAAAAGATCACAGTTTTGAAATGTTAAGGTCCATTGCTTTTATAGATATTTCATTATTGCTTCAATCATTATATCTAAAGTTAATACTCAGTTGTAAATGTGACAAGGAATTTATTTCCAATTTCTAATCAAAAATCAAGCTGAGAAGGCACAAAACAGAAATTTTAATATTGAAACTTAGTTTGCAAAAATGACAATTTAAGAGTAAAACACAGATTAGTTCCAATTATAAAGTGAAATAAAATCTGTATTTTTGATGTCTCAGGAATGTGTGACCCTCCAGGTCTACATATAACGAAATGTGGTGTTGCAAGGCCAGGCATGCCTAAATTTTAACTAGAAATTTGTACTATGCTGCTACAGTCTCTTGGAAACTGAATCACCCCAGGAATTGTCAATTTTTCTATTAAATACTGTATTTTTGTAATT
>NW_004524589.1:11618383-11619423 GCF_000260255.1 Octodon degus
TCTCAACAGAGACAAAGACTAGGCCAAAGGCAAAGATAAGACTTGCTACAGAAAAAAGGAAACAAAACAAAAATACTTTCCACATCATCTAATTGAATTCAAACTTCCTCAAAAGGACAAGCTATCTAAGAAATATAACTTAACTTAAGAACATAATCATGTAATAAAATAAATGAAGTAAAAATAAATTATTTGTGGAAGACACAGGAATATTTTTGGTGAAAAACCCAAAAGAGGTTTAGCAAAACTGAAGACAACAAATGACAATTTGTTAGTCGCTGATTACACGAAGTTGCCATTTAGCTCACTACACCATGGATGTCACGTGATGCTTGTTAGCATATTGTTAAACTGTGTGCTATCTTCATTATAATCCATGCACCAATTGATACAAAATTAGCTAAAACTTATATGCTTCATTCATATCTATTCTTTGTGCTGTGTACTTTTAGGCTTTATGACTGATATGTGCTATCATCATACAGTATTAAAACATGCAGAATAGTTTCATTGCTTTAAAAGCACAGACCACCCAGCTCTTCTTCTGCCAACACTCCTAAAATCAGTGATGTTTTAAAAACTTTCTGCTGCTTTGAATTTTGTAGAATATTATGTACGTTATTACATGTGCATCATTGAACAGCCTGAGTATATTCTGAGAAATGTGTCATCAGGGAATTTCTTCCTTATGCAGAAGTCATGGGAACTCCGTTGAAAATTACTCTAGCAAATGAATACATCTGCCAATTTTTCTTCCTATTATTGCTAGCACGGGATATTTTTCTCTGCCTTTTTATTTTCAGTCTTTATCCTAAATTAAAAATGGGTTTCTCCTGGATAAAACGGCAGTGGGTCTCTATATTTTGCCCATGCTGTTTCTATTAATTTTTTACTTTTATTTTTATTTTTTTCAGTTTATAATTTTTGTTTTCTTCTGTTGTTGTTCTTTCATTTATAGAAACCACACATTTGGACATCCTCACACTGTCTGGCTGGCGGGAGTGGGGTGGGGGGTCTGCCACTTAGCGCAGTTGTTTCAG
>NW_004524589.1:11625718-11630110 GCF_000260255.1 Octodon degus
GGGTCTTGGCTATTTCTTTTAAGTAATTGGTTCTCATCATTCAAGTTTCAGATGATAATTGATATAATTGGAATAATATCTACCACTTTTACAACTATTTTCTCTGCGCTGCCCTTGTTCTTTGCTTCACTGCCATCCACTCTTCTTTTCATGGCTTCTCTAACATCATTGATTACCATTGGTTATTGTACTGATTGATCAGTATTGGTTTTTACATTTTGTCTCTTCTATTAGGAAAGTCATCACGCTCGTTTTATTGATGGACAGTCACTTGCCAAAGCCTTTGGTGCAAACTGGAGCTTGAGCAAACCTTCCTGTGCTGCGCTGTGGGAGTTACTCGGTGCTCCCATCAGCCCACCTGACGCCCACAGGAGATGGTGGAGGGCGAGGGCCCACGATTAAAAATCACGTGTGTGCAGGACATCAGCAGACAGCACGGAGTGGAGCAGATCCATAGCAGCCTAAATATTTAGTGCTTTTATCTTTATTTATTTATTTATTTATTTATTTTTCTGTCTTCTTGAGACAAGTTCTTGATATACATGGGATTGGTTTCACTTTGCAGCCTAGGCTTGTCTCAAACTCCCACAGTCCTCCTGTCTCAGCCGCCCCCGTGCTGGGATTACAGACGTGCCACCACACCCTGCTCTTTATTGCATAATTTCATGCACTGGGCTGTTATTTCCCATGTACATTTCCACACAGTGCTATAACCAGTGCATGCGTATTGTCCACTGCTAGGTCATGGTGATGTAACTGCATCCCACTGTACATCTGCACTAGGCATGCAGGGTCCTGTTCTCAGGTGTCCTTGGGTGTCCAGAGCTTAAGGCGGCCTGAGAGTTTCCCCACATCACCCACGTCACATTTGTCAAAGAGTTACCCTCCAGAAAGCATTTGTGGGCATCGGTGGAAAGTTGCAATGTGACTGCCAGCGACTGGGACAAGTGGAGGATTCCGTCTCTCTGCTGGCTGACTTGCTATGCATTGTTCAGACGCGCATCACTGTAGTTTCCATCCCAGAGCCACGATCAATGAGCTTGCTTGTTTTTCACATGAACCTCAAAACTTCTAGCTACAAACCTTTTCTTTTTATGAATACACTACAGAAATGTGATGCTATCAAGAAAAATGTTATAAATGAATACTGTTATTTCTATACATGAATCCAAAAAGATAGAGGACCTTTGGAGTTGATATGTGGAAAGAGAATGAAAAGCTTTATGGAACAAGCTACAGAAAGTCTACATGCTGTATCCAAAACACTGAAAGCTTTTAACGATAGCTCAAAAGACAAGTTAATATAAATGTGGATGCCAGAGGTGATTTTGATTAGGTTTTGGAAGAAATAGAAGATTGTATTATGTAAAGGTCACCCTTGTGAAACCCTGACAAAGAACTGAAATACTTTTTGAGTGATGTTAGGAACTGAGTCACTTAGAAATGGAGGATCTGAGTAAGCCACCCTCTTCTCTTCTCTCAGCTGTGAGCTGACCCCCACCCTGGTGATTATCCATGTCAGAGTGCAGGAGGTTATGTTGCCAGGAACAGCTGATTGTTATTTCCAGCACCGGGAGAGGTGAAATGGGAGTGTGTGCCCCTCTAAGGACTGGACACCTGACTTGTGTCATCATTCATCCCTACTTCCTCTTCTTTCTCCTTTAGGGGCCCCACACAGCTCAGGGGGCAAATGCCAGTGACAGAGCTTGCCCACTCTCATACCACCGACTTCCTCACGAAGAATATCACCACCACCAACAGCCACTTCACCTAAGACCAAGAGTTCCTCCTTATCCCCCTTTTCCCCTTCACCATTTTGCCTGTTTCTGCTGCTACCATCTCCGGATCTTCAATAAACAGAGCTGCGTACTCTGGAGTGTAAGCTTGGAAATTCTTTCCTGGACACGTTCACGAACCTGGACTATTTCGACCCATTCACCAGTCACAGGATCAAGGGTAAAGATAATCAACTAGTTTACTTGGCAGAGGAAGCTATCAAGACAGCAAATCATTCCCTTTTGGGCATGTGAATATTGAATTTCTGGGGTTACATTTGCAGTGAGTGAAAGATAGAAAAGGAAAAAATCTTTGACAATGTTTTAGCATGGCCAAAGGGGTAACAAAAGCACAGCAGGGGTGTGGCCAAGCAAGGTACAATTGCTAACTCAGTCAAGTACTTTCCATCTGAAATTGGGGAGGATGTTTGGAGGGCTTTTGGGAAGTCTGGGAGGGTACACTCCCCATCACAGGGAAAGGTGTTTTTGCATATTTGTACCAAAGATCTTCCAGCTCTAAGTGTTCAGGAAAGAGCTTTGGAGTACCCTGTATGCCCTGGAATGCTAGTGGAATGTTCATAGCTATAGTTGAAGTGAACCCAGACTTATTCCCTGCTCTGGCAGAGGCTGGCATTCTCTATTTGATCGTGGTTATGCAGGTGTACAGAGAGAGTATGGTGGCTTCCACAGAGGTTTCAAAGCAAGGCTAGGAGGCCAGGTAAAGGTGTAGAGTGAGGTGAAAACCCACACAATGAGCTGCTGGTGGAGCTCTGCCTAGTCGAGCCATGGGAGTGAAGCCAGGGGTGCAATGGAGATTCTAGAATGTTGAATTGCTAGCAACAAGTCACACTAGAGTCCAAAAGCTACACATGTCTGCCTGGAGACTTTAGGAGCAGACGTAGGAAGTATCATCCATTTATTGTATTATTTTATATATTGTAACATGCTTTTTGATTTGTGTGCTCAGGGAGCTAGAAGTGTGTTAAACATAGGATGCTACCTTTACTCTCTTGGTATCGGTCTTTCTTCAGGTTGATTTTCCCTTGTTTCTCACCATTTTCCCTTACTGGAAGAGAATGTTCTACCTGTGTTTTCACCAACATTGTATCTTGGAAAACTATAACTTACTTTGCTTGGTTTTGTTTCATTTTTGTAGGGTTCACAGTGCATTTTGGGATTAGAGTAACATTTGAAAAATTAAGACATTGGGGCTTTTAGGGTTGGAATGAGGTCATTTTGGTTGTAATATAGACATCATCTCCAGCCACAGGGTCAGAATGCTACAGCTGTAGTGTAATGCAAATGTTCCTGAAAGTACAATGTGCCTGAGCCTTGGTTTCTAGGGTGATACTCCAGGAGCTGGTGAGCCCTTGAGGGGACAGGGCCTAGTGCAGTGCTCAGGAGGCTAGGGTATGCCTTTAAGGACAACTGTGGCCACCAGTTCTCACTCTGTATCCCCTGTCCTCTCCTCGCCTCGCCTCCCCTCCCCAACCCTCTCCTCTGCTCTCCTCTCTTCTGCTGTCCATTCTGCTTCCCCTTCCTCTCCCTCTCCTCCTTCCTCCCTCTTTCCCCCTCCCCTTCTTCTCTCTCTCCCTTCTCTTCACTTCTTTTTCCCTTTCCTGGGTTGAGACATGACCTCGTACTCTGACATATCTTCTCGCCATTGACTCACCATTAAACTGAAACCAGTAAAGATAACCGATTTTGGAATTGAAACTCTTAATTATTGGGTCAATAAACTTTCTCTCATTTTAGGATATTTGCCTCAAGTATTTTCTGATAGTAAGTTAAAGTTGACTACTACATTTTTCAAATCATGTTACATTGCTTACTAAACAAGACATGTAACCTATAACTACATATTCTCAATCTCTTTCACTTGTCTTTTATAACATTGCTATCATGATTTCACTTATCCACATTCATGATAACCAAATACAATTATTCTCACTGTGCTGAACAAACTATCTCAAGAGTAAGAAAAAATTATTTTATGTCTTTATATTCCCACTCTGACACTCTTCCTTGTTTTGTGTACAATCACATTTATAAAATGCATCACTGATCTTTCTAAAGATTTTCTTTTGATACTCTCCCATGATAGGTTGACACTCTCTCCAGGTAAGTAACCTGGCCAGAATTTTCCTAGAATTTTGCCAGAAAAATAGTGATCCTGTACATTTTAAGAGTATTAATGAACATAATTTTAAATATGCCTTTGATTATTGTTGTTGTTGCTGTTATTAATGGCTTATCTTTTGAAACTTTATTATTTCAATGCATTCTTTTCTTGCATTGCTGGTGACAGTCATTTTTGTGCTTCACATGTGAGTGACATTTAGTAGCTCAGGCCATTTCTTAAAGCATTAATTTGATAACAAAGTATACAGATCAATGATTTTTAAATGGGTTCAGTTTCAATAAATATTGAAGCTGCATTTCTATCTAAAATTAGCACAATTCCAGAATGCACTTATCAGTTTTAATTTTTATTTGTAAAATAATAACAGATAAATACATAGATACACAGATACAGGTAGTACCATATGATGTTTCAATACTTCTACACATTTTGGAATTATAAAATTAGGATAAAGCCAGGCATGCTGGTGTATGC
>NW_004524589.1:11630215-11631199 GCF_000260255.1 Octodon degus
AATGAATAAAATTAGAGTAACTAGTAACCTCATTGAGCCAATGAGTGCTTTACTGGAGAATCAGATATAACAGAATATGCAAGAAATTGCCAGATTGGCTCATGATAGTAGTTATCATAGAGTCACAGAGTCAGATGAGGAAGCGTGCAGTGTCTGCACACTGGAGATGGAAGATTTCAGTCTGAGGTCTGGAGCTCACTGCAGTGAACATGCAAATCTGGATCGGGAGGCTGATGGGTCTGTGATGGAAGGCTGAAGAGTCTACCTAAAGAGACTGAAGGATCCAGACCAGAAGCGGAAGAGACACCGCTAGGAGCCACAGGCCTGTAAGCTGAAGGCAAGAGTGGAGCCCCTTTGGAGGACAGAACCTAAGCTATCCCTCCTCTTTCCCCTTATGCCATCCAGGCAATGAGCCACCCTTCTAAGGTGGATCTTCTACAGAATTTCTGGGCCAATTTAATCAAGTTTTTCTTTCTCTCTTTTTTTAAAAATTTTTTAAGAAAGGGGCTACAGGGTGTTTAGGGTCTCACTACTAGATTGGACTTTCATAGTGATTCTCCTGTTGACAGCCTCACAAGAGTTGGGATTACAGATGTGTGTCACCACGCCCAGTCTCAATCGCAGTCTCAGCGTGCCCCCCCGGGGGGGGGTGGCACAGTAGGCCCAGACATCGAAACCCCGACCCCTGTGCCGGCTTGCAGGTGCTTTAATTCACTGAGCTATTTGACTGCCCGAGTCAAGTTTTTCTTAACTAAACTAAGAATTGACACAATCTGTCAAGCAGTACACCCCAGGTATTTATCCATTGCACCTATAGTATTAGTTGTTTCTTCATAATCAGAACATTTAAATTCATTTTTTGTAGGTAGTTTAAAATATACATTATATGTCAGCAGGCTCAGGGGCCGGGGTTTGATCTCTAGGCCTGCTGTACCAGCCCCTCTCCTGGGGCATGCTAACAGGGAGAATGAGAATGAGTGTGGT
>NW_004524589.1:11631545-11634810 GCF_000260255.1 Octodon degus
AGTATTAAATAGATAAATGAATAAATATATTCAAAGTTAAATAAAAATACTATTTATATTTGACTTCTCCATGTAATTTACTTTTAAAGTTATAAATATTTTTATAAAATCAAATTACATAAGTCAACTATCTTTTTTCAATTTATAAATGAAAATTATGAATTTTAATGGATAATCTGTATTCTATGAAAGATTAAAAGAAGCACCCTTGACTTAGTTTTTCTTCACTGAAGCAAAATCTTTTCTAGAATCAAAGCTCTTATTATATACAAAAAATACACATTTCAAGAAATTAATTCCAGGCTTGAAAGACAAGCCATGCAAAATATCTGATATGGTTACTGTATAAAAATACAATTTTGATTTTAAAGAACTTACTGCCATGATCTGGAACTCTTTGGAGATAATGTAAATCATACCTAATTTACAATGAATTCTACATAGACATAAGTACGAAACAACAGATTCAGTACGGGTCTTTGATATAATTAGATTTCTAATGGGAAATGCTTCCGTTAGCAAAAGGCATGAGTTCACATTGAACTTACACTCAGGCACTGAGTGAACAAGGAGGCTTTTCAAATGTATTATAAAAAGTAATTATTACTTAATTTCCTTTAAATCTGTAGTCACTACATTAGAGACTATTTAAATGAAGGTAGGTTGTAGAAACACTTTTTTTATTAAGTCAGCTGCTTGGGTAGATAAAAGTCTAAAAAGTACTACATTTTTCCTCTTTAAAGTAGAGCTTTGCAACTAGTGCCTTAACTGTCTTCTATCTTTGTGCACAAAATGCTTATTGTCTGTCATGTTTAATATTTGTTCCTTGAAAATTATAAAAAAACAGAGTGGTTGAAAATAAATATTTAGATGTGATTATGCAACAAAGTTCTCTACTGTTTGAATGAATATCTTACTTGTCAAGGAAAAATTGACATAAAAATTATCAGTATCCTAAAGTTAAGGTCATACACTTAAAATTGGTATTACTTATGTGACCATTGTACATCAAACCAATCTACAGGCAAAGCTTATGCTGGGGGACTGTAGGACATGGATAGAATACAGAGGAAACAACTTCACCAAAGTGTTGGCTAACTCAGTTACTTTCAGTCACTTATTCAATCTGTCACAGTCAAGGAGGAACTTGACTTGGTCTCATTTTCTATTTTACATGTGATAATTTGAGCACAACGTGTACTACACATGAGATATTTTGAATGAAATAGTATTTATAAAGTAGCAATGTTAAATGCGACTGATTTGCCTCTCCCCAGAGGGGGCCTAGTATTCAAAGTGGATGGACAGAGGATGAGCCAAGGGTGCCTCCAGGACCATGCTCTGATGCACAGGAGCTGCGTTACTGCCTCAGCAAACTTATTGAGGCCCAAATGTGAGATGCACAGAGCTAGGCAGCTGTGCAGTAGATGCCGTCCCCATGAGAACCGTGCAGTAAACTCACACAACAAGCAGCCAATTAGGTCAAAAGGAGATAGCGAATGAATTTTATTCTTAACCTTTCTCAGAATATATTATATTTATATCTATATCTATCCCTGTATCTGTATATCTTTCATGACATACATGCATGTATGAAACATAAAGTCTGCCATCAGCATATATTTTACTTTTCTTACCCTTTAAGGTTCTACAAAAGATGAAACTTTTTTTTTCCCCAGAACCGGGGACTGAACTCAGGTCCTTGCACTTGCCAGGCAAGCACTTATCCTACTGAGCTATCACCCTGGCCCCAAAAGATGAAACTTTTGATAACACTATGATTTTCAAATACGTACTTGCAACTGAATAATTATTTCATTATACAAAAAAAAGTCAGTTCTTTCAAAATACTGGTCTATGAAGAGTAAAATGTTGGAACAAGCAGGGATAAACTTATCCTTGGCTGATTATTAGAGAAGAATTTTTGTCTACTATAAAAGAATTTTAATAAAAATTTCTGGAAAATCTAATAAAATGCATAAGGGTTGTTATGTTTTGTGCCAAGGTGTCTCGCCAGATCTTTATGCAGTGATGGAACAGCTGGCTTCTACAGTTTGCAGTTAATTCATGATTCAATGCTGGACTTATGGGTGTGTGTGCTACACCAGCCCTGGGGTGGATAGTCTGAATGCAATGTAAGGAAGGGAGAAGGATTTTCTCCCTATCTCTCCCTCTGACACTGTCACTGTTCCTCCCTTTTTACTCTTGTTATTTTGCTGTTTTCCTCCACCATGAACTGCTGCCCTCTGCCATGTGCTACTCTTCCTTGGAGACAGCTGATTATAGAATGAAACCTCCAAAAACTGTTAGCCAAATAAATATTTCCTTCCTTAATTCTGGGTGTCAAGTACTTTGTCCTAATAATAAGAGAAAAGTAACAGACACAGTCATTCTGACAGTTCCATTGCTTTAATAATTATTAAAATTCCTGCCCACAAGATAGCTCAGGAGACTAAGCACCTGCTTAGCCAAGAACAGGGACGAGATTAGACCCAGGCACCACGTTTCACTGGCTCTGCCCTCGGGCATGCTGAGCCAGCCACTGAGAATGAACAAGGTGGTGCACATCTGTAATCCCAGTGCTGGGGAGGCTGAGACAGGAGGATCACTATGAGTCTGAGCTGTACCGTGAGACCCTGTTCCCAATACATAAATGGAAAAAAAAGAATTTCCATGAAAATTTCTTCTATGTATGTACTGTAGAGAACCCATTGCTGGGTTCTCCTCACATATCACAAAATGTATGTGATGTAGGAACAGAATTTATAATATAAAAGGAAGCTACAGGACAGAAATGACCTCTCCATAGTGATAAATTTAATGACTAGCAGAACAAGATACTGGACCTAAGTCTCCAAGTTATAATTTGCTGTAGTACACTCATGAAACTCCAGTAAACATTTGAAAATCTACAAAGTCAAAGATTAAAAATATAAAATATACCTAGGAGATGGATTCTGATTTATACCCAGGAGATAAATTTGTATGCAGGAGATAGAATATCTATATTTATATCCCTATCTATCTATCTATCTATCTATATCAGTATATTTGTATCATTTATGTTTATATATGTCTATTTATATAGATCTAAAATATGAAATATATATACATATATATGGAAAAGAAAGTTAGCATAATGCTTTATCAACAGATGGTATTACTCTCATATGGGAGACCCTATAGGATGACATACACCACAGAAAGCCCAATGCAATGCTTTCATTACAGAAGAAATTGAAGATACATGTGCACTGACCTCAGT
>NW_004524589.1:11635180-11644636 GCF_000260255.1 Octodon degus
CCCTTGCGCTTGCCAGGGAAGTGCTCATTCCACTGAGCCATCTCCCCAGCCTAGAGCAATCTTTTATAGTCCTATACTGTATAACTATATCATCCAAAAGCCAAAGATTTTATTTTCCCCCTGTGGAATACTTTAGTTAAGCAACTGTAAAATAACATTCTTACAAATTTATTTCTCCAGATGTGTTAGTATAAAAACAGGAAAGTAGTTCTTTTTGAAATTCAATTTCTTTGACAAAAATGTTCTGTACTCAGAAATATGAATTGAGTCATTTTGGTCTTCCAAATGCATACCTCTTCTAACATCATACCAATTATTGCTATAGTCTCTCTAAATTATTTTTTTTCAAAAAAGGTGATAAGAGAAAACTAGAGACAAGAAAAAAATGTCATAGGATTGTCCTACTACAAAGTTGTATATAGTTTGATTTCTAAATTTCTGTGTAAAAATGTGCCATTGCTTTCTTTTTCAAATTCAAAAGGGATTTAAATTTTAGAATATCCATGATTGCTGGAAAATAGAAGTTCTATGTTATTTCTGAGGCATTTCATATTCAGATAAATAGTGATGTTAAGCTCAACTACCTCTGTTACAGGGTAATAATATCATTAAGCTTCTCTTCTAAATGTTTAACAACTAAACTTTGCAGACCAAAAAGTAGAGAAACAGAGGGACTATGAGGATAGTGAATATTTTGGCCTTAGTCATTCAAGGTCAGTGAGGACTCAGGACATAAGAGAACCTGTACTGTGACATACTATAACTCAGTAGTGCCCCAAATTTCCAAGGAGATTATGGGGTCCCAGAGGAAAGTGATCGATTATGTGTAGTGTGCCTAAGGAGAGACAACTAAAGAGAAAATTTTTTTTCAGGCTTTCACAGAGAGAAAATTGGTCAAGCAATGGCCATGACTCACCCAGATGGCTGACACTGACAAAAGATCTACAAAGGGCTGTACATGGTTACAGCCTAAATCCTGAGAGGATTTGACTGACCTTGTCAGATACAAAAGTTATATTTTTAGTTATATATGTCATGCTTTAATTTGATTTTAACTATTGAGCAGAAAAATATAACCACAAGGTATAAAAAGTAAAGCCATTTTAACATGCTGAAGCTGTAAAAGGCTGAAGTCAACAACTTCAGACATTTGCCATTTGTGTTGATAACTCACTAGTATTATGGACTATTGGAATATATTGGGTTACTTTGCTGAATTCAAGTACCTACAATCTTCACACTGATTTTATGTCTGAAATGATCCTTTAAAGACTTCTCCAAGTACAGCTTCTCTAACTGCAGTGGAACACCCATCTCTGAAAAAACAAAATGAAAAAGGTGGATATGTTGGGAGCCATGAAGCTAGGAAATGGATCAAATATATGTAGGTGGGACTTGGCCCAGTGCCCAAAGCAAACAAGCTACCTCATTCCTGAGATAAACATCTTGTACCTGGTATTATGTGGTACTAAATTCACAAAATTTTAAGTAAAGGACAGTTTTGTTGTGAAAAAAAAGGAAAGAAAAAATATATGTATGTATACAAAAGAGAGTTGGGATAGATATACAGCTACTTTCTTTTAGTTCACTGAGAATAAAAGTTTGTACTAACAGTCTTTCGACAAGATATCATGTCTACATTTTGTCCTCTGAATAATTACTACAAATACAACAATATGCAATATATTAATTACTGTAAACATCATACTAACCTGTTTTAAAACTGTTACATTGCTATTTTATTTTTTCTCATTAAACTGAATAAAAATTTTAAAATAAAAAAATAAATTTATCTCCTTCAAATTAATTTAAGTTTAAAAGAATTAAAATTTTTGGTTTTTATATCACAAAAATGTTTTGGGAAGATGCACAATCACAAATATCATAAATAAGAAAGAATGTATATTCATTATTTTGATATCATCTTATAATATTGCCTTATATCTTACATTTGACTCTTACTGTACTTTTACCATACATCTTGTCATGTCCATATTTTATATCATTCTAGCTATAGAGAAAAAGCTATGCTACTAATTTCACACCCATGGAAGCTTTACTTCATTCTGATGCATACGTCCTTGAAGGCGTATTTTATATTTCAGGCTTTATACAATTTTCACACATCCTTTCTCTTCTGTTTCCAAAAGAAATTGAGAAAGAAAAAGCCATAATATCTGAAACTAAATGGAAACTTCACATTCCAGACATGGTCAATGTAGTAAGTGTTTTCATTTGAGCAGCTACAGTTGTTGGTAGCATTTACAACTCAATTATTTTTACAGAGCATTTAAATGACTTTTAGATGAATAACGACTTTTGGTAAAACTTCTATCACTTTTACACTTGCTATCCTTCAGCACACAGCCCTTTTTCTAAGTCTTAAAACTTTTCAAGAAATTTTTAAAAATGATCTCTTAAGTACAAATTTATATACACATGTAATATACATTGTATATTATATATTGTGTGTTATATGATATAGCGTATACTGTATTCTAAATACCATATACTATATATTTTATGCTATATGTTACACATTATGTATATGCAGATTGATGCCTTTCTCTAAATCTGTTCCCTTAAGATCCCAAGTCATATGCTCTATCATTTATCTGCATCCACTTCCTACATAATTTGTACAGCATCACTGTTTTTGTAGCATATCTAAATATGTAAAAACGTATATTTTATTTATAATCAGAAATATCTTTTCAATGAGTTCTAGCCTTGTGTGCATAGTGCTGCTTGATATTTTTTAGTAGTAAAACAATCTTTTCAATATTCCCCTAGAAAAATAGCACCCTGAGAACTGTCCTGAAATACTTACTGTTTATCAATTTTTTTACCTTCTTGTAACATGTTTAAAGGCACGGTGATCTGCGAGGTTGCTAAAATGCACAATGTATGCATGCATCTAAATGTCTCAATTTGTAATGAAATATGAATGATTTATACCACTGCTAGCTTCAATGTCTACACTATCAACTTTAATCTAAGTGACAATTGTCTTTTTTATTAGCACATGTTGTCTTCTATCTAATCACCCAACCTCTACTCTTATACCACTGAATTTTAAAAACATCAACTAGAGTAACTATTATTTTTATTTTATTTTATTTTCTTGTGGTACTGGGTATTGAATTCAGGACCTTGTGCTTGCGAGGCAAGAATTTAGTCTACTGAGCTATCTCTCAGGCCCTCAATTAGAATATTTAAACTATATGCAAAAATAATGTGTCTACTGTTGAGCATGGACCAGGGACATAACTGGAGAGAAATTACAATCAGTGGTAGACCAGAATTCTATATTTGCAGTAACTGATACAAAAAATTTTGAAATATAAAATGGAATCCATTCAAAAATAGAAATCTATGCTACAAAATTGATAAAAGAGGTTTTTATTCCAACATTGTAAAATTGCAGTTGCCAGCATTTAACTCCACAATGTGTTCATTACTTCAAAGGGCATCATTATCATCAAAACAGGATTTGTGCATGTAATTTATAGTTACCTGGTAGCCATGTGGATCACTTTGTCTTCATTAAGTATTCACTGTATTTCATAGATTCAGTTACTACCTCATCTCTAAGCACTGGTTCACTGGTCTCTAATATACTTCCCTAAATGAAATGTCAAAAATCCATAGAATAGAAATACTTGTGGAAGAGATTGGACGAGAAAACCCAAGAGCTTTAATTCAGAATATCCTGGCTTGTTTAACTGAGGACTTTTTACATTTTTGTAATACAATTGAATGTAATTCCTCACTCTAGAGAAAAAGAAATAATGGCCAAACTTAGCTTAGCAATTACCTTATTCAATCGATTTACGTGGGAAACACTCTCAAGAGAATGGGACTTGGAAAAGAAACATAAGATAATGTTAGAAAATGCATGAAAAACAAAAAAACTAAGCAAGAATGGAGTTTCTGCTGGAGAAACACCGAGAAGGCCAGCAGCACACACTGCAGGGCCCTGATTGGTCTCTGCATCCTAGCAGGGCCTCTGATGGATTCACCATAAGGACAGTTCCCAGTTGGTCGTGGTCAGTTCTCAAGAGATGATGGAAGGTTCGAGGTGATAACAGGCCATATTAGCGCAGGTGGAGGAGTATTGCAGAGGTTACAAGCTGGTGAATAGGGTGAGGGCAGGAGAGAGGCCAGTCTCTCTGATGGAACTGACCTGTATCTGTAACAGTTCTCATGTTTCTCTGCAGAAAAGCATCAGCCAGCTTCTTTATTCTGAGCACCAATCACCAGCATAGTCTTTTGCTTCACAGTCCCTCAGAGTAAGGAAGAGCAAGCACAGCCCATTTGAATTCAGTGACACTGGAGAAAACTATTGAAGGTACTGGCAAATGTCAAGCACTCTTGAGTATGGAATGCTGGCTTACATCTGCAGAAGAGGTTATCCTTAGTTTCATATGGTCTGTGGGCCACTTGCCCTATTTTTATTACAATCAAAATATTAAGAGAAATACTTTTTTACTTATATACATTAACACTTATATGTTTGTGTAATTATTCTTTTCCTAATATAGCCTAGATAAATCCAAGTTTGGACATCCATAGAGGGCATGAACCTCAGAACCACGTAAAGAAGAGCTAATCAAAGGACATACACAGCCATGGAAACACTATGTTGTACTCTTTGATTTCTGTGTGCTTGAATTTGTTGACAGTCAATTTCCTGTCACTGGAACAGCACTCAGCACAATTTAAAGAAGGAGAAATTTAGTTCAGCTAACAGTTTGAGTGTGGTCAGCTGGCTCAAAGGCTAAAAACAGGTTGGAAGAGGGACATGGCACAGGAGAAGCTGCTCAATCCATAGCAGTCAGAAAAAGGGAAACATTGGGGCACAGAAATCCATTCTTCTGGTCAAGCCCGTAGTGACCCACCTGACCCAGTCCCCACCTCCTCACCAGAAGTCAGCTACTGAGGCACCGTGAAACAACCTCTTCCAAACTTGGGACTTCTGAAGACGCAAGCTTTGTGGGGACCTTCTAAGTTAAACCCGAACAGACACAATCCTCAAGTACATGTTTCTGAAAAACCCATTTTTTCTCATATACTGCACATACAAAAAATTATCTTAAGTTCCATTTTTCCTTCATGTATGAAAAATTATTCTATGCAATATACTGATGCTAACATTAAAAAAATATAAAAGTGCCACTGTTATGTTTAAATTTTTTTCAGGATTGCATGTGTGGCGAGTAAGAGTCTATGAAGCCTCAGCATTCCTAATCCAGATTTCATGAGGCATCACCAGTCCCCACGTCATTACTTAGTCCCATTCTTTCCCCCTCAGCCATCCCACACTTTGCATAAAACAATTAGTCCTTCATCCTCGATGGCATAGTAGCCTGCATTTATAATTCTTTCCTTAGAAACTAGGAAATGGTGCTACTCTAATATACTCACTCCTAAGGTACTTAATATTTTTTTCTACTTATTCTATTTTCCCTTTTGTTTACTTCTTACCATGATAAATTGGATCAATATCCTACCAGCACCCCAATTTTTGTAAATGTCTTTGTTCTTTCCTTATTCACATAGTTCTTTTAAAAAATGATCTGTCCTCGCGGCATGAAACACAACCATTTGCCATCATTCTTGTATAGGACTTTCTGAAATCTTTTTCATGTCTCATTGCCTCCTTTCACAACCGAGCCATGGAGGGCTGCGACATCTGCACTGCTTGAAACCAGTGTAAATGTCAGCAGTCTCCCAGAAACCTTTGCCCACCTCCCTGTGGCCTGCCTAATGGCAGCCCACTTTCCTAGATTCACATATGAGACATTGTTCTCTCACTATTTTCCATCAACCCAGCATTAATACAGTCTGGTTCTGTACTGCAATCTCACTCCTAGAGCTCATGATGACCTTTCATATGCCCACAGTACTGGTTATTGAATCTTTATACTTTCTTTCCACGTGGCTAACATCATCTTTTATTTGTGCACTCTTCGACTATTACTTTATAAAGAAACATTTAGAGCTCACTTGCAATATTCACTGCCATTTCTTTTTTGTGAGTGTACATCATTGACTGGCATTTACCACGATTTGGCAGCAGTAAGCCTTCTTGATATGGACCTAACACATAGTTATTTTGTATTTCCTTTTATTTAAAGTTCATATGGTTATGCCACTATGAAATAGCAGTCAATTTCTTCCAGAAACCTGAGATTTTTTCTTATATTTTAATTCTTTATTGTTTTTGTTTTAAAAATTGTCAATAAATTTGCCAGGCTTCAGAACTGATATGCCCCTGGCACCACATTCAGTGCCGACCCTGCCCCCAGGCACACCCAGCCTGGCACTGAGACCAGGCATGGTGGTGCACACCTATAATTCCAACAGTGGGGAGGCTGAAAAGAAGAGGATCACTGTGAGTGCGAGCTGCATAGTGAGACTCCGTATCACATACATAAAAAAATATGCATTTTGCGTATTAAAGTTGCGCCAGTGTAAGATTTGTATTTTTGTTTCTGAAATTTAATACTGATAATTTCCAGTTACAGAGTTTCTATTTTGGGGGGAGGAGGGGGTGTCAAGAAGCATTGTGCTCCTTGAATAAAAAATGCATATGTTTTGCTTTTTCTGAATTTTTGCTAGTATTATTTGGTGTAAGTGCTCGGGGACACTTGTGCTTGGAGGGCCCATCTTTGGCGCTTGCTGTCTATTACACTTCCTGTGCACTGTCCGCTGCCTGGTCTCTCTGGGCAGTCCTGGGCTGCACCCTGATCCGCACACCTGAGTTGATGTTCGGCTGTCACTGCACAATTCAGTCTGCTGGCTCCTTCTCGGGCCACATGTTACTGTTTCAGACTGATATCTTCTCGGGCTGTTAATCTTTTCTTTGAACTCCTCAAATCCTTTAAGAATGCATGTTTCATTCTTCAGCCACCATCTAAATGTGTTTCTTATTTCCCTTTTTTGTTGTTGTCTTTTCTGTGTATTTCTATGTATAGGCCTGATTTTTACTCAGATGGATTATTTTGTCATTAGTTGCGTAATATTTTACTCAAGAACATTCCTGTGACAGCTCTTATTAGTACATCAAGGGTATCCCAAGTATAAAGCCCCTTTGTATATTAACTTCTCATTTTCAAGACTGAGACTATAAAAACAAAATTAGTACAAATTGAAGTAACTGTAAAGCATAACATATATTAAGTCACTTAACTGTTATAATCACTTAACCAAGTACGTATATCAACCTGGTGTACAATAGCAATGCATGCAGTTAACATAAAAGGTTGACTCTATATATCTGCTTAAGTTCATAATTCTGAAGTGAGCTTCATTTTTCCACTTGGAATCCAGGAGCCAAGAGGAGAGTTTCCTTTGTGTAGACCGCTAGTCCCAGTTAAGGAATTCTTTATAATGAAGCCTCTGCATTTGTCTCCTGACATACACTCCCTCCCCAAAACACAGATCACCCATAAATAAGTGGACACACACAGCTTAGTGCTATGCCAGAGGAACTTTCTAGGCTAGCACATCGTCAGAGTATATAGTAGAGTACTACTAAGCCATAAAGAAGGAAAAGCTTAAGACTTCTAGAGGTTCAATAGATGCCACTTGAGGCTATATTCATAAATGAAATAAATCAGACCATATGTATAAACGTTATATTGTCTCAGTAGTATGAGAAATTGAAGGAATAAATAAGATCCAAAATGTACACTACATATTGTGAGCTGGGAAGAAACTACCCAAAAGAAAAGATAAACTGATGGAGGAAAGGGGGAAAGAAGAGAAAATGGAAGATATATATATATATATGTATATATATATGTTAAGATAATTATGCAGTTAGTTTTCCTTATTTCATTGAAAACAAATATTTTATTAACATTGTCTGCACAATATTTCAAGTCATAGCTTATATTCTGAGTAACTACTCTGAAGATAATAATACATAATATATTAATTATTGTTACTCTCCTACTACCCTGGTTTGAAACTCTATTTTATTTAATGTATATTTTCCTTCTTCCCTTTAAAATAAAAATGTATAATTTGAAGTTTGGAATTTTGCTTTTGTTTCACTTTATGAATTTCCTTTATATTCTTGAAGGCTAACATGAATCAGTATGAATATGGGCAGTTAGTCCACTCCAGAATTTCAGTTAATTTTTTTAGTAAGAGGAATTTCTGAGAAGCTGCCATGTTATATTGTTAGAAACAAAGTGGAGGCACGCAGGACAGTAGCGCAGCATGTGATTGCCACAACACAGTTGTGTCGTTCTTTGACTGCATTGTGTGCTTGCTTTCTTTCTTGTATATTAAAAATCTGAGAGCAAAGAGGCTAGATAAAACCATTTTAGTACATGAACTGAGGAGAGGATCTGAAAGGCTAGCTCACTTTGCAAAATATTGTGGGGTTTTTGTTGATGGTACTAGTCTTTTCAAACAATAAAAGTACATAGATATATGTATGTGTATAAAATACACACAGATATTGATATCTTTCTTAAAGAGCTAGCTGCAGATTATTTGTTTTCATATAAGATATTATTGTCTATAATTGCCAAGATTAAACAGCAATTCCCAAATCAGAAGCAAATAACACACCTGAGGCACCATTCTTGGAAATCTTGTTTGTTCTACTTACTGTATGCAACTGAGGGCGTCCAATCAGAGTCATCAGTTCCGAGCATGGGAATACGTGGTAGAGACTCCTATTTGAACAAATACTCACAAGTGTACAGCTTGCCTAGGAGAAGTGAAAGTTGTATGTGTCCTCTTAGAGCTTTTGTCTAAATCTGGGAGAGACCACATAGGCTTAGATTTCACATATACTTAGATAAAGGACATGTTATGTATAATCATAGCAAAGAGGGTGTGGACAGACTATTATCATAACCAAATAATAACTATCAAAGCACTTTATTTTGGAGAATTAGTGTTTAGTTATACTGCCACTCTGCTGTCTTATCTCCTTAGTGACACAAAAGCCACATTTGGTCTTGACACTGGGCTCAGAATGCTGGAACTCTGTTAGAAAGGGGAGATGATGAGGGCTTTGTTATATTTCCTAGAGGTTTCAGTCCTATTTTTCTCCAAAATCATTAATGCTGCCCACCATGTGTGAGAAATGCCCTTTACATTATGCTTGAGACCTCATTCAACTGTTTAAAAAGAACATGTTCTGTCTTTTTCTTTTTTTTAATAGATGCAGTGGTCACTAAACCTCAAAATTTCTTAACATCTGCATTAATGCAGACAATTGAATGTCATTTTGCCTAAAACATGGTTGGGGCTGGAATGTAGCTGAATGGTTGGGTCCTTGTTTAACAAAATGAAGCCCCAGGCTTGATCACCACACAGAAAATAAAACTTGCATTGCTTTTATTTTTATTTGAAGTTTAAACAACATTACAAGCCAGTAATCACATTCATGGAAATTAATCTTCCTTTCATATTTTCTTTCTTTCTTTC
>NW_004524589.1:11644736-11646536 GCF_000260255.1 Octodon degus
TTCTTTCTTTCTTTCTTTCTTTCTTT
Organism: Octodon degus; assembly: GCF_000260255.1. Lineage (NCBI taxonomy): Eukaryota > Metazoa > Chordata > Mammalia > Rodentia > Octodontidae > Octodon > Octodon degus. Next base: position 11,644,763 of record NW_004524589.1, read on the forward strand.
CTTTCTTTCTTTCTTTCTTTCTTTCTTTCTTTCTTCCTTCCTTCCTTCCTTCTCTTTCTTTCTTTCTTTCTTTCTTTCTTTCTTTCTTTCTTTCTTTCTTTCTTTCTTTCTTTCTTTTCTTTCTTTCTCTCTTTCTCTCTTTCTCTCTTTCTCTCTTTCTTTCTTTTTTCCTCTTTAAACCTCTCTGAGCATCAGAGGCAACTTGAGTCTGCAGTGCTAACATGGAACAAGTGATTGTCTTCTTTTTCTTAAGATATTTTTGTTTGATGATACAAACTATTTGATGAAAACAAACTTACTAGTTCATTCATCTGAGAAGTTTTTATTGATAGAATATTTATAGGGTAAATGTGATATGAATGCAATTAACTTCATCATTGATATAAGGAATGATTTTCAATGTTTTTATCCCCAAAGGGTTTTCTTTGGTTTATCTGTTGGGAAGAGTATTAAAAAGAAAATGCTTCAAACTTTCAAGTTTTATGATTATTCCTTTTCTTTTGATTGCTCTTTTTCATTCTTCTTCAAGTGCATAAAAATTAATATCTGACATTTTTAATAGTCACTAGCAAATAGATTTGAGTAGCAATATTTTCTTTCCTAAAATTTTACCCAAGAGGTATAAGGGTATTAAGTCTGTGATCAGTCTTCCAAAAATCAATAGTTGTTACTAGTTTCTCTTTTACATTTTCTTTGAGTCGCTATTTTTCCCCAGGCCAAAATAACTTTCTCATACTCCCTCTTACTGCAGGGCTTTAAAAACATATACCTTTCTAATTGTTTGTAAATTCATTGTTTGTGTTTTATCTAATTGCTTGTATCTAACTGTATCTAATCTGTGTCTAGTTGTTTGCTTGTGTATCTAACTTTTTGCTTGAGCAGTGACTTTCAGTATTTCCAATGCAAAGCAGAATGGGCTCAGCTGCTCTTAGGTTAGTACTCTGCCTTCATGGTTCTCTACTTGGTAAACAGAGGTTTGCCTGTTCACAGTATCCACCTCACATGAGCAACTTTACCCACTATCATCCTCATAGAGGACAATACTTCCAAGACAATTGTTTCAGTTACTCTTCTGTCATTGCTGGGACAAAACACCTGACATCCAGAATGAAGGAAGGAAAGGCTTATTTAGCGCATGGTTACTGGAGGTTTCAGCCCATACTCAGCTGGCTCTGAGGCAGAGTGGCACATGGCACTGAGCAGCTGTCCATGGTGGCCTCAAAGAGCAGAGAGCAAAGGGAGAGGCAGCAGCTCAAGTAGCCAGCTAGTCTCTTTCCCTTCCCTACATTGTTATGCAAATTACCTACCCCAGAGCCAGGGTGTAGCACTGGAAACTGCAATCCCAGCCTGGGATCAAGAATCAATCACATGACTTCAGCTATAATCATGCAATGGAATGTCGCATATAGTAGGAGGATCATTCAATAAATGGCTAAGACAATAAAGAGCTATCAAATATATACTCTGGCCCATGTACTATCCATGTACAGCATGATAACCTTGAGGAGGGTATCAGAAGGATAATTTATGGTCTCTATTTGCACCCAATTGAGTCATGCTGGCCTTTGGTTAAAAGAATGAAGCGCCATTTTTAACGTCACCAAGCCTAGTGCTTTTTTGTGTCTGTTATAAACCTACTCTGAGGACTTTCTAGAAGCTGGATTGTGTTTCATCCTGCACACAAAAAGATGGGTTTTAATATTCAAATAATGAAACTTAACAAAAAAAAGGGTATACAGATGAATGTCCATTTTGTATCTGTGTATTCAAAGTG
>NW_004524589.1:11647791-11663717 GCF_000260255.1 Octodon degus
AATGAAGATATATATAAATTTAGATATAACTTACCTACAGGTTATTGTTTCCTAATATATTTCTCATTTTTGCACATGTTCAAAATATTGAACTATTTTAAAATTCAATATTATATAGAATATTTGAAGATGCAAGAGTTAAAGACGTAAGAGAATTCATTTTTGTTCATACATAATAAAGGTCAAAGAATGTTAGACATTTGCAAAATACTAAATAATGATGTAAAATTAATCATTTTAATGTCTTATTGTGATAAATCATAGTTTATTGTTTAACTATTATAGTAATAATGATTTATTATTTTTTAAGGTTACCTGAGTATGAATTACTCTGAAAATAACACCTGATCTTCTTTTTGAATAATTAAGATACTCTCATTTTAATTTTTTGCATGGCTCTTGAATTCTCAAGTGCATCTCATCAACATATTCTTTCTATTATTTCTTAAATACCAATGATATTAATAAATATATCACACAGCTTGTACAGTTAAGTAAAATATGAAGATTGCTTTATGCTTAAATCTTTTTTAACTCACTGCAGTCTTGGAAAATCCTTTCTGGTAACTTTAGTACGCTATGTTTTCTTTGGCATTAACGTATTTTAATGTCCAACAAAATTGAACGTGTCAAGACTTGTTTTCAAAATGATGATTCTGCTATCAAAGGCTTTGTTGTTACTGTTCTTGTTATTTTTGTTCTTCTCAATTCATTTTCAAGCACAGACTGCCCAGCTTCTGTCCATTTGCTTTGCAGTAGCCACAAGGGGTAAACCGGTGGGCCCTGGCCTGGGGCCAATGAAGCCAAGTTGCCCTGGCTGTCTTGTTCTTTCACAGTTCCCTCAATGGACCTTTGGTGTCAACTAAAAAGGTGCAGCAAAATCAGGTAGTTCTTTGGATGATTGAATTAAAGAGCATTTAATATTCTACAAAACTCTCAGAACAGCTGTTAGAATCTCACTGGGTGTGCAGTCCACAAATGGACTGGAAATGTGTTTATGTCTTTACATTTTAGTAATTTTCTGAGCTACTCACAATGTTAATATTTCAGTAACTGCATCAGTGTCACTGAGTGGTCAATGTAATTTCTGCTCCTTGTTGAGGTAAGGCAGGCATCTTCGTTTTTCTAATTTATCAACTTTCTGAAGGTAGTGACTATGTAACCAACATCTTTGTCTTAAAATATTTTAATATTTAACTAACCAAAATATTTTTGAATATAATTATAGAAAGTAAACATTTTATTTTATTTTTGTATTTTAGTAAGAGTCTACAGGGTCTCACTACATAGATCGGACTCATAGTGATCCACCTGTGTTCAACCTCCCAAGAGCTGGGATTACAGGCGTGCCACCACTCCCGGTCTCAATCACCACCTCAGTGAGCCCCATGGGCAGGGCTAGCACAGCACACCAGGAATTTAACCCAGGCTGCCAGATCTGTCTAAACAGATGCTTTAAACCTCTGAGCTCTAAGAATTCATTTCACTAAATTTGAAGACTTGAGAAAATCCAAATCATTTTGAACATTGTCTTCTGTCACACATTTTTCTTCTGTCATACATAACTGAAAATAAATAAGCTTTCCTTTCCAAAAAATGTGAAACTCTACTAGGCAGCTAAGTTAGATAGATAGAGATGAATGTGTGGCCCAAGAGGACCTAGCCTCTTGATGAAGTCAGAATGAAAAATAGAGGCACTGGAAGTGTGACTGGCTCCAACTATGAAGAAATCCAGAAAGTATAGCAAGACTGTGAGACAGCTGCAGGTGCACTTTCGCTATAATTACGGCTGATGCAGGGGATCCACATAGGCATCCGAGCCGCAGGTGGGTGATCAGGACCCCTGGACCCTGCTCCCTGCCCCTCTCCAGATGCCTTTGCTCTCTCCATGTGCCCTTTCTCCATGACTCACATCCCTGTTGGATCGGTATTAGCTATGCAACTATACTTGTAAACCTACAGGTTGTTAGCATTAGCACCCATACCCATGATCCCTGACAAACATCTTTGGCAGCCATCCACTTGCGAACTCCTCTGGAAATCCAGGAGCTATTCTTTTCCTAATTTGCAATAAAACTGTCTTAACTTCCCCTTTTGGTCTGTATCATGTCTTCATCTTGTACAATGTATAACCACTAAGATAGCAATATGCAATGTATTAATTATTGAAACTGTCCTACTAATTGGTTTTGAAACTGTCTCATTGATATTTGTTTTTCAATAAAATTATTTTTTTAAAAACACAACTTCATTCTTCAGTACTGTAAGAATACAAACTCAGCAAATTTGACATCACAGTTTGGCAGTCACATTTTCCTTATATCAGAAAGATCTTGTGGTTGAAGCCTTGTTTCCTTGATATCACTAATGCAAGCATGTTCATCCACTTAGTTTTAGTTTAATGATATGCTCTTTCTATAAGAATTGCAAGAAGTTCCATAATTTAAAAAGTTCATGAAGCACTAGATAAAAAGCAACCAAGCAGAAAAATTAAATAAATTAAGAAGTGATGGAGTCTGCAAGAAATTTTAGTTAGGTCAAAAATCAAAGCACAGTAATTTTTATTTTGAAAGTCCCTATTTCAAACTCAACTTTTTCTTTTATCTTTTTTTTCTTTTCTTTCTTCCTTTTTTTTTTCCTCAGTACTAGGGATTCAACTCAGGATTCTGTGCTTGCTAGGCAAGCACTTATTCTATTGAACTATCTCCCCAGGCCATATTTTTATTTTCTATAAAGAAAAAATCTTACAGTTTTTGCACTGTATTTTATATCACAAAAATTTTTTTGCCCAATCTGCTTACTCATAGAGTTTTCAACTTAAGTGGCATAATTTGCATCAAAGCTGCTATTGACTTCATATATATATGACTGTCCCCTAGTAATAGGTATTTCTTTGCCAATATTCAACTTTGTTGTAATTTTGAGCAAATAAAATGGGTATTATGAAATTAAGAATGATGAAATTCTCACACACACTTTATTTTTATTTTTTATTTATTCATTTTTTTTTGAGATAGGATCTAGCTGTGTAGCTCAGGCTGGCCTAGAACTCACAGTGACCTTTCTGTCTCAGCCTTCCAAGTTTTGAGATTACATGTGTGCACTGCTATATCCAGCACTTTTTTTTGAAAGACTGTTTGTTTCTCTTGTTTTGGGAGTGCCAAGACCTGGATGGTCAACCATGCCAAAAGGCCAATAAAGAAGATAATCCATAGTAAACAGGAGGAGAGAATCTTTAACCAGCAGGGATGGTCTTGCTAGGAGGACAGATAAACAGATATAAAGTATTATGGGCTGACAGGAGCTTTGAGATTTTATGGGAAGGGAAACAAGACAGGGTGATTTGGATGCATAGCTGGAACTTCGTGGAGCTAGCAGCACGAATAATCACAGTCAGGTTTTCTTCACATTTACCACTATTTCTGCAAAGAGGCCCTAGGGAAGGCTTGGGGATTGGGGGAGCAAATCCCATTACTATCACATGATTTCTTTCATCAGCAATTACTTGGCTGCTGCTGCATGAATTTCCACTTTTCTTGGCATCTGAGGTGACCATACATTTAGGTAGCAATGACTAGACACTAGTAGGTGCAACTCCAGGAGACCTGGAACAGGACATTGTATGAATTGGCATGGAATATCCCTGCAAGTCTGGAAGATACCTTATTGACTCTTATTTATGTGTCCTTTGTCCTTCAGAGGAGAAGGAAGGATAGGAAATTTTTAGACTAATAAATGGGTTTTAGACAACCATTCCCTAAGTAATTACCATGCCTGTGTATAGAGCTGGGAAGGGGTCTCGTCAAGAGTTTTAAATTGAAAAAAAGAAATGGATCTAAATAAAGCAGAGACTCCAAATTTTATCCTGCTTTTGGCTTCAGGTCCATCCTCTCAGTCCCCAGGGACATATTTATTATATTTGTCAGCTTTGTGTCACTGTAAAGTCACAAATAATTCACAAGCAATACTCCTTATAGATCTCCCTGGCTTTATTTTCTACATGAGCACCATTATATTAAAATAAATAGAGTGTGCTTTTCTTTTTTTCCCAAAACGATCCCACATAAATACCTATAATTGAAATGTTATTGCATTTCTCTACCATTTATTTTACTTTTTAATCTACATTAATGCTTAGAAGATGGAAAAGTTAGTATAGATTATAAGCTATCCCTGGGGAAAGCATGGAATTAGATATGACCTAGATGTAGCTTGCTAAACATTGGACTGACATGTGTGAGTGGATAAATATACAGATTACCTAAATGTTATTTTCTGCATGTCAAAAGAAATCACCAACAGAGTGATAAGACAACCCACAGATTTTTTAAAAATCTTAACCAATAATCACTAAGACAAAGTTTTATCTAGAATATATAAAGACTAAAAAAAAATCAGAATCCCAGGCTTTACTTCTATACTTTGTTTTTATACTTTTCTTCTGGATAGTTAAGATCAAGATAAAGCAGGACCTATATAATAAGAAATGTAGCTTCTGGAGTACTACTCCGCTATAAACAATGATAAACTCGAAGCCTTCATATTTAAGTGGATGCCACTTGAAGATATACTCATAAGTGAAATAAACCAGACCCACATGTGTAAATATCATATAGTGTCTCTTAACTAAGCTTTTAATCTCTTGAGTTGACACAGCTGACCGACCACTACAATCTCTGTATTTTCTATTTTTCTATCAGATACAGCAATAGTTACTATGGAATCCACAACACTAATGAGAATCACCACAGCTATGGTAGGGCCAGAAATAATATAACCTGAAAAAAATTTAAAGATGATATAAGTAAAATGGATCAAGAAATAATAAAATGGTAAAATGAATGTTAAAATAGCATGATAGGTTTTCCTGGCAGCAGTGGTGGCAGCAGCAGTGTGACAGAGAAGCAACAATAATGGCGTGGGGAGGGCTTTGCTAACTCCAAAGACATGGAGAGGATCGAGGGCAAGGAGGTGCTAAGATCCTCTGACCTGAGACAGGGAGGATGAGGCTTACCGGCTTTTGTTGGGGGCAGAATTTGAAGTTTGAAGGGCAGATTCAGTGGCACACAAGTCTATTGGAGGCTCTCTTGTGTGTGGGGGGGGAAGGTAAAAGGAAGTTGCATCTAGGGCTGGAGTGGGGAAGAAGGAGGAAGTGGTCATTGGGAAGATTGGCTATTTTGGGAACTCAGCCATCTTGAATCAGGGCCATGATAATTTAACAGTTTGTACTTGGGCCAGAAACTACATCCCTATCTTTTAGTTGTTATGAAGGGAGGATGAATCTTTTAGACTGCTTCCTGCTAAATAGGGTGGATTGATACACTGATGGTTTATGCCCATATAGAAGCTAGTTACAGGTGTTTCAGCCAGGACAAAAAGTTTATCATTAGTGAAGGCTCACATTCAAAATTGAACAAATCTTTTGTGATATCTGAAAGTAGTTTTAGCAAATGGTCCACAGTCCAGTGGTGAACAAAAAGACAAGTAGAAGATAGGGGATGAGAAACCAGATGGAAAAACAACACATGAGTTACCCTGGCATTTTTGAAGGCTTAGTTAGGCAAAAAAATGTAGGCAACAGGATTTTGGAAAAGCAATCAGGTGACAAAGACTCAGGATCAGGAAGAAGAGAGTTATCAGGTGGAGTGGAGTTGGCTGGACACAACTTGGCTTGAGTGATGTGGAAGCAGGAGGGCAGGGTAGCTGGTGACTTTTAATGCTGTTTCTGTTGGGAGAACAACCAGGTTTGGGTCTGTCCATGTAGAATGCAAACCTGTAGGCTTAGAGAATTTGAGATATATTAAATCTCCAGGAAATATAGATGGCACCAATTGAGTGGTATCTGTTTGTTGTGGGAGATAGCAGTTCACATGTTGTCACAGCAAGTACCAGCGGAATAATAGAGTGAGAATATAGTCAGCAAAGGGAAGAAGGTTATCAGGACTAGGGATATTGTGAAGCAGAAAAGGCTTCCCATACATGAGCTTGAATGGATTTAGAAGTTGGAATCCCTAGCAAGTGCCCTGAGTTTAATTAGAGGCAAAGGATAGAGCTGAGGCCAAGGCAGATGCAGCTCAGGGGTAAGTTTGGTGAGGTTGACTTTTAAAGGCAAATTTTCCTCTATTCCCCATTGGTGTTTAAGGGCTATTGAATGTTGGGAACCACAGGAGAGGGCTGAGGGATCCCAGAAGCAAACTGGTGCACGGCTAGCATGGAAGGCACGAATATGACTGGAAGTGTCCCAGAGTATGTAGCCGAGAAGAGAAGAGAAAAGAGGGAGGAGCTTTCTGTCCATCAAGGTTGAATTTGTAGGATGAACACTGTGGGGTAAGAGATGAGAGAGAAGTGAAGCTTTGGGAGGAGATTGCTCCCCATGAGAGGTGTGGGACAGGTTGGTGTCACAGAAAATTATGAGTGAAAAACAGTGTCTAGAGTCAGCAGGGAATCGACCCTGCATGAAGGGGTCATGGAGGTTGTCCATCAACACCCACAATGGAGATTGTATATCTAATACAGTGACCTGAAAACTCTGGAAGACCATTATATGTGACCCTGGTTTTAACAAGAAGAGTGCCTACCTGAGATGTTTAGTGAGACTTAAGGCTCTGAAAAAGATACCTTAATTGGGGCCTTGGACCCTAAGCCCATCATTTCTCTTCAATGGCAAGACTATTAATAGATCAACTATTAATAGATATGGCTGCAGCTAGTTTTTCTGTGAGGGTAGGAAATTGGATGACTTACTCACGCTCCGGTAGACAGGGCAGTTGCATTTCCAGTGACCCTCAAGCTTATAGATAGGACCAGGTTCTGGTGGTGGCTGCAGATTGGGGCAGGCTTGTGCCCCTGTCCTTCAACACACTTGAAACCATCCAGGAGGGGCTCAACATTGTTTAGGCTCAGCATTATCTTGCCAAGGTCCTGGTTTGATGGGAGTCCAGAGTGTCATAGCCAAAAGCTAGTACTTTTTTTTTTCTATTTTTTATTTTTTTTATTTTAGGGAAAGGTCTACAGGGTGTTCAGGTTGTCACTACTAGATCAGACTTGTAGTGATACAACTGTTTACAGCCTCTCAAGAGCTGAGATTAAAAGTGTGTGCCACCACACCCAGTCTCATTTACCATTTCAGTGTGCTCTGGGGGCAGGGATCAAACCCCTGGCCCCTGCACTTGCTTGCAGGCACTTTAATCTGCCAAGCTATTTGGCTGGCCCTAAAAGCTAGTACTTGTTTTTAGTTAATTTTTGTATCTATTCCTGAAGACACAAAAAGCCAGATTAAGTAAGTGTCCCTATGGGATTTGAGGGCTGAGATCTGTATTTTTAAGGTCAGAACAAATTTCAGGAACATATTGGAATATAAAATAGGAATTAATAACAATTTTTTCCCCTAGGAAAGTCTGGGTCTACATTAGTATACTTAGTTGGGGCCAATACATTTAATTATTAAAATTTTATCTGAATATTAAGCACCTTGAAATATAATCAGAGAAGTGTGGATGTTTTAGTTATTAAATCACTGAAGAATATTAATAGACAATTATATCATTTTACAGAGATCATTTGGCATTAATAGTCATACATAGTAGCATAGCATGACAGTCACAAATGAAATCTCCTTTTTAGCCAATCATCTCTAAATGTACACAGCCTGCATATCACATAATTTCACAGAGGAATCATAGAGTGGGGTGGAAGGCCACACGGTGCATAAGATGGTGGCAGCTCTTCATGTGACAGGGGTGCCTTATGTTGGCTCTCTGACATCATGGGAGGAGTGACTGTATGGTGGCTGCAGATGGCCACCTGGCTCACAAAAATGGCAGTGTCTTCTCACATGTCAGGGGCTGGCAGGCTGGTGGCTCAGCTGGAGGAGGTGGAGTTGTGTGGAAGTTGGTGTTGAAGACATGAAGAAAGGAGGATGGGCTGGAGGATGGGCTGCTGGTACCTGAGGATTCCATACACAGGAGAAAAGAGAGGTGTTGGAATCACAGAGGAACCAGAAGCAGATGTAGAAACAGAGATGTTACTACAGAGGAGGTAGTAGTAAAGACATGGTCGGAGGAGACTAACAAGACAGAGTGTCCAGCAGAGATGGTGGAGAGCTTAATAATGGCAGATAAGGTGGGGTGATAGCAGAGGGAGGAAGCTGGGAGGGACATGTCTTTAGTCAACAAAGGGTTTTAAGGGATTTTTGGCTATCTTCCATTGCAACAACAGAAGTTTTAAAGGTTCAAAATTTCCCTCTTCTGGCTATTGGGTGCCATTGTTGAGATTATATTGTGGCCAAGCCATCTGGCAGTAAAAAATTAGTCATTTGTGTTAGAGATATCCTCAAAATTCCAGGCTGCTGAAGTTCTTTAGTACACAACCCAGCGGAATGTGCTTTGGAGGATGGGAAGAATATTTCCCATGGTGGCCAAACTAAAGTGAGCCAAAGATTAGGGCAAAATTCCTGATGTCACTTTTTGCTAAAATGCCTTCACTTTTTAGCCTGGAGTGAGTGTGAGAAAGAGGAGGCCAACACCTACTTTAGCAGTCATCATTAGAAAAAGTAGGGGGCTGGGGTCCAGATGGACAAGGAAGATGAGGTGATGATGTGAACTCATCATTTTCAAGACAAAGGAAGAAATAAAATAGAGATGAGCTTTGGGGGTTCACCTGTGAGGATTGAGACTGGCTGGTGTTGGATGTGAGCTAGCAATGCAGAGGTCAGCGGCAGATGCAGAAGCAGAAAGCAGCTTAGTGAGGGAGTTCAAGATCAGGGGAGGGGATGCCCTGGAGCTACACGGTTCACTGATCCAACTCAGGACACCACGTTGCTAGGTTTCAGTGGTGGTGGTGCCAGCAACAGCAGCAGCAGCAGTGCAGCAAAGAAGCAGAAATACAAAGGGTGGGGAGCCTTCATTAACTCAGAAGACACAGAGTGAATCAAGACAGGGAGATGGGCAGGTTCTCTGAGCTGAGACAGGGACGCAAGACTTTAAGGAAGTTTGCCGGGGGCGGAGCTTGAGGGGCGGGCTCAGTGACGTATAAGGAGCTGATTGGAGGCTCCCTGGTGTGGGAGGGAAAGGTCAAAGGAAGTTGTATCCCGGACTGGAGCGGGAGGAGGTGGTCACTGGTAAGATAAGCTGTTGTTTTGCGGATTCAGCTATGTTGAGTCAGGGGCATGATAATTTAGCAGTCTGTACTCGGGCTGGAATCTATCAATACTAAAATAATAAAATCATGAAAATGTAGAAGTTAAGAGAAAGGTAGAAATTGAAGTCAGTTATAATTTGAGTATTATTATTAAGAAAAATGAGAAAGAAAAATAAATTATTGAAATAAAAATGCTTAAAACAAAAAGTGAAAAGAAAAACACAAAAATATAATTATACATATAAATATATATCTTTCTAAACCTAGGAAAAAATATGAACAAAAAATAAAGATATTGTCAGGATGGTTGAACACAAATGCAGATCTTACTCCTTATACCAATATACACTGATTTTTGTGTCTTCCTGGTCTGTGTGTCCCTTCAAGAAGAGAGAAAAAAATCTGTGCATTATTTTCTACTCTTAACCAAGCTGACAGCTGCAGTTGTATGGGACGGGACCAAAACAATAACTGTCAGCTTCCCTGCTTGCCAGTACAAGCAACCATGAAATTCAAGTTCAGTCAGCTGCAGATGACTCTAGACAGGTCGGCTGAGGAATCCCATTCCCTGGCAAGCACTGCGCTCAGCCATGTATTGGGTCTTGCGCACCATCTGAGAAGCTCACGCAGAGAGTGGAGTACTAAGCTGTGCTTGATGGGGGCCACGGTGCTACCTGCACATGCCTCTGCCAGGGACTGTGCCTGTTTGAAATCCTACCCCAAATCCTGGCTCCCGTCTCACACCTGTTCTTTCTCCCTACTCTCCTCAGCTGATCATCTGAGCTTCTAGGCTTAAAGAGAAAATGAATTACATATCCGTGTAGGTCTCTAATATCAATACCACTGCACGTATTTTTCAGTAGACTCACTACTTTGGGCCACAGCGAAATGTGATGGTTAGAACAGAGTAGCTATATTTTCTGTGATTTCCAGGGAAAAGGAAATTATAGGCTTTTATGTCTCTGAAAGCAGGGGCCTGATGCTGCCTTTGCAAAATGGCTCCCCCTTTATATCATGGTGCTTCCATGACTAGAAACATAACATGTTTGTCAAGTACCATTGTAGGATAGAACTCCTGAATCAATAACACTCAGAATGCTTTTCTGCTCCAGACATGGTCCCATGTTAAATTCTTATCAGCTATGTCTCTCCCTCTCTCTGCACTGCCCCTCTCCTCTCGCATTCTGCCATGATACTGTATGCTTGGGGGTGTTAACTATCTGCCATTAACCAGAGTCCCTGCATCCCTCCAAATGTGTCTTATACAGTATTTAACTGTGGTGTTTTCCTTCTTGAGTAGTGAGATATATATATATATATATATATATATATATATATATATATATATATATATATTTTCTTTTTTTCCAGAAGCAGAGAACCTAAAATGTGCTATTTACTTCTAATCAACTGTCTTAGCCCTCTTGTATAAAGCTTGTTTATTGAGTCTTTTTCTGTAGAATCATTACTTAGACTGACAATTAATTTCATCATTTTCTCTGTTACCAAATACATGATCTAAGTTAACTGGTCTTGTTTAATTTTACTGAAATTAACTAAAATATTTATCAAATGGAATAGAAATCTGGATACCTAATTTTGTGAAGCCAAAGCAAAATCTAAACTTGCAAATAAGTTGAGCACTATGAATGCAGATCCAAGTGAGGCGTAAAGCAGGTATGGAACTATTTTTCTTCTGTAAAGTGCACAGCACAAATATGTTATATGAATCCAACAAATTGATTTGAAGATAAGCTTTATATAGACTGAAGTACAGTATTTAAGAAATGGCAATAAGAAAGAATTCAGGAATAAGGATAAAAAGTTTAGATCTACACAGTTACTGAAGAGACAAGGCAAACTTGAGAAATCAGTCTCTTCTGTTTAAGTCTAACAGAGCAGTGCATAATAGCTCCCAGAAATACCAGTCCCTGAGATTTAATGGAAGGCAACACATTCATGAGAAATCTAGTGGTGCACCAATCACTCCATAGCTTTTAAGCTCTGATTCAATTCTTAGTGACAGCAAAGGAAAAAGCTTTTAGTTATTTCTTCGTTTACTCAAAATTGAAAGTTTTAGTAGACTAGGAAGAAGGAAAATAAGCAAATGAAATCCAAATGGTTGGAAACATAAAATCAAACATTAGCTGAGGCCCAAAGGGAGATTAATGGACGATTGCAGCTGCCAAGAATCTGGCGGCTAGAATCCTAGGAATGATCCTGGGAGAAAATGCCTGCTCTTTTCTCCTTGTGTCCTCCACAGTGAGGCAGTGCCAGTAGCTAGCAATATGAGGAGATGGTTGTGAAGTTAAAGCTGAAAACCTGTCCCTGGTCTCACTCAGCAGTACAAGCAGTACAACTTTTCAATCAGTCGAGGTATATGATGTGTGATGAAAAAACAAAGTGAACACTTAATTTTTGAAACTCTACTACAAGAAAAGATGCATTACCATGATCACCCCTTACAAATACCCACCATTACTTCAAACACACATGTACTCTGATCACTGACACTATGAAGTGGTTCTGGAAGCCATCTTTCAAGAGTTATGCTGTCCTGGGTGCATTTGGATGTAATTAATTTATTTAAAATGTTTACTTTTTGTCATCACCTTGACTTTGGGGAAGAGCCTAAAGTCATAGAGGACCGAATCCAGTGAATGAAGTGGAGGAGAATATACTGTAATGTTTTTAGGAGCCTGCCTTTCATTGGGTGACACCGGGCTGCAATATTCCCTGGTTTTATGACACCCAATAAAGACATTCATAAAGGAAGACTTTTAGAACTATCTCAGAAGTTGACAAGGATGACATTAGTATGTCTGATTCAAGTGTGAGTATGTTGAGGAAATTATGACAATGTATTCTTTTACTGTAATGCAATTTTTAAATTTAAAATTCACTGTATATACTGATCATACTCAATATAGAGATACCAGTAGAAATCATAAAAAGATTATTTCAGGGTTATGTCCCACGTTAGGTCTCTAGATCATATCATGTTTTCTTTTTTGGTATTTTTTAGGGAAGGGTGTACAGGGTGTTAAGGGTCTCACTACTAGATCAGACTCGTAGTGATTCTCCAATTTATAGCCTCCCAAGTGCTGGGATTACAGGCACGCACCACCACACTCAGTGTCTAAATCAGATCTTTTTTTAAAATGTATTTATTTGGTACAGGGTCTTCCTAGGTAGCTCACACTTCTGATAATCCTCCTATCTTAGCCTTCCCATAGCTGAGATTACAAGCATGCACTACCACACCTAGTTTTAGGACTGACATCACATGCCTGAGGTTCTGGGGTTGGCACGACATGTGGTCCTGGGATCAAACCTGAGTCCTTGCACTTCACAGGCAGGAGCTTAGAGCACTGAGCTTTTCCCAGCCTTTGATCAGCTCTTGCACCCTAGAATCTTGCCAGATCTATTCACAACAAGAGCCAATAATGCAGGGAAATGAAAGCATGAAATGAAAGAGGCCTTGGTGTGTCACTGTTCTGGGTAGTTAGGAGCAGGAAGTTGGCTGGACCATAAGCTTCTGAATTCTCTTTGCCCAAGTCTATGGAACAAGAACTTATTAGGCAGCCAGCTATACTTCAAAATAAGAATAAGACCTATCATGCAGCAATTAGGAAGGACTGTGCAGCAAGATTTACATGAAATGATTTAGTCACATAACAATTGTAAATTTCCATGTCTCCTGTAATATTAGTGTCACATTTAGGGGCTAACTTAGATTTCTTCCCTTTATAGGTAAAGGAAGTTATTAGCCTAACCTCTTAGCATTCCAAGCAAGTCAAAATAAGAATATATGGAAAAAATATTGAAGATACTAGAGGAAGACAAAAAATGAATAGAATGAACTGAACAATCAAGTAAACATTTATATATCTTAAATAGATCAAATTAGTTAAGTAAGAGTGAATATTATTTTTTAAATTCAAAGATGGCATGATCACTGGAAATAAAAGAATAATTTTGCAGGAGTATTAATTGAAAATATTCATCACTACACTAGCCTCATGGTAATGGCAAATTACCTGAGAAATTCAACTGAAGGGAAGAAATGATTATTTTGGCTCATGGTTGTGAGGTGTCAGTCTGCAATCAGATGACTGTGGGTCTAAGTTACAGCTTGAACTAAGGCAGAAATACTATGAGGGTAGAAGACTGTGGAGGAGAATATGGAGAGAGGAGGTTGCCCAACTCATTACAGTGCATAAAGAAGAGAGAGACAAACACAGAGACACAGACAGACAAAGACAGATAAACAGATACAGAGACAGAGGCAGAGGAAGAGGCCAAGACAAAGGCAGAGACAAACAGAGAAATTCAAGAAAAACTATACCCTTTAAAGTCATGCCCAAAGTTACTTATTTGCTCCAGGTAAGCAGCACTTCCTAGTTTACACCACTTTCTAATTACATAATGGCCTGGGGCTCCACACATGAAGTTGTGGGGCATTTAATATCCAAACGAGAACAACTACAGAATATTAATAGTGTAAGCTAATTCAAAGGCTACAATGCTAAAATATAAGTATGTGAGCACAAAATATTCAGATATAATCATATAGTGATAAAGATGTAAAATTCTTAGCATATTCCAATGGTGGAATAAATATAAAGACACAATTTCTTAGACTAAAAATGTTCGTTATGGAAAAAAATTATATAAATATTATTTAGACCATGGCACTGAAGTTTAAAAACATAGAGCAATGATATAGACTATTGAAAATTTCCATAGTTAAAACACAGAGATATCTAGAGAGAACTAAAGAGGTATTTCTAAAACAACTAAACAATAATTAATTAGGGATAAGTTTAAGTGTTTGCTAATTAAACATAGATAGAAATTCTGACTAACAATATGAAAACCCTGGATCAGAATATAGATCCTGTTTATGCATACTCTTGTTTGTTGAGGTGATGTCACATGAAAAAACTGCTTTAGTTTGAGGATTTCAAAATGTTCTATCATTTTTTGTTTTGATATATATTAATATTTACTTTGAAATTATATGTATGTAAAATCATGCATGATTATGCCAAGTAAATAGAAGTTTAGAAAATATAACCTTTGTAATTGTTGACATAAAGATATGCATATGTAAACTAATATCTAAAATACTAAGTATCTATAAAGTTGTATAGAAAATTTTAACGTTAGAAAAGAAAAAAATTATTATTACTTATGAGCTTCACTAGAGACCAAGTTAATTAGATTTTGGCCATGTACTATGGAACCAGGTTGAGTACATTCTTCTTGATGACCATTGTTGTTGTGTTTTCCTATGTGAATTATGTAAAGAAACTTAGTAATTAGTAACAAAATTACTAATTTTGTAAATAATACATAGAATTCTAAAGTGCTCATGCTTCTATCTGAATAAATAAATTGTTTGGTTTTGAATGTTTAATTTTGTGATTGGCTCAATAACAAGAAAGCATTTCTCGTCCTGCAGGATAGCTCAGTGGACTAAGCACCTGCTTTGGCAAGCACAGGGACCAGGGTTGGATCCCTGGTCCTGCATGCCATGCTGTAGCCACCACCAGGGTACACTGAGCCCCCTACCAAGCTGACTGTGGTGGCACATGGCTGCAATCCCAGCACTAGGGAGGCTGAAAACAGGAGGATCACTAGGTGTCTGAGCTGTATAGTGATATCCTGTACCAAATATATGAAAAATAAATAAATAAATACAAGACAGTCTGATGAAACTCAAAATTATCAAAGTTCTGAATTCTTTTCTAATGGCACTTTTGAAGTTTTTAACGTCTTTATTAGACAGTTTCAATGCTTTTAATAAGAGTAAGCGGGATAAAATAACGGTTTTACAAATGTCAGTTGCCATTCAACAATCTTTTCCACTGTGTCTCCTGCAATCTCACTCTTATCACATTAAAATATCACAACATTGCTTGATGATTGGCAAGATCACAGCTTTAAGCCTCACTGCCAGCTGCTAAGAAGCTCACTGGCATTATGATAGAGGACTGTGTACACTAATTAACAATTAGACTTTTCAATATAAGCTGGTTTTTCGAGAAGGGATCCTGCAGAAATCATTTATGTAGGAAGAATTTGATGAAATTTGCCACAAACAGCAGAAATTTATGATTCTTGTTGTGGTCATCAATATTTCAATGTGCCATACACACCTACAACTTTGAACATAAATTTATGAGTAATTAGGTACTGACATATTACCAACAATACATTGTATTGTAGCTGTTTAGAATGTTAAATTACATAATGATACAATATTGGATCACATAATTTAACATACAATTCAATAAATATCTGAATTATTGTTCATAAATATATCTCTGTTTATTTTTGAGACACCTTGGAAAAGATACTTTGAAAAAGTTATACTGGTATTATGTTCAAGGTCTTCAGATAAGCTGTATCAGTTCCAAAAATAATATGAAATTTAGTCACACTTTTGAACAACTTGGACTTACAGACTGGGTGTGGTGGCATGCTCCTATAATTCCAGCTCTTGGGAGGCTGTAAACAGGTGGATCACTACAAATCCAATCTAGTAGCAAGACCCTGAACACCCTGTAGACCCTTC
This sequence comes from Octodon degus, assembly GCF_000260255.1. NCBI lineage: Eukaryota > Metazoa > Chordata > Mammalia > Rodentia > Octodontidae > Octodon > Octodon degus. The sequence continues at coordinate 11,663,513 of NW_004524589.1, forward strand.
CCTAAAAATGCAAAAAAAAAAACAAAAAAAAAAACCCTTGGACTTGAATGTTAATTTTACTATTCCTTTGTGTCAGTACATATACAAAGTAGATGTGATAAAAATAATGTGAATTTTTAAATTTGCTGAATTGAAGATACATTGTATGGTTGGGGAGATAGTTGAGCAGTATAAGCACCTGTCTGGCAAGTGCAAGGTCTTGGGT
>NW_004524589.1:11670412-11670953 GCF_000260255.1 Octodon degus
ATCATAATTTATCTGTCCTTTATATTCCTAAGGTTATAGGATGGTGGATGTATTGGTTCAGCGCAAATGTGTTTTTTATTGCTATTGCAGTACAGTAAGCATTTTTGTATCAATGATTTTCTGTCATTATGTGGGAGTGATGAAGTCTATGATTCATAAAACAGTGTAGATAAAAGTTTTTCTTGATACATTAAGTTCTGCACCAAAGCCAATGTTCATCTTCTTCATATTAGAACAATGGATGTAGTGGTAATTATAGAAAACTAATTATCATCAATTTGGTTTGATAACATGAAGAATACTAGCATAGAATCATATTTCCTCTGATAATAGAGACTTGCTTCAATTTTAAGGGAAAAATTTCATAAGGGCCAGGCAAATAGCTCAGTGGATTAAAGTGCCTGCAACCAGGCACAGGGGCCAAGGTATTGATCCCTGGGGCTGCCATGCTGGCAACCCCTGAGTGCACTGAGATGGCAAGTGAGACTGGGCATGGTGGCACGAGCCTGTAATCCCAGCACTTGGGAGGTTGTAAACAGGC
>NW_004524589.1:11671053-11672348 GCF_000260255.1 Octodon degus
AAAAAAAAAAACCCTTGGACTTGAATGTTAATTTTACTATTCCTTTGTGTCAGTACATATACAAAGTAGATGTGATAAAAATAATGTGAATTTTTAAATTTGCTGAATTGAAGATACATTGTATGGTTGGGGAGATAGTTGAGCAGTATAAGCACCTGTCTGGCAAGTGCAAGGTCTTGGGTGATCCTGGGTACAAAGTGATCCCTGGCACTGCATGCTGTGATGGCCCTGGAATGGGACATGGTGGTGCACACCTATAATCCTAGCACTGGGGATGCTGAGACAGGAGGATCACTATGAGTCTGAATTGCATAGCAAGACCCTGTTTCAATCAATCAATCAATCAATCAATCAATAAAAAAACCCTAATATATTGTAATTAAGGTTCCTTATTTGGACATACTTACCCCATAATGCTTGACACTGTCTAAGGCAATTCTGTATGTCTGGTTAAGTCCTAAGTTGTTCCTTCACACCTGTATGGATGTCCTGAATCCATTCAAAATGTTTAAATTTCAAGGTCACTTTCACTTTCAGAAAGCTACAGAAGTCCCATCATGTCAGATACAGTGAATAAAGTCCATGGGCACACATTATAATGATTTTATGAGCCTGCTTTTCCTTTTGAAAGGCATTCAACAAAAAAACTCACTATGTTTAATTCCATCTGGTATAGACACAAAACAGGAATTCCAGGATAGCTACAGAAAATGGCTAGAACTATGGGATAATTGTATGTGAAGCAGTGGGAGTTAATGATATCATGTCTCTTACTGTGATAGTCTTAATTTAAATAGTCAATGTATATTTAAATTATATTTAATGTATATTGATTTCAAAAAGGTACCCTTTTATTCTGTTATCAGTAACATAAAATCTAGACAGCATTAAAGTATGTAATGAGGAATCTAATTTGAAGCTGCCTATTTAATTCATACTTGTTTATAAACAGTTATTTTAATATAAGAAAATGATAAATATTATGTCTTCTAAGAAGTGAAACTTGGAATTTGGAACATGCTAGGTTTCAAGTAATATGGATTTTCTATTTTAAGGATGTTCATAATTCTTATTGTTAGAGGCCGGGACATAGCTCAATGGCACAGCACCTACTTGGAAAGCATAATGTCCTGAGTTTGATTCTCAGAACCAAAAAACAAATAAATATGTTTTTTTTTTTCTATTTATAAGGATTGAAGTCAGGACCTTGCACTTGCCAGGCAGGGGTTTAAGGTACTGAGCTATCTCCCTGGCTCAAATAAACATAATTTTACTGTGGACATATTTCCTAAGAT
>NW_004524589.1:11679508-11682742 GCF_000260255.1 Octodon degus
TAGTTCAAAACTTATTTTAAAGTAATTTAACATAATAAAATTTATTTCTCAACTGCTATGATGATATCACTTTACATTACACTAGAAAATAATATTGGGCATTAAATTAGTACTGAGAATATCCCTTCCTTTCTTGAAACATAACTTAAAAATTATAAACAAGGTATCTAGGTTGCTATATAGATAGATGGATGAACATTCACTGCACATTATTAAATAGTTGCATATTATACAAGATGACAAATGCTTTTTCATATGTCTTTAGTCATTGCTACCATATGTATAGATATAATTGATACATATTTTTCTCTCAGAAAAAACATATTACAATTATTATACATATGATTGAATACATATTCACTAACCCTGTAAGATTCTTAAGACTGGTATTTCTGGGTTTCATGTATACATAAATGAATATTTTATAGAATTAAAAAAATTCTTATAAATTTTTAAGATCTTTAATAACAATCATGTCTCAGAAATCATGACTGTTGTCCACTTCTTTCCTAGTATCATCTATTGATTTTAGTTAAAAAACGAAAGTCAATCAGCAAGTAAAAATTCCTAAATCAAGTTTATCCCTATAAATTCCAATTAATATTATTGAAGTCATTGTATTTGTGACTTACATTAAAAGCACATCTGGTGAGACATCCAGATATTATTTTTTCTTTTTAGGGTAATTATATTATTTCTCTTGATTTCAACAGTTCTACTTGAGAGAAAGCAAAATTTTGTACTGAGTAGCCAACAGTCTATTAGAAATTTCATATTCTACAGGCAGTTTGTAAAAGTGTTTCTGTAATCTTAGCCTTGGCTGAAAATTAAGGACTCTGCATACTAAAAGTAGTGTTTTCATTAGCAAAATTAGTACGTTGACACTGAGATATATAAAATACCAATTCAGTTATTAATTGAATTGTGGAGAGTGGCTGTACCTGGAAACTGAACACACGAGAAGGGGTGAGGCAACGAAGAGTGACCAAGGCCAGCAACATGACAAGTCACCTCAGTCCAGAGAGCACCAAGCCCCAAGATAATCCAAGGAATGAGTTACTAGGCAAAGGGGTCTCACGTGGCACCAGCTTGCCAAATGTATACATAAATGTGCTTCGGTGATTGAGCAGTTTCTTCCCCCCCCCCTTCTATCTGGAGAGGACTCTACTTGACCTCCACTTTCTGTATATTGTCTCCTATCAATATTTTTCCATCCTATTACTGTCCTTCCCATCAAAAACTTCAAAAGCTGTGCTGGACATGGCATATCAGGGCCTGAATAGGGACCGGGGTAAAAAGAAACACTGGGTGAGAGAGGACACTTCTTTTTATGTGCATAAAAGAGAGAGCAGTGCATGGGAGCATCAGTATCAATTACAGAAGTGTATGATGTTGATATCATCCAGTATAAAACATGGGGCAAGCACATTCTCCACAACCATAGATGTATATAAAAATGCTTGTATTTTTGATTCCTGCATTTATTTTCTTTTGGAGGACTTGGATTAAGGAGTATCTTAAGGGCCATAAGCTTGTTAAGATGATCACAAAAGATTTGGCTGATAAGTAATACTTTAAAATCAAGTCCCAAGTGGGAAAGATGGTGGAACAACAATCACCCTGACGCCTTCACTGAGGCACAAGCAGCAACTCCTGCCTTTTCAGTTGAGGGAAATTGTGCTGCATCACAAGAAGAGTCCCACCCTTCATAAAACAGGGTCATCCTTTAAATTAATTGATCAATTATTGGCCTTTGAAAGTGCAAATTAATTGTGTAAAGAAGCTTTATGAGCCCACAAAAAAAAAGGGGCTATGCTGTCTAAAAATCACTCAGTTTCATGCAGACATTGGACTCTCATGTGTATAAGGGACTACCGGGACAACAACTTTCACTCAAGTTATTCATCTAAAGTCTAGAATAATTTAAAAAACAAAACAAAACAAAACAAAACAGGGTTATTTGTTTCAGCTTGGAAGGCAGGGGAATATTTTGCCAAAAATATTGCACTCCGTAGGGGTGCACAGGCATTGTTTGTCCCTTAAACAAAATTTATTATCTGTCCAAAGTGTAAATGAGGGTATCATTGAGCAAGAGAGTATAAATACAAAAATTATATAGATGTTTGACCCATTTCTGGAAACTTCTAAGGGGCCTGCCACAGCCCTGCCAATCAGCACTGTGCTATGGCTCAGAGAGCTCCCAGGAACAGCCCAGCCCTGCTTGGCACAGCAGCCCTCTAGTGTTTGAGGGGCAGTGTGGTCTTTATTTGTGGCTTACTGATTTTTGTTTAAAAAATACACTTGACTGTAGACAATTTTGCATAACTAATACAACAACAACCAATCCATAAAACTTGTAAAATATTCAACCTTTGGCTTTTACACACTAGTAGTAGGCTGGCTGCTGCAGATCACTGTCTCACTATGGCTCTGCAATAAGTCTGGATATCTGCTAGCGTGAATTTTCATCTCTATTGTTTTTCAATTTAACTATAGATTTATTGAAGTCTTTTTTGCTTTTTTGTTTGTTTGTTTTCATTTTATGTATTGGGTACAGGGTCTCACTACGCAGTTCAGAATCATAGTGATCCTCCTGTCTTCAGTCTCCCCAGTGCTGGGATCACAGACGTGCACCACCACTTCCAGACTTGGTCACCGGCTCAGCACGTCCCTGAGGCAGGGCCAGCACAGCATGTGGGACTGGGGATCAAACTCCAGGCCCTGCCCTTGCCAAAGCAGGAGCTTAGTCTACTGGGCTATCTCATCAGCCCTTTCTTTTGCTAACTTGTATCACTTTCTTTAGTTTTCAATACACAGACACTACATACATTTTTTTCCAATGTATATGTAATGGTTGCATGTTTTGTTTGTGTTGTAAATCCCTTATAAATTCTTGTAAAAGAGGACAGAGAGCTTCTACCTTCTTTATCCCTTGAGCAGGGGGTGTTGCTGGCAATAGAGCCCATCCCAAGCAGTGAGCAGACATTAAAAAGCCACTGCAATCAGGGAGCTTACCCACAGCCCTAAGTTGACAAGGAGGGAGCTACAGCCAAAGAGGGAGCAGCCAGCAGGAGCCCCAGGGATCTCAATACAAAACATAGGGCTTTCTCTTCTACACGTAGCACTCACAATGGCCCAGTCTATAGAACTTCTTCCTTCTGAACTTTCTGTTTCACAGAACTTTTCACATTTCTCTTACCTTGTTACTCTCAAGATCGAGGAATCCTTCAATGT
>NW_004524589.1:11682842-11683734 GCF_000260255.1 Octodon degus
AAAATTCTACTCTAGAATAAAAATCAGTTTGCTGCAGATATGACTGTATCCCCAAGTCTCCACTCAAGCCTTCACTTCCACTCAAGCTGCCAACTTAATGCACATCCAGGAGAAAACTGAAGCAAAACCTGTGCAGCCGGGCTCTCATAATTTTCTGACAAAATGAAATCTTAACATGCAAGGAAGTAAAAATTTTTCCATAAATCATTGTTTTGGATATTGTTTATAGTCAGGATTATAGTAATCCATTTCATGAAAAAATACATGTGAATATTATGATTGTATGTAGATGTACAGACAGCACAGATATTTATTTTGCCCTTATTTTTCTTACTAAATACTTTGAGACCATCGCAGTTGCACCCACCATTATAGGCAATGAGCCAAAAAGAATCTGCTTGGTAGGGGGGCATAGCATAACGCTTACCTTTCTACCTTCTCACAGTGGCTAGGGCTCACATCTGCCATCCCCAAGTGTGTGCTGTAACAAACTTAGTTTGTCAAGAATGCTAAAGAATAATGTTAGAACTAAAACCTCAATGTCTTAAAATCTGATAAAATGAACTCAGCAATGAAATAATGGGGCAGAGGAAAAAATGAAAGAGTCTGAAAATAGAATAACATAATCAACTCTGAAAATCAGAGAACACATACGCATACCTCACTTACAAAGTCTCTTGTAAGATTTTAGTATTGTAAGTTGAAAGTGTGTTTAGTATATCTGACTGGACAGCATGGCTAAGCTAAGCTCATACATTCTCAGAATGCTCACATTAATTACAATTGAGCAAAATTTTCCAACAGAAAACCATGTCATATTACATACAGAGAGAGGATGTTGCCAGTCCTATGGAAAATCCACTACTATTATGGACTACTAGACTATATTGGA
>NW_004524589.1:11689271-11691550 GCF_000260255.1 Octodon degus
TTTTGGCAGAACTGGGGGTTGAACTCAGGTCTTTGAGCTTGCCAGGGAAGCACTTATTCCACTGAGCCATTTCCCAGGCCCCCAATACTAACTTTTAAAATCCTACTAAGGGTGGAAGTATAGCAGCAGAAAGGCAACTGAAATAGGTTTAAAAAAGAAGCTAGGAAGGGTCCTTTGCAAAGTTCTTCATGCTGGACAATGGAAGGGACCCAGTCTGGTTCTAATTTGGGGTCAAGGGTATGCTTGTAACTTTGCAGAGAATGCTTAGTGGCCTATAGAGGTACAAAAGTGTGCTATACAGTTTTATCATGAATGTAGACCAAAAGGAGTTGATTACGCTTTTTAAGAAGGTGATGCTCAGCCCTGTGACAGTGACATCTCAGAGAGTGCACTGCAGCAGAGAGACAAAGATGCGGCCAGACACGACCTGGGACCAAAAAAGGAATTGATTCAAAATGCCCAGGAGGTGATAACAAAAATGGTAACCAAAGATCTGAGTAGGTGATAGAATGCATGTAATAGCTAAGCTAAAACTTATATGAAAAAGAGGACACAAAAGTTACCAGTATTCTTAAAACAAAATAAAATCAAATCATTATATATTAGTTATAGATAAAAGATTTTATCCCTTCCCAATTTTTGTTGTAAGAGATCTTTCTTTTTATGTGTTTAGTACAGGGTGTACAGGGTCTCACTACACAGATCAAACCTGTAGTGATCCTCCTGTTTTCAGCCTCACAAAGGGCTGGGATTGCAGGTGCAGGCCACCATGCCCCGTCTCTTGTAAGAGATCTTTGTTATTTACATACAAATAATTCTGACTAGCCTATTTATAATGAAAAATTTCTAAAATTACAAAGTTATAATAATTCAAGTTGTTCACAATATAGTAATGTGCATTCTAATTTTGTAAAATGCTTGTCTGTCCAATCTGTTAAACCACATACTTGTGTGTGTTTGCTTGCCATATCTGTGAACAGTTGTTTTTTAATTGAGCTCTACAAATTTTATTTTTCTCTTTTTTGTTTTTTTACTTTCAGATTACTTGTTCATAATTTAATTTGGTTTATAGATTTAAAAAGCATGCTTCCACCTGGGTTGCCAGCTGGCCAAATGTTATGAACTTTGGTTTTCTCATATGTCATCAAAGAGTTGAGAGATAAAAATTCTAGCAAGGATGAGTCTGGAAATCCGTAAGCCCCAGACTCACCATGTTTAACAAAGAGGTTGGCTTTGGAAATGTTTTCCATCCATGATTAGCCAGTTCACTGCTTTTAGGCCGAGGTGAGGCCAAGCCTCACAGTAGGGTGTGGCAGTGGAAAGAGGCTCACCTAGGGGAGTTAGGAAGCAGGGGACGGGAAGAACCAGGGAGGAGGAAAGGAAGAAAGGTCATGCTCCTGCGAACCAGTCCCTTATTGATGCCACTGTCCCCAGGTTCCATCACCTGCCAGTGATCCCATCAAATTATGAATCTATCAGAGGATTAATCCACTTCTGAAATTAGACCCCTGATGATCTATTCACCTTCCAAAAGCCCATCAATCAATAAACGGCCTTCTGCATGTGCAGGGAACATTCAGGATCTGAAACATGAGCTTCTGACAAATGAATAGCAATGTTAAGCTATGGAAGATTATTGTACTGATCAGATTGGGGGGTTTGCAGCAATTCATTGAACATATTTTTCCCTTCACGTTGATTTTTCTTTTCCAGGTGTTACCACCATTCTTCTTAGTGTACTGGATAAAAACTTTCGTTTCTCCAAGATTGTGTATATTTTTCTCTATTATTTTGTCTGTATTATTCAGATTGTACCTTATGGTAAAGTTCACTGACTTTTCTACTAATACAATTTTAGCACTCAATAATATTCTAATCCAGATTTTTTTGTTTTCTTTCTTTCTTTTTTCTTTTTTTTTTTTTTTTTTTTGTATTTTGGGGAAAGGGTCTCCAAGTGTTCAGGGTCTAACTACTAAATCACACCCATAGTGATCTTCCTGTTTACAGCCTCCCAAGAGCTGGGATTACAGACATGTGCCACCATGCCCGGTCTCAATTGCTGTCTCAGCACACCTCAGGACAGGGCTGGCACGGCAGGCCAATGGATCGAACCCCAGCCACTTCGCCTGCTTGCAGGAGCTTTAACCCGCTGAGCTATTTGGCTGGCCCCAGATTTTCAATTTTATGAAAATAATTTAACTTTATTAAGATTCGGTGATTAGATATCATCACCATAGCCTTTTATTTTTTTTTAAATTTATTTATTTATTTATTTATTT
>NW_004524589.1:11691650-11705250 GCF_000260255.1 Octodon degus
TGCTGGGGGATTGAACCGCAGTCCCTGATGCTTTTGCTAAGCTTGTTCTAAGTAGGTGCTTTAGACCACTGAGCCATCTCTCCAGCCCACCATAGCCTTTTAATGCTTATAGATTTTCTCTCTACGTCTCACAAAGCAATCTTTTCACAGATAATTCCTATCACTGGCTTGTTTCCTGTGTATACTCATCTTCATCTTCCTTTTGGTCATTGAAAACTAGGTAATATATTGTATGAACTCTAAAAACTGATCTTTCCTATCTTTAGGGCTTACAGTTGTTATTTGCTTATATACAACATATTACATATAATATATGTATATCCATCCATATATGATATATATCCAAGAATATATATATATATATATATATATATATAATCATTATATTTATTATATATATATATCCATTTTTATTCTAAGCTTTTATTTTGTTGTTGAAGCACCATCTTGTTACTGACTTGAAATATAAAATAGTAGCCCAAACTATTTTACAGTGGGTTCAGTACAGTGCACTGTCCTAAAATTGAATCTTTCATTGTTTGCAGCTAGCTAGAGGACTGGAGCCCCAGCTGCTTGGCTATCCACACCCGGAGTTAGCCTTGCACGTGTGCAGCTCAGTATAGTGAGAAGTGATGGTAGGTACTTCTCTTCTCACTGTGTCATTGCATCCCTCAACAGGGAGGTGAGGGCAGAGGAGCAGGCCGAGCTCCCCTGAGCAGGCTAGAGTCTTCCTAATCTAGCCTGGGCTGGCACCGAGGCTGCAAGCAGCGGACATTGACTCCTCTTACTAAGCTCTATTGTATTTACCTTGAATACATGCTTCTTTATTTTTTGCATAGTCTTAAAAAAATTCTTGGAATCTTAAAGCAAACTTAGTTTTTAAAGTTGTCAGTTTTCAGCCAATTTCATTGAGACAGACTCTATAATTCCTCCAGTTATTATTAAGAAAACAATTCCCAGTAGCATCTGTATGTACTTTTTGATTAAATTGTATAGAATCACCTGTAAAATAAGTTGAAACTATTACAAATTGTCTAACACAAAAGATGATTTTGTCATCTAAAATAAATGTAATTAATAGTATTTTATCTCCCTTTACTTGATATTTTATTATATAAAAATCAAATATTTTAACTGAGTTAAAACAACTAGAAAGACAAGAAATGATAAAATATAAATTCCATGTAGGGTAGAGTTTTAAGAAATTGGTAATTGTTACCAAGGGAATTAAATGTGCATTATTAAAGATTTGCTCTAATACTTTCATCTTTATTCAATTTATAAGCAGTTCCTTTTATCATTACTGTAGCCTATGAATGAAGCCACTTGAATCCAGTCATTTTCATTAAGTACAATTGCTTTGAAGTAAAACCTGTTAGCTGCCCTGAAGTAAAAATTGCCTTTCACTGTAAATTATATCAAATGGGACTTATATAATCTTCAGACAAACATATTTCTGAGAGGCATGCAAACAGTGTGCTTGAAATAATGTTGAAAGGCTTAAGCTCTCTTTGATTTTATTGTGAAAGAGGAAAAAACATTTTCTGATCTTTCTAGCAGGTGGAGTGTTCTCTTATTGGGTTAGAGCTCCCCTGTGTGGCTATTTTGTTGAGACATAGTGAGGGCTTAACACTAATACACTACAATTAAACAAATTAAAAACATAGAGTTTTTCAATATAAATATATTGATGTAATTGCATGCACACCATTTCAGAAAAAAATATTACAAACCATTACAAAATAAATATATTTTCTTTTTATAAAGTAAATGCTGGGAATTTTTCATAGAATGAAATTCAACTGAAGAAATAACATTAAATACAGCATATTGTAAGTAAATTTATGCCTAACTCTATGTATTATAATCTCTCACAATAGATCAAATATTAACATTCGAAAAGGTTTTCCTATAAATATTAATGGGGAAATTCTACATTTTTCATTTCATTCACTTCTCTTTATAAAATTAATATGTAAACTTTTAGGAGTAAGAAGCAAAGGAAATGATATGGCCAACATATACTGAAATTTCAGTGAGGAATATAATTCATGTAAACAAATGTGAAAGTATCCAGGTAAGTACTGGCACCTAGCACATTTTTATGTTTTGAGTTGACCAAACTTTAGTCAGAAGCTTTAGAATCTTCTGCTAAGTCTCTTTGTTGAATTCTTTTTTTTTAATTCCTTGCAAATTTGTTTTATAATACTATATTATGTATTTCAAGAGCTATAAGAAATTCCTTTGAAAGTTTCACCATAGAAAATCATAAATGTTTTTCTAGACTTCTTCAACCTTATTTGAATGTATGCTTGCATCAAAACATCACCTTGGGCCAGGGAGATGGCTCAGTGGAATAAGCACTTCCCTGGCAAGCGCAAGGGCCTGAGTTTAATTCCTGGTTTAAAAAAAAAATCACCTTACCCAATTACAGTATATAGAATTAAAATTTCTGTGTATGTATGTTATAAATAAAAGTAAAATTTTTAAAAATTTTTGATGTAGGTTCTTGCTCTGAAGTTTAGGCTGGCCTTAAACTCACAGTCAGCCTCCAAATTTCTGGGATTACAGACATACACCTCCATACACAGTAATAATTACTATTTTTTTTATTTTAGGTAAAGGTCTACAGGGTGTTCAGGTTCTCACTATTAGATCTGACTTGTAGTTATCCACCTGTTTATAGCCTCCCAAAAGCTGGGATTACAGGCATGTACCACCAGGCCCAGTCTCAATTGCCATCTCAGCATGCTCCTTGGGTGGGGCTGGCGAGGGCAGGTCTGGCAAGCAGGCCCAGGGATAGAACCCCTGGCCCTTTGGTCAGCCCTAATAAATATATTTTTTTAATTTAGTTTCTGCAAGATTTTTGTTAATTTAGTTTAGTAACTATCCTCCAACTTCTATATCAAATCAGTGTCAACATCAGATGGAATTCTCATTCTCACAGACCCTCACGCAGTTTTTCAGCAAGAACTCAGAGTTCAGTTAATCCAAAATTCTCCTTACTACTGAAGTTTCCTTTCGTTATTTTTTCACCCAACACCTTTGCTGTTAATTCACTGTTGCTAAATTCTACTTGCTCCTGTTGGTGCTGTGTATAGTGTTGGGCTTAATCTCTCTCCTTGCCTATAAGGATAAACCTTTTCCAGTAATTTCTAAAGGTACTTTGAAATTTCTGAACAGTGTCCAATTCAGTACTAAGATGAGAGTCAATGAAAAATATTTTTCTGCTAGAACAATATAAACTGTGAATAGAGAGGTAAAGATTGAGTTTATTTTACCACATAGTTGGGATACGTAAATATAATGAGATGTTTTCTTCAAGCCAGACATTGACTATAACTTATCTGATAACTTTAAGGAAGAATGAATTCACACAGGATATTTTCTTTAAAAGTCCCTGGATGACCTGTCAATGCTTTGCTATATATTTTCCATTAAAAGGCATTCATAATATTAAATACCAAAAAAATACATGGAAAACAAATAGAGCAATTTTGAGAAGAAATAAGAGATTGTAAAATACTGTAGTCACTGTGGTGTTCTTTCTTTGGTTTGTTGCTGTGGAGACTCCACAGACCTTCAGGCAAAAAGGAAATGATGACACAGGGAAGAATAAGAAAGACATCATGCACGAGCAGACTGTGACCAGCGAGCAAGCTACATGAGTGCAGGAAGCACACACAGAAGCGTCGGCACAGCACAGGGGAGATCGCAGGTAGGACAGCAGCAGGATCACTGGCGTCAAAGGTGGGCAGGAAGGAAAGCCAACACTCATGGCATCTGCCACACGGCTGATTCTTAATCTCTTAATAAATGCGTAGCTGTGTGTTTCGAGAAGGGAAAGAGGACTTGAAAAAGATCATTGATTAAATAGAATAAACGTTTATTACTAAGTGTTTAGTAAATGCCAGATAACATGACAGATATTTCACATAAAATATTCTGATAACCAACTAGTAGTAAAGAAGAATTTTACACTGAGGTAGTAGAGTTTGACTTGTTTCAATTTGTTTTTGTTTTTATTAATTTTTGCAATAGTTTTGTCAGTACAGGCTTAAAAAACCTTTTGCATATTGATAAGAAAGTGGCCAACTAAACTGAAAAGAAATGATAGGAGTGATATAATTTTTGACATACCCTAGTCAATGTCTGTGTTTCATGCTATTAAAAAAAAAAGCAAAAACTAGGGCCAAATAGTTCAGTGGATGAAAGCACATGCAAGCAGGTACAGGGGCCAAGGGTTCAGTCCCCGGGCCTGCTGTGCTGGCCCTGCACCCTGGGACATTGTGAGACAGCAATGGAGACTGGGCGTGGTAGCACATGCCTGTAATCCCAGCTTTTGGGAGGCTGTAAACAGGCAGATCACTACAAGTCCAATTTAGTAGTAAGACCCTGAACACCCTGGAGACTCTTTCCTAAAATACAAAATAAATAAATAAATAAATAAACAAATAAACAAAAAATAATAATAAATCTATCCTGACCAAAATGAAGGGAGGATATTATGCAGTGCTGATTTGAATTTTCCTGTCAACCAGTTATTTTGAACATTTCTCAATCATTATTATAATTGTTGTTGCTGTTATTATTGTTGCTGTTACTTATTTTTTGCCTTTTTGAGACAGTGTTTTGCTGTTCAGGTTGGTCCTGAACTCGCTTTGTAGCCCAAACTGACCTTGAACTCATTTACCTTGAGGTAAGGCAATCCTCTTACCTCAGCATCTTGGGGGATGGGATTCCAGGCATGCACCACCATGTCTGGCTTAGAGTTTATTATTTTAAAAAGTTATTGGGAGATATCTCTTCAACCACTGTGTGAGTGATCTGAGATTTTACTATCAATTTTAACTATTTATATATTCTCAACATAAATAATAATTGAATGAAGAATGTGTATTTTAAATATATTTTGGAAATATTAAACTTTAGAGTACTTTTCTACTCTGTGTATGTACTTGTTGCTGTTATTGTTATTAGTATCACTATTATTGTTGTTTTGTTCATATCGCTGAATACAAAGCCTTGCACATTTGCAGCAAGTGCTGCAGTAGAGAATTTCAACCCCTGCCTTGCCATCCTTTGAGCAGGGTCTCAGTAAGGTGTGTGGACTGGCTTTGATTTCATGGTCTTCATGCCTCTGCCTCCACGGCAGCTGGATAGCAAAGGATTTGCCAATACGGCTGCCTTCTTTTGCTTTCTCGATGAAATCTTATTGGATACAAAGTGGCTTAACTTTGGTTAAGTCCATTTCATCTTTCTGTATGAGAAAAAAATGTTGTTACTTGTCCATTGAGTGGTGAATCTAAGTAACCATTGCCTAATCCAGGCCACAGAGCTTTACTGTCTCCAACACAATTAAAAATTTGTTTAGAGTTATTTTTCTATGAGGAATGATGACTATTAGTTTCTTCTACATGTGTGTATGCATTTTCTCTGACACCGTTTATTAAAAGTAAAACAACAAAAAACAACCAAAGCACGTATGAGTTTCCAACTGAAATCACTTGGCACATTCATTGAAATAAATTTGGCATATTTAAAAGAGTATCTATGGGCTTTCAGATGTATTTTGCTTATTTACAAGTGAATCCTGAAGTTACTGCTGCAGATTAGATTACTGAGACTTTGTAGCGTGCCTTGGAATCAATTGGTGTGACTTTTCTAACTTTGTATTTTACCTAGCAATGTAGACTCCTTTGATTTCCGTATGAAATGTAGGATAAAGTTATAGTTTTGAAAACAAGACATTTTAATCACAATAAATATGTTATTTCATAATAGATTTTCAGCACTTAGTCACTGTAAAGAAACTAACATTTCCAAGCTGTGCATATAGAAATCCTTTCAACAATTTATCTTATTGTTCCAACAATCTTTTAAAAAATTTTAGCACACAAATTTTATACCTATTTTGTCAAATTCTTTTCTTAATCTTATTATAAATTAATTGTTAGTTTAATTTCATGTTATGACTTGCCAGAATAATAACATATAATTTAATTTTATATGTCAATCATACATTTCACAATCTTTCTGAACTCATCACTTGTAAAACTATTTTTAGTAAATTCTTAGGATTTTCTCATAGCACAGTAATGATGCGTGAATATGTATGGTTTTTCTTATTCCCCTATAAATTTGTCCTTTGTTCTTTTAAGGTTCTAACTATTCTGACTAGGATCTCAACCCAATGGTTAATATAAATGGCAGTAACAGCTATTCTTGAGCTTTTCCTGATAAATGTGGAAGTCAGTTGCCGCGAGTAAGTATGTTGTCAGCGGCAAGTTCTTCACAGATTTCATCTATCGAGGTGAGAAAGCTCCATTCTGTTCTGGATTTGTGTATTCCAGTAATAAACATGTGTACAACATTGTTTAATGTTCTTTTTATCCAAATTTTATTTTCTCTTCATTTCATTGTTTCATTTGTATCACTCCTGTTGGTCTCACAGAGTAAGTATGTAAATATTTCTTCCGTTCTTTGCAAGAGTTTCTGAAAGATTAATGTCAGTTCTACCTTAAATGTTTGATAAAATTCTCCCATAATGTCAGCTGGGAGTAGGATTTTATTTGTAGCAAATTTAAAATTCATAATTTAATTTCTTTAGTTTTTATAGTCATATTTCACATTCTTATGTCTAGTTTAATTAAATTTTGTGTGTTATGACTTTTGTATGTTATGGCTTTGTGTACTTGTAGGAATATACTCCTTTCGTCTGACTCACTAAATTTTTGTATGAATTTTTTCAAATAAATCCCTTCTATTTCAAAATGTGCAGTCAAGCACCAGGGTCTTTCTTGATTTTTGAAAGGTGTATTTAACCTCTTTACTTTTTACTTGAGTAGTGTGCCAGGTCATGCAGGCGTTACGTGGTAGAACCTGTTCAGTTCTTTCTTGTGTTAGTCACACACTTTTACATATGGTGGCTTTGTAAGACTCCCAGGAATCATTCAAAGGTTTTTAGGTCTCTCAGTAGATATCATAGTCTCCTCTCTTTCCTCTTAAATAGTTGACAGCCATTTATCAGATTCAGATGAACCACCTTTGCAAGCTGCTACAAGGTTAGCTGGCTATTTTAATTAATGTCCTTAGAATAGGTACATTCACACAGTAAAAACTTTGAGTTAGGATGATACAAAAATAAGACCTGAGAATGGATCTCCTTACTGATATTCAAGTAAAATAATATTGATAATTCTCTTGGATAAGATTTTTTTGGTTCTCCAAATTTGTTCTGTGTCGTGTGCCTCTAGATGGCTACTTTTCATAACCATTCACCTGTAATCATATGGTTTCAAACGTACCTTAAAGTTCAGAAGACTGATATGGGAATAGGACAGGTTAAAATCCTACAAAATTTATTCTTCCTGAGATTCATCTATTTACTAAAATAAAAGCCTTTAGATTTTTTTTTTCTTAAATTTGGGTCATTTCCTAACCTCTACAAATGTTAATTTTGACATTATGAACAGTCTATTTCATGTAGACATACTTTAAAAGTCTTATCTCTATAACTCTGATGTATTGAGCAGTACTGTTTATTTAAGCTTAGTTTTCCATGTACAAATAGTTCTAATCCAGTCTGAAATATTTTCTTCTGAATTTCTCATGTAACCTGAGATATCTCATGGGAGTGGCACTTTCTTTCTCTCTTTCTTTCTTTCTTTCTTTCTTTCTTTCTTTCTTTCTTTCTTTTCTTTTCTTTTTATGTATTCGGTACAGGGTCTCACTACACAACTCAGACTCATGGTGATCCCCCTATTTTCAGCCTCCCCAGCACTGGGATTACAGGCATACTCCACCATGTCTGGACTTGGTCACCAGCTCAGTGCATCTCAGGGGCAAGCCTGACATGGAATGAGGACCAGAGATCTAACCCTGGTCCCTGCACTTGCCAAAGCAGGTGCTTAGTCCACTGAGCTATTCTCCTGACCCTTCCTTCTTTTCTTTTACTTTTTATAAGAAAAATCCCTGACCTTAAGACTTGCAAATCAACAGTATGTCAAAGAAAAAAACACATTCATAAAAATCACTGTGTCTTGTATCTCTCTATATTTTATTAACTTTTTAAAAAAAATTAGATTTCATTACATGTTTACATTGTTGTCACAAGAAGCCTCTGAGTGACCAAGCATTGCCAGGATGTCCCCTAGGGTTTGAAACTGACGTATGTCCTTACCGCTCCCATACCGATCAATTCCAGCAGTCACCTTAATGAGCAAACATCCTCGATACCTGTATGCCTGTGATGTTCCATCAAATTCTCATCTCTCACCAGCTTTTAGGAAATTTTAATCCCTTTGGCGTGCCTTCAGCAAGATTTATGTCACGTTAATAGAGCTGGAATCGCTTCTTACCCAGGATCTTTCCTTTCTAATTTCGATTTTTCACCTTCCAATTCCATCTTATTTTTTAGCTATAACTCTCCACTTACATATGCAATACTCAGTAATTGATTGCAAGTCCATCCTGTGGTCACTTCTATCACAATGTCTTCTTGGTGAAATATGCTTTTGCTGTTCTAATTATTGTAAACGTCCAAGTTTTCTTGATGATTCATATATATATATATATTTCCATAATATAATAACTTACATAGGCACATTTGAAAAACATACAGATTTTTATCTTCAATTTTGTGTTGCATTATTTTAATCTTATCATTTACCAAGAATCAAATACTGTATTCCCATTTTGAGACTGAGCAACTTTCATTAGGTTCTGTTGAAAATTTGTCTTTGAATTGGAAACATGTCTTTTGCAGTTGTATAGGCTAAGTCATAGCACCATAATTACATTAATCGTCCCAAACCAAATTCAAGTATTTCAAGTGAATAAAGTGGGAGGAATTGTTATTTTCTTGTACATAAAAAACAGACATATGTAAAATCTGTATGCAGAGATACAAATCTATAAAAACATGGGCTCTTTCACCAGTTACAGATTTTAATCTAAAATAACATTTCTTCTCAGTTTACAAAGTATCACTTACATTGCTTGCTAAAATGACAAAATTAAAATATTATACTGAAAAATAAAGAGTCACTTCTTAGGGAATTGTTTCATAGACAAAATCTGGTAGAATAATCTCTAAATGAGAACATTGTAGTCACATCATGAGATATGAGAAAAAAGCTAATTACCAGTCCTGATGAGAAATATGTAATGTAATAAATGCATAAATTCTGAAAGTAAATAATCTTACAATCACTTATAAAATTTGTATTTCTTGATGAAATAGAGATTTTCTTTTGTAGCCCAAAGATAAGTGCTAACATTAATCCATTTTAATATCTTACTGCAGAGTAGAGGTAATAAATTAAACAAACAAAATGAATACAATATGATTGACAATAAAAAATAAAACTCCAATTTTTCATAATAAGCATTGGAAACAGAAAACTAGGTACATATCAAGTCCCCAAATAAAGGGATAGAATATAAAGATCAATTACAAAGTGAAATATTTTAATTTTATTATTTTATTTATTTATTTATTTATTTGTACTTAGTACAGAGTCTACAGGGTCTACAGGGACTCACCACATAGATCAGACTTATAACAATCCTCCTATTTACAGCCTCCCAAGCGCTGGGATTACAGGCCTGCACCACCACGACCAGTCTTCATTGCAGCCTCAGTGCACCCCTGGTGTGGGTTTAGCACGGCAGGCCCTATTAATATTCTTTTGGATTCCTCTAGGCAACGATTTTTCCACAAAATGATGTAACAAAAAAGTGACAGTTCTAAAAGATAGATTTCATTAATAAAAAGTAATAACAGTTTTAGATGAAAAGCTCAAGATGGACTTCATTATTCTGATTAGAAAAATCTAAGATAAAAATAATCTTGTGAAAAGGCTAAGATAAAATAAGGGCAACATGTAGAAAATGAGTAACTTCACAATTCTGCAGGCTGACTGGTTTTGCATTAGCCCAGTGATGCCAGTAGTTGGACAACACTGAATTTTAAAGATGGCTGTGTGAACACTGTCATTCTACAGACAATTCAAGTAGAAAGATATAAAGAGCAAGTTTGGCAAGCAAGATAACTTTTAAGATTGCAAGTACTGGGCTGGCCAAATAGTTCAGCAGATTAAAACGCCTGCAAGCAGGTGCAGGGGCTCGTGTTCGATGCCCAGGCCTGCCATGCTGGCCCTGTCCCTGGACACACTGAGAGGGCAATTGAAACTGGGATGCATGGTGTACGCCTGTAATCCCAGCACTCGGGAGGCTGTAAACAGGCGGATCATTGTAAATCCAATCTAGTAGTGAGACCCTGAACATCCTGTAGACCCTTCCCTAAATTACAGAAAAATATTAAAAAATAAAATAAAATTGCAAAAAAAAAATAAAATTGCAAGTATTATTGATCTGAGGAAATGAGGAAAAGGAGACTGGGTATTATGTGAATGGCAAACTCACAGAGAAAGGAAGAAATTAGTAGTGTCAGTGGAAATGAGAATTTTAAGAAATAAGAATAAACGATTTGATGGGTGATATGAAAATGTCCTATACATATGTGCTCAAAGATCCTGCACATCATTCAGAAATACATAATGTGAGGGCTGATGAGATAGCTTGGTGGATTAAGCTCCTGCTCAGACAAACTCGGGGACCAGGGCTTGATCCCTGTCACCACATGCCATGCTGGCCCTGGCCCTGGGTGCAGTGGTGCACACCTGTAACCCCAGCATTAGGGAGGCTGAAAACAGGAGGATCACCACAAGTTCAAGCTGTGTAGTGGGACCCTGCACAACATACAAATGAGAGAGAGAGAGAGAGAGAGAGAGAGAGAGAGAGAGAGAGGAAAGTGAAAGTGTACAACAGAAATTGTTTTTTAAAAAAATTTGTGTTTGGAAACTGCCTAGCTCTGTAACTGGTCCATGATTTGGTAATTACTTTCTCGACACCTGTGGCCACGCAAGCAGAACTGCACCTACTACATCCCTGATTTGCCATTGTACCAAACTTCATAAGCTGATGGCCATTAATGTACTCTTGTAAGTGATGTGCTCACCCTGCTAACTAAGCAGAAGGACTGCTGGCCTGCTCCGCCTCACCTTGTACCTGCTTGTATCTCCTGCTTGTGCCTCAGGTAAAAGCTCTAGGCCAGAGATCAGGGCCTGGAGTTCCAGGATCGATACCGATCAGTGCCCATCAACATAAACAAATCTGCCTCCTCGTCTGTTTTTGTCGTTTCTATTTGCCTTTGCAAAGGCAATAGATAAGATATGCTCCACAAGTTTTCTCCTTTTATTCTTTTTTTTTTAAGGAAATAATAGTTTAAAAACAGTGTTATACGAGAGTAACAATAAATATTACATTGAAAATTGTTATGTTCATAGCTATTACTCAGAGTACAAGGTATAGGCATGAAATATTCTCCAAATAATATTTCATGAGTTTTTAAAAGAAATTGAATGATCTCAGTATTTTCAAAAAGGAATGTAAGTTAAGAGAGAGAACAACTTCATTGTTTTTGAAGGAAGAAAATTAACTTGATAATGATGTTCTTTTAAAAAACATATCTGTAATTTTAGAAGTGCCAGATTTTCTCTACAGTAATATAAACAATAAACAAATGCGTAATTTTAAAAAGCTTTTGCTGCTGAAGAAAATCTCTTCTATGATAATATTAATACCTAACACAGACGATACTGACGACTATGTCTTCAATAAAATAAAAACAGATTGCTTTGATTTAATTTAAAATCCCCATGAGATAACATTTATAAAAATTAAAGAATAAATGGCTCTATAATTTGTATTTATATTACAGCAGTAACTACTATACATTTATTTTGAGTTATTTTCATTCTTTTAATCTAGCTGCAAAAGAAGTGTTTATTAATGGTAACATCTGCAGGGTGCTTCTAAATTTTCCTGGAACATTTGCACGTCTAAAGAGTATAGGGAAAAGTTTGTCCCCAAAATGCCATGTATGTACACATTGATCTGTGAATTTTTTGGTTATTTTTGTTCCCACATATTTATAAGACCTTCCTGTCTCTTTGAAATTGCCCAGAAAATATTAGACTTCCTAGGATTTGACAGTTGTTTGGCTTTGAACATCTTTTAATCTAGTACAAAATAAATTGCTATGAGTTTTTCAGTGCAAACTCCTATAACTCAGTTTGCTACAGTAAATTCAAATTAAACTTTCAATTTAGTGAAATGTAAGATCTCTCATTGTAAAAGATGAGAAAGAACTCCTCTAAGATTTCAGGACCCAAGCTTTTCAATGGGAACATGGACACCACAAATGGCATGAATTTTAAGTTACAATGTAGGATTCATGAAGAGGAGTTCCCGAGAAAGACACTGCAAAGCTTCAATAATACCTTGAATTCTCCTTCCAAAGAGAGATCATAAGGGCCGGCCAAGTAGCTC
The DNA here is from genome assembly GCF_000260255.1 of Octodon degus. Classification (NCBI taxonomy): domain Eukaryota; kingdom Metazoa; phylum Chordata; class Mammalia; order Rodentia; family Octodontidae; genus Octodon; species Octodon degus. The sequence goes on from NW_004524589.1 coordinate 11,704,047, forward strand.
AGCAGATTAAAGTGCCTGAAAGCAGGTGCAGGAGCTGGCAGTTTCATCCCCAGGCCTGCCCTGCCAGCCCACCCCCAGGGTGCGCTGAGACAGCACTTGAGACTGGGCGTGGTGGCGCATGCCTGTAATCCCAGCACTTGGGAGACTGTAAACCGGCTGATCACTACAAGTCTGACCTCGTAGTGAGACTCTGAACACCCTGTAGATCCTTCCCGAAAATACAAAAACAAACAAACAATAACAAACAAAGATTGATCATAGTGGATCTGGATATACATCTAGCGTCACTGCAAGAGATCAGTTCTTATTAGGTCTACTTATTCAACAGAAAAAGAACAGAAACCATCCAGGCAACAGGAAAGCCCTGGAGCTCTCTATCAGTGCTGTTTGGAACTACTAGGCCCAAGGAAGGAGGAAGACTGTGCAGTCATCAAAATTTGATTATTAATTTAGTGAAAATCAAAAGTTTCCTCATTCATTATTTAACCATACAGATAAGGACATAATTGTACAGCAGCTTCACATGTGAATCCACCCATACCTATTTCCCTTTAATATGCACTGAAATATATATTCAGCATACATTAAAAAGCATAAAAGATAAAAATCGCTATAATATCTACTTGTTATGATTTGTTTCTGTTTGTGATTCATAATAATTTTATTTGTTTGGGGAACTGGTGTAGATTTAAAAGCATATCTTGATCATTGTTGGTTCCCTTGTCCACTTTCATCTGATCTCCTTCATCACCTTCAAAATTTCTGCTTCACTGTTTTCTATCATCTAAGTTTTGGTTTTTTGGGATGGGTGGGTTGGGGAGTGGCTCAGCCCAGGACGGGCATGGTATGTGGGGCCAGGGATGGAACCATGGTCCTCTGCACCGAAGCAAGCACTTTAGACTGCTGAGATGTCTAGCTGGCCCTCTTCTAAGTTTTAAGAGTATTTCTATCCTAAAATAATGTAATGAAATAAAGCAGGCCAAGCACAGGGCTATAATCCCATAATCTCACACTCAAGAGGCTAAGGCAGGAGTATCTCCATGAGTTGAAGGCCAGCCTTGGCTACATAGTGATTGGCAGGCCATACTGAACAACATAATCAAGATAGTGCCTCAGAAATTATAACTCATTAGAATTCATTTATTCAAGGACTTACTTAAAATCTAATCCTCACATCATTTCATACATTTTTCATCATTTCTAC
>NW_004524589.1:11706095-11710150 GCF_000260255.1 Octodon degus
TCACAGAAAAAGAGTTGGATGGAAAGGGGAGACCTTAAAGCACTTTAAGTCTTATGATTATTACTAAGACTCAGGCATTCTTTTTCTCGTGAAAATACTCCTCCTAGATTGTGGCAAATCGTTGGATATTTCCAAAATTGAGATCTTGTTGGAAGAGAAAACTATCAGGGGCCCTTGTTCTGGCATGCTTTCTGGTCTTGAGTTTGTTTTGTGCCCCTTGTGCCCCAAGTGAGGTCACAAAGTTGATGTTTCCTTAAATGTTCTTGGTGTAAAAGTGACATTTGCTTGTTTGCTTTATGTCCTAACCCACTTTTGCCTACTATGTCTGTTCTGTCTAGAAGCATCTTTAAAATGTTGAAGAAGATGATATTTTCAATGTATTTTTTATGATATAGTTATTTGAGTTCAGTTTGCTTCAAAGGTATAGAGAGATGCAGAAGAGAAAGACTGAAGAATCAATACATGATTTTAGATGCAAAAAATTCTGAGCAAGAATATGTTTTTAAAAAAAACCTGTGAAAGGAGAGTGATTGAAAATACTTGAAATCAGGTAGAAGTGATGAAGACTTTTGACAACGATAATTTGAATACAAGTGGAAGAACATGTCTGAATAGGAGTAACTATTGTGATTAATTCACAAAGGTGATTTACAAACCCTTCAGTCTCTCACTGTCTCTGTCCTCCCCCATCTCTATCTTTGTCTCTAAGAGAGTAGAGGCTTGTATGATGCATTTGATTTCAAACTTTGGGTGGAAATCCTGAATAATCCTACCATTTTCTTTTCACTTTACAAGACTGAGTATGTGTCCAACAATAACCTACTCCGAGATATAAATCTAACCCTATCCTTGGCATGGTGCATAGCAAAAATGAGTGTGCATGTCCAATGACAACCCACTGTGGAACATAAATCTGAATTGTTTTTGTAAAGCAAATATACCTGTGAATAGAGAGAAAGCTATGAAAGTTTCTCATTTTGTAACTGATTTCTATTTCCAGCTTGGCCAACTTCACACACATACTATAAATATTTTTTTTAGTTTTTTTTCAACTCAGTGGATAAAACATTTGAAATTACTTCAAGGACAACTTGGAAGATGATGAGAAATAAAGGAAAGGAGGAAAGAGTAGAGGAAAGTGAAAAGCAAGCTAATGATTTATATAAGTGAATGGAAACAAAATATTCTGGCCTTAAGAATAAGTAAATCCAGAGTTTTTATTCAAGTGTATGTTCCTCTGTCTTTATTATTATCTTTCCTATTCCTTGAATTTGCAGTTGTAAACATTTATAGCAATGTACTTTGGAATACACAGGGTAGAAGCTTAGCATATGGGAGTTCAAAACCACTTACAGCTTCATCAGGAATGTTGGTTTGTTGTTGTCAAAACCATAGTCCTACAATACTGGGCCTTTTTTTTTGTCACATATCACTACATTCACAAAAATATTGAATGGGGCCATTTTTCCTTGACAGAGTGCATCATAATTTCTAACTTCTCCAGTCTAGTTAAGGACAGCTATTAGTCTCTATTTATCCTTGTGTCACATGTTACTAACCTTGCAAAGTATAAATAAATGACCATTTTGTTGTGAAAAAGAAAAAAAGAAAGATACTGAAAGAGTAAATGAAATCCAGAAGCTAGAATAGATATTGAGAAGGAGAAAGAAACTGTTGAAAAGAAAATAATGACTGTATTAAGGGAAAGGAAAAATGAAAGAATAAAAGGGGGAATATACAATTATATTAGCTATCATATATATGTATATATATTTACATATATGATATATGATAGCTAACATAATTGTACTACTGATTTATATTGGTTTATTGAAAGGAACAGTTAATGTCTAATTACTTGATACTTTTACATATATAATTCTTATTTATTTTATTTTATTTTATTGAGAAACAAATATCAATGAGACAGTTTTCAAAACTGATTAATAGGACAGTTTCAATAATTAATCCATTGTGCATTGTTATCTTCTTAGTGGTTATCCATGGTACAAGATGGAGACAGAATATCCTATCTGAACACTATTAGTACAAATCTTTCTTCACATTGAATTAAGCGAAAGTAGCTGTATATCTATCCTAACTATTCTACATAAACAGATACAAAATGGTCCTTCCTTTGTATCCCCTTTTTTGTTTAATCCTGTCAGAAATGGATATTCCATTGGCATCTAAATGCTATAGGTGCATGAATTCAGCAAAATAATCCAACACAGTCCAACAGTCTACAACAGTAGTGGGTTATCCGCAGAAGCTGTTGACTTGAGCCTTTCACAGCTCAGCATATTAATATGGCTTTACTTCATATACCTCATTTTTTATACTTTTCTGCTAACGGTTAAGACCAAGATAAAGCAAGACCTATATAACAAGAAATGTAACTTTTGTATCTGATAAGGTCAGTCAAGTACCCTCAGGAATTATCCTGTAACTGTACCGCAGTTTGCAGATCCTTGGTCAGTGTCAGCCATGTGGATGAGACACAGCCATTGCTTGACCAATTTACTCTCTGTGAAAGCCTGAGAGAAGCTTTTCTCTCCAGTTGACTCTCATTAGGCACACTCTTTGTCATCAATCACATTGCTCTGTGGCCCCATAATCTCCTTGATCAGAAAATTTGGGATACAACTGAGTTACATTATGTTACAGTATAGGTTCTCCTATGTCCTGAGTCTTCACTGACCTTCAAAGGCTAGGGTCAATATGTTGGCTGTCCCTACAGCCCTTCTATTTCTCTAATTTGTGGTCTGCAAATTTAGGTTGTTAACCCTCCAGAGGAGAAGCTTATTATTACCCTACATCTTATGCAGTTGGGTTTAACCTCACTATCTGTCTGAATATCAAACATCTATATCTGGTAACCTGAACATCTACTTTAAAATAACAATATGCAATATAGTAACTTTTGTTAATTACAAAAATAAATAAAAAATAAAAATTTCTAACTTCTGCTGTGCTCAAAATATTTCCTGCTTGCATATTTTCAAAGTACAGAAAGTGGGAAGGTAAAGAACACAGAGCACTGAGCCACTTTTGTGCCTATGAGGAATCAGAAGGTTGAAATTTTAACCTCAGTGACTCATTAATTTTCACCTTCTCAAATTTATTTATTTATTTATCTTTTCAATCTCTTTTTGTTTTAACTAGTTAGTTTTGGGAAACTTCAGTGTTTTATTTGATGCTAAATGATTTTTTAGATGCTAAAATTTAAAAAAAATTGACAAAGAATAAAAGGACTCTTTCAAAATAAAACTAGAAAAAAGTAGCTTCGTTTTTCTTTCTCTTTAATTTTTCTCTTTTATTGTCCTTTATTTATCACTTACTATTTATATCTACACATAGCAGTATGTTAAAAATTTGTAGTCCACGTTTCAGTTTTCCTTTTATTAGGTTGTGAAATATATATAATACATAATATTACAGACGTTTGCCAAATATTTGGAAGAAATTAGCAAGCTTAAAATTCTAGTATAAAAAATTAGCTAATCAAATCAAAATAGTCAACTAAAAAGGTTTAAACTTCAAAGTTTTTTGTTTTCTAGCTTGATAATTATATTTTTCAACTTCAGAATTATTAAGTGCTTCTAACTTCTCTCTCTAAAAAAATCTTTTCATATTATTTTTATGATTTGATTAAATCACTTATGTGTACTTTTTTAGCTCACTGAAATTTTTTATATTATTTTTAATTCTTTGTCAGACCAAATGAATATAGAATTTCATGAAAAATTATTGAAGAAAGATAATTCTATGTTTTGGCAATCCTATTACTGGCTATACATTCCAAATAAATAAAATCTGTAGTTTAAATATTTCTGTATTCTAGTGTTCATTATGATGTCATGCACAAATGTTCTGTGTGTGTACATAGTGGAATATTCTTCAGACTTAAGAAGTAATAAAACCTTGTCATTTGTAAAAGTATGGATGAAAGAAACTAGAAAATATTACTGTGAAAACCACGTATACAAAAGCAAATAAACCATGGTGTTACTTATATGTGCAATTTTTATTTTACTTATTTTATTTTTTATTTT
>NW_004524589.1:11710935-11752335 GCF_000260255.1 Octodon degus
TTAATTTGATTTAATAATCATTTTATAATGCACAAATATATTCATATATCTATGTAAATAATACTTCAATAAAGGTGGAAAATATGATAGTCTTAAGTTTCTTTTCTATCATTCATTCACTCACTCATTCATTCATTCATTCATTCATTCGTTTGGTGCAGGGTCTCACTAAGCAGCTCAGAATAGTAGTGATCCTTCTGTCTCAGCCTCCCCAGCTCTGGGATTACAGGCAGCCACCACCACAATCAGTGGTATCAGGGATCAAGCCCAGCTCCTTGCATTTATCAGGCAGGTACTTAGATGGTTGAACTATTTCCCCAGCCAGATAGACTTACATTAGCATCCATAATATTTGACAAATAACATAGTAAATAAATACTTTCCATAGATTATAATTGTTTGTACATATATGAATATTCATATAAATCTGGGTAATTTTAAATTATTTCATTTCAGCCACCTAAAGAGTAAATTCTTATTTTCTAAGAACCTCTTGCTGGAAATAGATTCATGACTCTGTTTTCTGGAGTGTGGTTGGAGTTAAAGCTACATGGAAAGGAAAGTTAACTTCTCCTCTAAGCTCAGATGTATACAGGGACCTATCTCACATGTATAGCCTAGGAGAGAAATTAGATGGACTGTTAAGCATCAGGGTTGTAAAGAGCAGAAATGTTAACTTTTTATGTAGCACCTAAGAGTTATGAATCACTTGCTTTATAGCTTAGTCCCATCTGAGGAAAGAAGTTCTAAATTGCTATTTATTCTGTCTAAAATCAAGCAGTCAGAAATGTGACATAAATTATATTAATGGATTGGGTCAACTGCTGACCTTTAAGTCCTCCTCAATTAATCTCTGTATCAAAATGAAAAATATGACCTCAACAAAAAGACCCAATGATCTAAATGTAGTTATCACTTCCCAAAAGTCTCTGGTTACTTCATGATGACCTAAGAATTTCATATCCACTTCTGCCTTCTTGTGTGCTTGATCTTGTGTGAGTGGTACATATGGAATGTTTGCATTTTTTGTTTACAAAATCAACTGAGACACCATTCTCATTATAATTTTCACACATGCTTTCTGTGATCTGGATGACCTTAACTTATTAGCCTTCAAAAACCAGTGCAAAACAAATCAAACTTTCAGGCCATGCCTGCCTTTCATATTAGATTGTTTTCTCACAGTCCCCCTGCTTTAAGCTTGCTTTACATATCCTGAAACCTGCATTACCTAAGTGCACCAGTGTTTGTCATTTTGCATCAAGATTTATGGGAGTTTCTTGCCCTTTTCTGCTGTAGTTCACTGCTCTAGAACTAAATCACTGTGAAGCCTGCTCTGAAGCTTACACTTGAATAGACCTGTCATCCCTTCCTGGAAACCAACCTTCGCCTTGATAATCTATGGCATCTGCCTGCCCAGCTTTCTCTTATTCTCATTTATTCTTTGGCATGATAACCCTTTGATTTGAAACTGTGAATTACTACTACATGGAATACAACCATGTTTTTATAGGAACACTGGGAGAAGAAAAGTGGTTGTTACAACCAAAGAATAAAACAAAATCATAAATCAGGAATTAGGGAGGACAGCAAAAACATTTTCAGGAGGAATAATTTTTATCAGATCCTTGGATGAAATATAAAATCTGATCTTTCTTTATGTCTAGACTTCATGTTTATTTTCCAGATTTTAAAACAGAATCCATTTTTAAGCTGGCCAGAAAAAAGTTGAAACTGATAAATTATTAATAGTAAACATGCCAAAGAATCTTAAATCAGAATGATACAGCAAAACCGATTTACCTTGGTGCTTTTTCCAGCTCATTTTACCTGCATGTAAGCAAAAGTTCTTATGCTCCTGTAGACAGACTCCAAAGTTTTATTTGTAACTAAGATTTTAGAGATCCTATTATTCATAAACCATATGCTTGCATTAAAAGGTTTATTATCTGACACAAAGATGATTTTTAACAACTTGTTTTCATGCATAAAACAGTAAGTTTGAAATAACTTAATGTATTTATTTTCTAAAACTATGTTCTTGGGGATTTAGGTTACATTCTTAAGAATTCAAACTCTTTGTGTTAATGTAAGCACAGATTTTTTTATCAAATTTTTATCTTTTTTTTTTTTTTTTTTTTTTTGGTGGAACCGGGGATTGAACTCAGGCCCTTGTGCTTGCCAGGAAAGCACTTATTTCACTGAGCCATCTTCCCGGCCCCCTACCATTTTTGGTTTCTGAGAACTAGAAGTAAGTACATGAAAATATTATTTAAATCATTACTTGTAAAATAATATAAAGACAGTAACTTATGTGAATAAATGTATGAAAAGTCATGAAAGTATGTGCTGATAAGAAGATAATATACTTTCAACACTAGTAGCATAGAATACTGAAATTAAGCATCTCAGGTATTTCTCTATTTTTGTTAATTACAAATTTTGTTAGGCTGGTCAGGTAGCTCAGTGGATTAAAGTGCCTGCTTAGGCAGGTGTACGGACAGGGGTCTGATCCCAGTGTGCTGTGCTGGCCCTGCCCCTAGGGTGCACTGAGGCAGCGATTGAGACTGGGCATGGTGGCACTTGCCTGTAATCCAATCACTTGGGAAGCTGAAAACAGGAGGGTCACTACAAGTCTGATCTGTGCAGTGAGATCCTGTAGACCCTGGACTAAATACAATAAAATAGATAAATAAATTTTGTCAAATTTTTTACATCTTCATATAAGTAAGTTGTTTCTTGAATAGATGCAAAAGGAAAATAATGTGCTTATTTCACATTTCAAAATCGGTCTTCAGAGCTCTGGGAATATTAATACTAAGTTATATCCCAGTTAAGTTACAAATAAGGGTTATTTATAAACAGATTAATAGCAAAATTTATGTTGACATCAAATGATAGGTCCTGTATCATTGCCTGAGTAGGCCATGTGTACTCATATCTAAAAGGAGGGTGAAAATTACTATAAGAACCAAATGAAAGGATGAATATTTATCTTCTGGATGAGGTCTGTGTACTCTTTTTTTCCTCTTAAAAAATAATAAAATGTAATAAAAATCTAGGTCATAGCTAAATAGCTTTATAATAAGTAAGAGTTATTTCACATTTTCTGATAAGACTACATGTTATTAAGGAATTTTTACATAAGAAAATATATGATCACACTAATTGTACTAATTCACTAATCTCTAAAATATAGCCTGTTCCATTCTACTCATCAAAATACTGGAATTTCCTTGTTAATAAATAAGATAAAATCTTATGTTTTAATAATCTTTCTTGATCAATTTTATTTCCTATGTGTATAGTAATCCATTATGTAATTTAAGCACATATAAAATACAATACTATTCTCAGTGTTATATTATTGAAGCAAATTTAATTATTTTAAAGAACACATTTAGTAGTATCTAACACTATTTGAAAGTATAGTATCTAAATAATTCAAATACTTTCAACATCGTTAAACATTTAATTTCATAGTTTTCTAGGATAGAATCAGTTAAAAAAATATTTTCATGGCACAGTTTGTTTTAAATGAATACCTCTTGTACTTCATAAATCTTTTTCAATAAATTACACAGATACCAATTATTCTAAAGATTACACATTATTTAATCATAGTGTTACAATTAAAAGCCCATTCTCAAATAAAACTGACAAAAGTAGTAAATTTAACAGGGCCTTTCCAAATTCTAAGTAAATAAGGGCAGACTGAACTATGCAGCAATGCTCTATCTCTAAAACAACAAAAATTCTGTTGAAATATTTTACCTTTCTTTTTTTTTTTTTTTTTTTTTTTACAATTCTTACTTTGAACCTCTCTGATAAGTAGCTAAGTTGTGCAATTGAATTCCACATATAGGCAAGTACATAAGACTTTTCAAAAATATAAATGTGAATGTGGACTGGTGGTTGAGACTGGGTAGATCAGAAGGGGGTGATGACAAAAGGTGGATCAATGGATGTGGTCACTGTCAGAACTCACATGACAATATTCAGAGACAGATGACTTACTCTCTGACTTGGGGTTTCAGAATGCGCTTGTGTGGGTTCTTTGCTTTTGGCCTTTTGTGGCAAATTCATATCAGAATAGAAGTACTGACTTCACGGAGACCAGAAAGCCACACGGTGGAGGAAGGGAGCCCTGGGATCCTCTTCAGAGGCAAAGGCAGGACCCTCGGGACCTCTTTTCAGTGTCCCGGGACTGAGCTCATATATGGCCCACTATACCCAAGTCCACTACTGGTAACCAAACATTCAACATGTGGACCCTTAGAGGAAACTAAATATTCAAACTAATAGGTACAAATCACAGGTAAGTAGGATTAGAACCTTCTAGAGTGCCATCACTCAATGGGATCACAAGAAATAGCAGTGACATAGTGAGTATTTACAAAAGGGAGAATAGCGGATATGGTAAGGTTTTGGTACAAGAAACAATACTTGATTGATCCTTTTAAGCTTTTTCAAACAATATGCAATGCATAAAACTACCAAGTCTTTACATGTTCCTCCATTAATATGTGCTTTTTATGTCTCACTTAAAATAAATGTACATATATACAAATGAATATTAAAATTAGAATTTCAATATCTTTGAAAGTGTCTTAGATGTTTTATATTTACTCACTTATCTAGTATGTTAAAGACACTGAAAACATGTGAATAAAGTAAAACAAAATTATAGTACAGTGCTTTATCTCAGAACTCTGCTGTGTAGCTCCTTTCTCTAGCGCTATTTATCACAATGATTTTTTATTAATTTTTGCAATAAATAATGAAAACAATAAGAAAGCAATGACTTTGGTTAGTGGCATTTAGAAGCAGATTTATCAGCTCTACACCAAAAGAGAATAATAAGGGCTCGAACAGTATGCATAATTGAATTCTGAGGTTCAAATTTTAAATCTACTTTACTGAACCAGAGAAAAATTTGCAATGAATAAAGATCAGGCGCAATTTTTTTATTCAAGTATTTTAAAATTGGATAGACTGCAAACATATGCATAATGTCAAGCATTTGCACATTCCTCATTGCTGCATTCTAGCCAGAAAAGGCAGCAGGATCCCAGTAGGATATTTAATAATTGAATAAGCCTGACCCCTTATGCTGTTACCTAATTCTCTAGGGACCCTGATAGTCCAAAGAAAAATGATATGCTGATTCTGAATGTACTGAGCTAGTCTTAATTGTGAGTGAACCACGTTTCACTGCTTTCTGTTTGTTTAAATTGGCTAATTTCCATACAGAAATGCAGAGCTCAGCAATTTTTGCAGCATGATTTCTTTTCTTAATGTAATGAAAAGGAGTCAAGTTTTCACACTCTAGAGGAAGCTCCTTGAGCCGTAGCAAACACATTAGTGTTTTGAAATTCAACTGTGTTTTACTCAAATGTTTGCTCTTGGGAGCTTGATGCATTACCTTGTGGCATAGGCTGAATATTACTGCTTCTAAAGATATTTTTTGGTTCTACTCTAGAAACAACAATTTGATCAAACTTTTCCTCCTTCCTTTCTTCATGTCACCTATCATCCTATATGGACTGAATGTTAAGATACATTGGTGCACTGGTCTATTTTATTTTAATCAATAATCCACCTTTTTTAAAGTCCTTTCTATACCATCCAGGTATATACCACAGTCTCAACCAAAATATGGTAAAGATGGGAAAAAAATGCTACTTGACAAAGTATATCATTTCAGTTTTTTCTCAAGCAGCAAAATTTATCAAAAGATACCAGTTTTCACATTCGTGAAAGACAGAGTTAAGTTTTTTACTTTCAGCCTTAATAAACAAGAAGAGTAAGAAGTGTGGCTATGTCCAAGGACATTGTAAAAGCCACCAGAAGGTATAGTGACAGCTCATGTGTGACGAGTAGGGATGTGAGCTGGGCTTCTCACACTCTCTGTGCACTAGCTAATTTATGAAGTTTTCCACCTCTAGAGCATAGAGACTATACCTTATTGTCCGGGGCCTGCTACCAACATAACTAAAGTAAGCATTTGGGGGCACTTTATGTAAGGACAGACAAGACAAGTGGTTGATGCAGCCTTATCTTTTAAAGGGCAGCCAGCCACAGATACAAAACTTGCTTAAGTAACATTAATGACAAACAAAACAAACAGAACATACTAGCCTACCTCTATTTGTATCACCAATATATGTCCTTTTTTTCTTTTTTTGCCTGTTTCATTCTAATCAGTAGTTTTTTCATGGCTTATCACTAGTTCATAATTTATATCCATGACAAAACGCACAGTAATGTACTCAGTCCCTAATGTTTGGTGATCACCAATGGTAGCACATCATTTCCTCCTCTAAATGTACACTTCAGTAGATTTCCCACCATGCCCTTCGACACTCGTCATTGCTTTATGGCCCCTTTGTCCTTTGATTTTACCAGTTTGAAAACATCCTTCATACCAGATTATGTCAAACCTCTTTTCATGTCTCTATTGATCATGTTTCTCTGGCATAACAGACTAGATGCAATAAATATATAATTTATATATGTATATATGTAGTTTTCATGTATATGTCATATTGCCTATGTATAAATGGAATTATACATGAATCACATTTAATTTGTTAATTTCCATATAGAAAAATAATTTGGACACACACACAGACACAGACATAAGCATGGACATACTCGGGCTTCCTAGGTAGACTTACACAATCAGAGTGCACAAGGACCCTCTCTCTGTGTACAGGAAAGCCAGAGTTTAGCAACTGCTCATTCTCAGGAGGTAGAATCTGTGGATCACGAGGGACGAAGGACAAGCACCCCTCAGAGAGCAAAGGCCAGGATGCTGCAAGAAGCGCTCCCCATGTGAGTTTGCTTTGGAAGAAACTGGAGTCTGCTTTCCTAAAGAGTCTGTTTCCTGTTCCTGACTTCCTTCTCCTTTCCTTTATCTTCCATTCAGGCCATGCATACAGGACGGTGCCACCCCCAGCCGGGTGGATCTCCCCTTGCCAGCTCACTGAGTTACACTCCAGTCACCTCTGGAGAGATCCCACAGACATGACCAGATGTGATTTATTAATTTAATAGATGATTCTTTTTTTTTATCAGTGCCTGTCTACCTTACATAAGGGATATATTCTTTGTAGAAAATCAGTACAAGTTAATCTCACATCTTTTTTGCTTTTCACTTCCCTTGTTCTCCTCTGCTCCCTTCTGAATCCCTTTACTTCTAGATACTGTTCTCATACACAAAGTGTAACTCTGTTTTCTTTTCCTTTTGTGTTTGTTCATTTGCTTGTTAGCTTGTCTGAGGCAGAATCCCATCATGTAGTGTAAGCTCACCTCGAAATCACTATGTAGCCCAAGACAGCTTAGAACTCTCAGTCATTCTCCTGCCTCAGTCTCCTGAGCACTGGAATTATAAGCATATGCTACTACAACCAGAATTTTGGAGTTTTATTTTGATTTTTGTTTTTGTTTTCTATTATTTATCTTTTACTCTGTTATTAAGATGTTTCTTAATCCAGTTAAGTTGACTTGTTACAATATTGGTATCCAACTATGTCTGAATTAACTTTTCCAGTACCCTAATTTATTCTAGGTTTTTAAACTGATAACTCAGACATACATCTCAAACTCAGAACTTCAAGTGAATATATATGTAACTTTTAAATGATTTTTGTTCAATTTATATTTGTGTGTTTAGCTCAAATTTACCCCTACACAATATACTTACCTCATTTTAATATCTACTGCTATCTTCTAGTAAATATTCTCAAGCTGAGGTTTTATTTATGGATTCAGTAGAAATAAAAATAGGACAACTAGCTATTAATTAGTACCAATTCTTCTTTATTTCTTCTTGATTTGAATTTTTGAAATGTATTTAAAATTTATATATCAATTCAATTTTCCTACCTGTGAAATATTCTTACATTATATGTTTTATATTATAGTAATTAGTGAAAAAATATTTTACCTTTGTTTTAAATTTGTTTCCTTAGTGCCTGCCAAACAGCTAGTGAATTAGAGCACCTGCAAGCAGGTGCAGGGGCTGGGAGTTTGATCCTTGGGCCTGTGGTGCTGGCTCTGCCCCCGGGGCATGATGAGATGGCAAGTGAGACTGGGCATGGTGATTCGCACATGTAATTCCAGCTCTTGGAAGGCTATAAACAAGGGGATCACTGAGAGTCTGATCCAGTAGTGTGACCCTGAAAATGCTGTAGACCCTTCCCTAAAAAAAATGCAAAAAAGTAAAGAAAAATAAAATAAAATAAAAATAAATAAAATTTTACCTTTTAATTTCAGTCAAAATAATATATTTTGATTTAAATAAGCACAATTGCCTTGTTATGTCATTCTGGGAAATTTTCCATCCTTGCTCCCTCTCACTTTCTGCAGCCTTCATTCTCATCTTGACTTCTGTTCATTGAGCACATCAAGCCCTCTTCTGCCTTGGGAGTTGTGAATGTGCCAGTTCCCCAAACTGGAATGCATTTCCTATAGATGGCAATAAAGCTTACTCTCTTACATTTTGAGGTAATTTATCAAAGGTCAATTTTTCAATCAGTAATGGTTTTAGCAGCCAATTGAAAACTGAGCTTTGTCCCCCACACGCATCATTCCAATCCTATATCTTGCCTCATTTACCTTTTACAGTACGTAGTAAGCCTATCGGCGTCATAATAATTTACCACAAACCTGCTGGTGTGAAGCAACCCAAATGATTGTCTATCGTTTTGTAGCCGATTTAGCATCAGCTTCTCTTGACTCAGATCCAATCTCTGCCAGCTCTCTGTTATTTTGTGAAGTTTTGAGGGGGGATGCTTCCTTTTCATGGGAGTTGATGGTGGAATTAAATCCTTTTGGTTGTAGGAATGAGGTCATCAATTTCTTATTGGCTACAACCTGAAAGGCTGTTAATAGCTTTGATATAATTCCCTGTTTTTTGTCTATCTTGCTTTTTTCCATATTCAAGGACAGTTAATTTAGGGTGAGTTTCTCTAGCGCAGAATCTTCTAATACTTCTCATTGCCATATTTTTAACACAATCTATGAATTTTCTTTCCTCCAAGAATCACTATTACTGTACTATATCTGATTAAATACTGAAGAATAATTTCCTTGTGAAAGAGATTAATAGAATTTTCAAAGTATCTTTTGCTATGTAACATTGAATTAAATGAGTCTAAGAGTAATAGCATCTTTTGGAGGACTATTAAAATATATACAACTCATTAAGTAATTCTGTTTCCTCAGATTGCTTCTTCTCAATCTAATGAAACCTTATTAAGAAAAAAAAAAACATTTTCCATTTTAACTTCTTTGTAGTAAGCACCAAAAAGAATGGCTAGCTTATCATATGTGATCATTAAATAATTGTTAAATAAATATGTATCAGGAGAATTAATAGGCAATTGTTTTATTTTTATATTCACTGAATGCATAAATAATATTTTAGGAACAGATTTCTGTTCACTTCTAACAAAAATATTACATTGTTATCTAAATTATATTCAGTAAGCATCTCAAAATTGCACAAAAGTTTTAAAACTGTCAGCAAATTGTAAGTTTTTCCTTGAAAAGAGTATTTTAGTTATTCTAAAGCAAAATGAGATTGAGTCTTTATTGGAATTAACAATTCATGAAATGTACCATTTTTCTTATAATCTTACATACAAAGTATTGTTGAAAGAATTTTGATAAATAGATCAAAGACACTTGCTTTCAACATCAAATGAAAATATTCTTCTCTCTATTTTGCATTTTTTTAAAGTTATGTGGGAAGCACTGGGCTGGTGAGATAGCCCAGCTGACTTAGCACTTGCTTAAGTAAGCCGGGGCCTGGGGTTCGACTGGGTGTTGTGGCGTGTGCCTGTAATCCCAGCACTGGGGAGCCTGAAAATAGGAGGATCACTAAGAGTTGGAGCTGCATGGTGAGACCCTGTATAAAATAAATAGGTAGATAGATAGATAGATAGATAGATAGATAGATAGATAGATAGATAGATAGATAAACTACATGGGAAGAAGATAGACAGCAACTTAATCTGAGTGCAAAAATCGTTTCCAACACTGCTATTTCAAAGGAACGGCATTGTAGCCTTCATACTGGTCAGCATTCGAAATGAACTATATAGAGATATAAATTTTCTAATCTATTTTGTTTTCGTACTTCATCTTGAAACATATTTTAAATTTATTCCCTCCTAGCCATTGGCCTCAATTAGCAATAGAGGGTAAGACGATGGTTGCAGTTACGAATTTTTCCATAATGAACCTTCCCAATATATGCATTTATGTAACCTGTTAATTTATAGGGAAATGTTCTTTTGTTTTCAATGCTTTCTGAGGCAGAAAGGGTGATAATTTTAAGAATGGTGAAATATACATCTTATTAAAGTACATATTTACTGCTCAACAGTGAGTATTTGATCCTAAATGAATAGATCACATAAGACAAAAATTAAATTCCTATAATGTGAATAGCAAATACATTCATTTGGTCACAAGCTTGTACTATCTTAAGTGCTGTATATTAAACAAGCTTCTAACAGTGAAAACTCAAGATATGAACCCAAGACACAAAAGTTACACTCACCTGCTCTGATGATCATTTGCAAGTCCCATCAATTCTTCTTTGTCCAGTGATTCTTCCAAGAGAATGCAACATTTTCTTGATTTTTTTTTTTTTTTTTCGGAACCAGGGATTGAACTCAGGCCCTTGCACTTGCCAGGGAAGTGCTTATTCTACTGAGCCATCTCCCCGGGGCCCCATTTTGTTGATCTTAATCTTCAAGTTCTACATGTTGCCTTCTCAATTTTCAGTGCTAGTATATAGCCACATCCCCACCCCCATCCATTTGCCCATTTCTACCTGCTACAGCTATTATTTCTTGCACAAGTACATGGCTGAGTATTCTGGTTTTTATCCTGGAAAGAATAAACTCAAGGCTTTGGATGGATGCAACTAGGGACCATACTCATAAGTGAAATAAATCAGACCCACATGTGTAAACATCACATTTTCTCCCCAGTGTAAGAACTTGAAAGAGAGCCGGGGAGATGGCTCAATAAAATAAGCACTTGCCTAGCAAGCGCAAGCGCCTGAGTTCAATTCCTGGTTCTGCCAAAAAAACAAAAACAACAACAAAATAAAACCCTGAAAGAGTGAATAAAATCCAAGAGGCACAACAGATACTGTGACAGGGGAAGAAACTGTTCAAAGGGAAGGAGCAACTGGGATAAGAGAAAGGAGGAAAGAAATAAGCAAGGGAATATACCTATATACCTACACACACAGGATAGGTTCGGATAATTGCACTGGTGATTTCTTTCTTTTATATTTATGTATTTGGTACAGAATCTCACTATGCAGCTCGGACTCATAGTGATCCTCATGTTTTTACCCTCCCCAGTTCTGGGATTACAGGCCTGCATCACCTCACCCAGGATGGATGGCTGGCTCAGCATGCCCGGGGGTGGGGCCAGCGCAGCACGTGGAGCCAAGGATTGAACCTGGGTCCCTGTGCTTGCCTAAGCAGGCGCTTAGTCCACTGAGCTATCTCTCCATCTCTCGTATTGCTGATTTCTACTAGGCTATTGAAAGGAACACTTAGTGATTTTTTTCTTTTTAATTTTTTAAACACATTTTTCATTGTTATACATGGTAATCTGAGCAACTTACTTGAGGACAAAAATATGCAATGTAACAATCATGTTTGAATTCCTATCATCTTGTTTAGTGAAATTTTGTATCTTTTCTAATATGTAGAATATGTATGCATATATGTACACATATATGTATACATATTACTAATTTTTAGTCTATTAATAAAGAAGACCCTATCTAGCTGATTCTGCTAGGCATTTTGTGCTTATTGGGAGAAAGGGGAGCAGGGAGAGTCAGTGTAGTTGCTGCAGTGGTGAAGTGAAAATGCCAAAACTACAACTTGCTGATAATGATGGCTGCAATGGCTCCTTTATCTTATTTTCAAACTATTCGTCCTCATCTTTCCAGTTTAATTCCTGGATTTCTAACACTCCAAACTGCTTTAACTCTGTTTAGGCCTACAAACGTTTTCTGCTACTACAAATTTAGAGCTACTTCCTCCTCATCCCTTTCAAGATTTATCTTTCTTTTTTGAGATTAAATTTCATGATCAATGGTTAGCCACTTTCCTGCAGAAGCCTTTCCATACCCCTTAAGAAAAATGTCTGGCACATAAGACACATTAGAAAGGACCTGTTCAATGAATGGACACCAGGTGTATTAAACACTTCTAGGAATATAAAATGTTTAGGTGTGTTTCTAGTGCATATGCTTTACCAGAACAAGGAAAAAATGTAAGATATTGAAAGAATGCATATAAATTCACCAAACTGGGGCTGGGGATATAGCTCAGCAGCACAACTGCCTCCCTGGCAAGTGTGGGGTCCTGAATTTTACTCTGGGTACATAAAACAAACAAACAAACAAACAAACAAACAGAAAGAAAAAAAGAAATTCACTGAATATATTTGAAACAAAAGAACTGACTCAGAGGTCAAGTCACTTAGCTTGCAGTTCATTACTCTTTTATTCCCAAAGTTATGGTTTTATAAATAGCATTGTGCTCACAGGCCACTTTGACCCTTAATGACCTGCCTTCCACTGCAACAATTGCAGAACGATACATGCTTTAAGAAAGCATTTTTGATTCTAAGCTGTAAAGAGATCTAAGAACATTTTTGATACTAACCTGCTGTTAAATGCATACACACCAAGCCATACTAATCACAAATTTTCCTAATAAAAATTATTGAAAATGTACTCGTTCTGTATTGAAAGATGACAGAAGAAATAATTATAGAGTTTTAAAATACTTTTATCTTACCCTAAAATAATGAAAGCCTCTCTCTCTGAAAAGTTTGGTAATTGAAGTAGTGTTATGCTTTAGCCACTGATTCTAGTGAAACAGTAGTAACAAACTTGTATTGAAATCTTATTTCTATAAATAAATGTTTCCCCAGTTCATTTATTCTACAATATACCACTAAAGACAAATTATTATTAATATTAATTATTATTATTATCATTGTCATTATCATTATTTTAGGGCAAATTATTTTTAATTGCTTTTAAAATTAGATAAATTGGTTCTAGTCATGGTGGCAAATGCCTATAATCTCTCTACCTACAAGACTGACGTAGGAGGGTTGTGAGTTCTTTTGGGCAGAAACTCTGAGTTACATAAGTTCATTAGATGCTGAGATCTTGTCCAGAAGGAAAGAAAAAGAGAGAAAGAGAGAGGGAGCGAGGGAAGGAAAAGAAGAACAAATTATTTTCATTAGTTAAGAGCAACTTTTATGTACAAATAACATCTTAAATCATTTAAATGAGGTATATTATACTTTTTTATTCATTTTACTTAACTATTCAATATATTTTTAATCTTCAAATCTAATAATGACAAAATTAATGACTTTTTAAAAATGTCAGATTAAAAGTAGGACATTGCACTGACTCCATGCCTCGTATTTACTAAGGGGTCTGGTTCAGGCGACTTTTTGAGTGCCCTGAACTGCACAGTAAGTGTGCATGCCATTACCAGTTGTGTGCCAGACTCGTAACTTTTTCACTGTTCTGATTTCAGTGTGCCCTAAAATTTTGCGTTAGAAGCTTAGCACCCAACCCCATAAGTGGATGGTTGGATGGCTTAGATTCGGTTTGTCCTTGAAAGGTTCCTGTGTTGGAAGATGCTTCCTCAGCGCTGTGACACGGATCTGAAAGAACTATCAAAATGTGGCGCGGGCCATGTACCATTTGAGCCCTGCCCTGCATAGGGATGACTGTACCTCGCTGTGACCTCTGGATGGCTCTGTGAGGACTGTCACAGAAGCTTGTGCCCGGCCCCTCGCTCTCCCCACTACCTGCGTTGAGGTGCGATGTTTCTTTCTGCGCATATTTCTGCTTTGATGTGGTGCCACCCACCATAAGGCCTTCCCAAAGGTTGAGCCGAGTGGCCCAGCTTGATCTTGGACTCTTAATTTGTGAGGGGAACCAATTCTTTCTTTGTAAATCAAATAACTGGCCTTGAGAAGTCCATGAGATTAGGAGGTGGAGCTTGGGGAGTGAGTTACTGTTACAGGAGCTCATGAGAGAGAAGTGCTCAAGACAAGGTGAGTGGTTTAATAAGAAAAGGAGGGCCCAGCCAATAGCTCAGCACATTAAAGGGCCTGTTTAGGCAGACACAGCAGCCACGGGTCTGATCAATGGCCTGCTGTGCCAGCCCCGCCCCAGGTGGGCACTGAGAGGGCAGCTGAGACTAGGCATGGTGGCGAGAACATGTAATCCCAGCTCTTAGGAGGCTGAAAACAGGAGGAGGATCACTACGAGTCGGATCTGTGTAGTGAGACCCTGTAAACCTTGTACTAAATACATTTTAAAAAAAAAACGAGGAAGACACTGAGCTGATGCTCTCCCTCTTTTTCTCACTGCTATAATTCAGAAAGAAGGAATCCCCAGCAGCCGCCACTCAGCTTGGATGACTTGACCTCTAAAACTATGAGAGATAAAGTCCTTTATTAATTACCTAGACTATGGTTATTTTGTCCTAGCTTTACAACATGGACAAAGTTAAAAATAACCCTCAGTCAGACATGATAGCACATACCTGTATCCCAGGACCTGGGAGCTTGTGGCATGAGGATAATGTGACTTCAAAGCCAGCCTAGGCCACACCTTGAGTTCAAGAGCAGCCTGTACTATTAGTAAAACCCTATCTCAAAAAAACGGAACAATTTTAAAAAAAAACAACAACCTCTAAATTCTCCTCTACCTAGATGTGGGGCTTTTGGAAAGCAATTGCATCCCACAGGCACTGTACACATCAAATATATTAATTTTGCAAAAGTTCATATTAAATTGTTGGGTTGTGTGGCCCAGCTGGAAGAGGTGGGTTAATGTGGGGTGGTGGGCAACTTCAGAGGGCATTTCTCCTTTTCCAGCACTTCTATTTTCTATTACTTCTTTTGCAACAATATATGAGTGTTTCCTCACCCAGGGCCCACACCATGTTTTCCTGCGTTTGAGCCTACAGAACATGGACTGGAACATTGGAACTGGGAGATACAGTAACCCTCTCCTTCTTTATTGTGCTTGTTCTGCTGACAAGAAAGGTCTTCAGACATTCATTTGATTGATTGTGCAAACTTCCTTGTCAATTGCATTGTGTAAATAGACAATGGACTTGAATGAACCTCAGTTAACACATTGTCTGTACTTCACTCTTTCTTAATCTACTGTCAATTCTTTTGCTTTATCTTTATCTTCATGAACTGTAGATTTTTTCCTTTAATTACTCTGCTTCTATCATCTCATATACAACCTAAAACTTTTAGTATATTTTATAGTGTTTTATCAATCTTTCATTTAGGAAATAAATAGCATTAAATGAATACTAGTTTTACTACTGTCAAGTACTATTTTTAAATCTGTATACATAAGAACTGCATTTCCATAAATTTGTTATTTCTGCTTTTAGGTTATATGTAGAGGCTATATATACTACTTGCCTTTCTTCAGAAATAAATACTTAAATATTCCCCAAATACTGTTACCATAAGAACTCTAAAACATATTCCAGGATATTTCATCTTCATGATCATATTAGAATTTTTCTGGGCTATATACATTAGGAAAGGATTTCTGAATCAATATATTTATGTCCTTGTCTAAGTCTATGTCCATGTCTCTGTCTATGTCTCTGTCTATGTCTGTGTCTATGTCTATGTCTGTGTCTGTGTCTGTGTCTATGTCTGTGTCTGTGTCTGTGTCTGTGTCTGTGTCTGTGTCTGTGTCTGTGTCTGTGTCTGTGTCTCTGTCTGTGTCTGTGTCTGTGTCTGTGTCTGTGTCTATGTCTATGTCTATGTCTGTGTCTATGTGTAGATCTAGATCTAAGACAAGGTCTCACCGCATAGTCTAGGCTGTCCTTGATGTCACTCTGTGGCTCAGGTCAATGTTGAAGGCACAGTGATCTTCCTGACTCAGTCTCCTGAGCGCTGAAATTGCAGGAATAATCTGGATTTCACCACAACCAGCATCACAGTGTTGTATCTGAGGAGATCAGATTACTGTTCCCATAACCACATTTATACTAGCAATGAGTGGCATTTTTATTTCCACTAAAAGTTTTAACATTTTATCTTTGATTATTTTGTTTATATGATGTAGGGGCACATTTTTGTTTACAGATATGTCTGATAATATGAACAACTATTGTGAAGACAACAATATGAAATACAATAACCATTGTTGAATTCAAAAAAATTATCAGTTATGATTCCCATGTGTAATTCACTTGAGTTTCTGTTTTTTCATCTATGTTTTCTCCATTTTCTGTTATGTTTCATGCTTTGTTAGAGCTTTATAGTTTCACATTTTATATGAATTTTTCTCCTGTATTTTTAAAGCTTTCTATGTTTTCCTGAAGCTTGCTTATGTTATTTACATGATCACATATGTCAGCTTCTTATACTACTTTCTATGCTTTATGCACCTCTGTTTTAAAAAGTTCTTTCCTGTACATAATTTGTATACATTACTTTGAAGGCAAGTGAAACTGAATTCAATTTTGTAGATGCCACAATAGTCTCATCTTACTCTACTTCTTGGAGTAGTCTAATTTCTCTCCTACTTACTACTTGGTTTCTTACATGTTTATTCGAGACTAAATCCAGAAGATATGATTACCCTCTCCCTTAAACTACTCAATGTAGGTATGCTAGCAAATTCTTTAACATTAGGGGTACTTTCAGGTTTCCATATTTCAACAGGATTTTTGGCTCATATTCTTTCTAATGGTTTACATTTTTATATTCCTACTCTTGGCAGATTGTTCAGTGTTGAATCATATGTTATATAGATAGGTGATAGATAGATAGATAGATAGATAGATAGATAGATAGATAGATAGATAGAATGATAGCTCTGTATAGTCTATGTTATGTTTGAAATGTATGATCCTATTAAAATGTTTAGATTTTTAAAAAATTTTCCCTTTCTTCTGTTTTATAATGACTCATCTATATGAATATATAAACTACTTTTATGAATATTTGGAAATTAGTCAACATTTTTGCATTACTGAGCTCACTATCTGACATTACATAGAATACACTCATTTATTCTGACTTGCATTTACAATGATTGAAAATGATTTAGCAACTTAAAGTTAATGTACATTAAATAATGTCCTGTGAAATTTATGGCTTTTGTTGACAGCTTAAACTGTCTTTTATATTACTAACATTTTTATTTGTTTATCACTCTTGAAAACAAATCTAATTTATTTCTGTGAATCAATTTGCTTACCCAGGACCTTTCTAACTTTATTATTTCTAATCATTTTAAACTGAAATTAAACTTTTTTTCCTATTGCTTATAAGTACAGGTAATTTCAGTGCATTTATTTCTTTCTTAACTATCTTTTGTAAGTGTCTTATAGGGCTGAGTAGAATGCAAAGTGGCTTCAGAAGAGCTAGAAATAGTGTGAAACTTCTTTGTATTGCTTCATTTCATAAAATTAGGATAGAATTACCTTCTCCCTCAAAATACTCAATGTAGGTATGCTAGTAAATTCTTTAACATTGGGGGTACTTTCAGATTTTCATATTTCCACAGGATTTGTGGCTCATATTCTTTCTAATAGTTTGTATTTTTGTATTCCTACTTTTGCCAGATTGCTCAATGTTGAGTAATATGTTATAAAGAGCACTACTAGTTAGAATCACCATCTCAGCCTGACTTACATTTCTAACGCCTCTCAGCACATTCACATTTGACATCAAACCTGGAATTACCCCAATTCGGTAATATTTTTACTTCTAGTAACAGTTTATGCTTTGTCTGGCTTACCTATGTTTGTTTATCCTGTTCTTCAGGGTGTCATATACAGTCGATTGCTATGACTTTGTGACCTACATAATTTTTTTTTCTATTTTGCAGTTTTCTTTTCAAACATTTTATGGCTTCTTTTGTTTATAAATTTAAGGCAGTTAAAGTTTATGTTTTTTCTGTTTTTATTATCTATCAAAACGTACTATTTTTGTAACATTAATAACTTCCCCTACCAAGTTGTTGAACTGAATTTTTTCAAAATGTTTGACTATACTTATTGTATACTTGTGAATTTTATTTTATTTTATTTGCGGGGGAGTGGGAGCATCTATAGGGTGTTCATGGTCTCACTACTAGATCAGACTCATAGTGATTTGTCTCTTTATAGCCTCCCAAGTGCTGGGATTATAGGCATGCGCCACCATACCCCAACTCAGTTTCCCTCTCAGCATGCCCCGGAGGTGGGGCCTGCACAGCAGGCCTAGGGATTGAACCCCTGACCCCTGTGCCTACTTGCAAATGCTTTAATCTGATGAGTTATTAGGCTGGCCCTCCTAATTGTGAATTATAAAAGTCTAGAAAATAAATTTGTATAGTGTAAAGTTGAGATCCAATATTTTTTTGTGATCCTAATGAATTTTAGCTTATGTATTTATAAAGATTGCAGATTTTTCTCACTCAATATTTACACTGTCTCATCTTTGAAGGGGCCCTTCTCCTCTGCACACACACTGGTGTTTGCCTTAGCTAGGCCAGAAGGCAACCATACAAAGAATCATATTCCTGAATAGTGGTGTGGCAGGCCATGTTCCTGCAAAGGCAGCTGGTCAAGCCAACATTAGTAATTACAGGGCTTGCCACCTCAGGCAATGAAATAATTCTGCTATAAACAGCTATTATTCAGATACCTTCTCTCTCTTTTCTAATTTTAGTCCATCCAGCCATAGAGATTGGTGTATTTGCTAGGCCAGCGGCTGTTTTTCAGGGCTCGATCTGAAGCAACAGCCAGGAGGACATCGCTTCATCATACATTTCTTCATGTCTTTCCTACAGCAGATGTGCATTTCCTCCCTATAACCATTTTAAGACTATGACCTTTAAACAAATCACTGGAGTTTAGCTTATTCTATATTGTTTGATCTTCTAGAAAGTAAGGTTCAAAAAATGGAGCAAATCATTTTAGGAAGAAAGCCTTCTAAAATGAGATTCTAAAACTGACTTATCCACCAATTGAGGACAATAATGAACTCATAGATAATGGTATTTCAAAGGGCAACAGCTTCTGGAAATTATTACATCACAATTCTGTAATGTTATTCTTATTTTGAATTGAAATGAAATACGTATAGAGAAGAAACTATGGCACACAAATGAAAGGCTGAATTAATATAGTAAAAGTATGAAGGCAATTGCTGTAGATTAGGATTGATACTTTGACAGTACAGTGTATTGCAATTATGTCCTAATGGACTCAGACAAGTTATTTGCCAGCTTAATGAATGATTCTAAACTAGAATATATCTATGGCATCTGAAAATAATATAATTGACAGTCCAAAAATTTACTCCAATATCTTGGAAGTGCTCTACAATGACTATGAAGTGTACAACAATGAATAGTTCATTTATATGATAAATGTCTGGTAGGTGTAAAATATCTGAGTCCTAGAAAAAAATATAAGTATATGCAGTAAAAACATGATTTATTTGATTTCATTAGGTTTTCCTAGAAGATAGAAGTAGTCACCTGATACTGGCCAAGACCATCTAATTCATTCACATTTAGCAAATGTTTCATCAGAAAATATTCATTTCCTTTAAGAGTGCCCTAAGTACAAGTTGAGAAGTACACGCAGACACTAAAAGAGACAATCCTGTTTACTCATGAATTTTCAAAGACTGATGGACTTGTACTTTAGAAAATAAGTTACCATGAATTGGAGTAGATTTTACTATTATGTCCAGGAAATGCAGAATGTAATACTTAGTTGGGAGTTTATGGATATGGGACATAAAAACATACATGGTTTATTATTTGGCTAAGATATCTTGAATTAAGAGGTTTTGTCAGTAAAGGATATTAAATCCTAAGATTAACAATATTTTGAAACACATTAATTGGAGATGCTAGTTATTTCTTATAGAATGATAAAAGGCAAATGAGATTTATAGAAATATAAATGCAATATAAGTGATTAAGTATAAAGAACTATTGGGAAAATAGAATTAAAAACAAATATTCTTGCTATCCTAATACCCATAAAGATAGTGGAGAAACAGAATGCTTTCTTTTATGTAAGAATTAATCTGGAAAAAGATGTGCATCACAACGGGCTCACTAAGATTATTTCATACGTGGAAAAAAATGTCACGCTTTAATGCAGCCAAGGATATGCAATCTGTTACAATTATGATTTCAATATAAAAATTTAACCTTAAAAGGACAACATGACACCACCATTTGTCACAAACAAACATAGAATTAGTGGTTGGTGTAATCATCTGTATTCACTGTCTTTATCCAAAGCAAATACAAACCATTTTTTTTTGTCTTTTTACAGTAAGAGATCATTTTTAAAACTGGAAGCAAATAATTTTCCAAGACTGGACTTCTATGGTCCCACAAAAACTGGAAGATTGAGGTCCCATCATCCTTGCTCCTAACGTTTAAATTTGAAGAGACAACTTTTTGAGATTGAGCTCCTGAGGTCATAACACTGAAAAGCCTGTTTAATTTTCAAAGGAAGAAACATACTTAAAATTTCAAGTTTTCTAAGGTGAATGCTTAAATAAACATGATGGGAGGGAAAAAACTTCCCTTTGATTTAAAACCCTTATAATAAGTTGTGTTTCTGTTTAGAGACCCAACATGAAATTATATTCCTAAGAGTGCTCAGAACCATTCCATATTGTAAGTCAATGAAAATGTACTAGCGGAAAGACTCAGTAGTTTGAAAATTTGCAATGGCTCCTTTTCTGGCCAGTGTTAAAAAGGCTGTTTCTGGAAAAACGTAGACTATTTAATGTTACTAATGAAATAAAATCTCAGAATGGAAAAACACTTGAACTAACACTGAAAAGTTAAAACAGAGTTTCTTTAGTTTCCATAATGTACAGAACAGGAAAATGAAAATGATTGCTCTCCTTGAATCTAGAATAATCAGTGGCAAAAAAAAAAAAATAAATCCTTGAATCCTAGAGGCAATATTAATGGATGATAGGCAATGTGTATTTGTAAAACCAGAAAAACTAAAAATAAAGAGAACATATGCCAACAGCAATAATGGGAAATATGGCCTTTTGCACAATATTTTACTTTATTCTGTCTGACCGGAACCCAAACTTTGATATTGTCACTCAAGTTTCCTTGAGGAAGAATTTTGTCTGATATTAAAAGTTCAGTAAGTCAGTATTTCTCACTTAAATATTTCCACAAATATGGAATTTCATTATGATAATTATGGGCTGAGAAGAAATAAATAAAAGATTATTTAAGGACGGCTCATGGACACAAAACGCCATCATGGTCCTCTCTGAAAAACAGAGTACTGAGAAAGCTCAGTGAAAAGTGAAATTTTGATTTTAGTTTATTTTACAAAGTACCTAAAGGCTTTTCTTACACATCTACAGCTTTTCCCCCATTTAGATAAAATAAATCTGAGTAACACATGCACAACACAGACTCTCACCGGACTTCAGGTGGGACTGCGAGCTGTGCAATGTGCTAGCGTCTGCTGTATTTTCAGGAAGCAGGCATCTGAAGAGTACACAGTTCCTTCTGTCCCGTCACTAATATTGGTGGGTGGAATCCACGTAGTCTTCAGGGTTTTGCACAACTTTACATTTGTTTGTTCTCCACTTTCATCAAATATCTGATGGTAGGTTAATAACTTTGAGTTCACATGACTTGCAGTCCAAGTATATGCAAATTTCCAGATTAATTTCCGTGTTATGAAGAAGAGCTAAAGGCTTCACAACTTTGCAAAATTTATCATTGCTTTCTTGACTCTGTGATAAGTCTTGTATTCTCTTTGTTCTCCATTACCATCTTCTGGGTTCTGTATCTCCAGAGTTCCCTCTCCTGCCCAACACTCAAGCTGCAGAACACATCTATAGTGTACTTGGAAAACGTCCTTGCATCTAGGTGAGTGTATTACTCCTTATTTTCCACACTCATGTTGAGCTTTTGCTGGGCTATTTGTATGTACTCAATTAGCTGAAGCTAGTGGAATCAGATTTGCAGTGTAAAACTTACTAAAATTCTTTTAATTGTCCATTGTCCTATCCAAGGTGCATTTTCCTCATTCTGCCTCCTTAACAAGGATGACAGCACATGTCAGTCACGTGTGGGTTCACTTAAAGACCACGCTCCATAGCTTAAAGCATACAACACAAACATCTCTTTAGCAAAGATATTGACTACAGTTTAAAGCTAGCTTCTAATTGTGCGTAATGTACAAATATATTCCAAGACGGCATACCCAGAAGACAATGAATGATACCTTTATTTGTATAAGATAAATCAGTATTCCTGTTATACATATGTCCTTAGAGTAGTGCAAAATTACTTTTCCCTCAAGAAAGTAATGGCAAGTTATAAAGGTAGAACATAAAAAACGTGTTTTGTGAGACCATGTACTGACATATATTATGGCATAGGGATAGAATATATAACTCTAAACAAGATTAATAATTTGAAGTTTTACTTTCATCAGAAAAAAGGTAATCTGAGATTGGGTGTGGTGGAGTAAATCTATAATCCCAGCACTGGGGAGACTAAAAACAGGTGGATCACTACAAGTCTGATCTGTGTAGTGAGATCTTGTACCAAATTTATTAAAGAAAATGAAAAAAGGTAGTCTTTTGTAGAATTTTTTACTCCTTTGGATGGAGAAAAAAATCCATCTATAAATAACTATACATCAGGTGGCAGGGCCTGACTAAGTTCCCCAGGGACGGTAGTACACATGAAACAGGGCAGCAATTGGGTATGTCTGTATATCAAATGTTTCACTGTCTTTTCATTTTTT
Source organism: Octodon degus (assembly GCF_000260255.1). Classification (NCBI taxonomy): domain Eukaryota; kingdom Metazoa; phylum Chordata; class Mammalia; order Rodentia; family Octodontidae; genus Octodon; species Octodon degus. The sequence continues at coordinate 11,733,816 of NW_004524589.1, forward strand.
CCTAATCCTACTGTATTCTGCATATAAAAACAGAAATGCTGGATGGTGCATGACAGAAATGGAGAAATGCACAATTTTTCCAGTTTTACTAATAAAAAAGTCTTCCAAAGTACATCAGAGATGTCAGCCAGCTTTGGGTTTCAAATTTTAGGGCCACTTAAGAATTAGTTTATGTCACATAAATTTCCCTTGGTGTATTTGACTCCTTGAGACAGAAAGGCAAGATGGTGATTCATTCTTTTTTTAATAAAATAGATTTAGTACAGGGTCTACAGGGTTTTATTACATAGATCAGACTCAGTAATCTTCCTGTTTTCAGCCTCCCAAGTGCTGGGATTACTGACCCGTACTACCATGCCCATTCTCAGTGCACCTTGGGGCCGTGACAGGCACAGCACATGAGGGATTGAACCCGAGTCCCTGCATCTGCTTAAGCAGGCACTGTAGTTTCCGGAGCCCTGATTCATTCAATTTGTGAAATGTATTTACTTCAGCTCTATTTCCATTTGACTCAATAGCCCTACAAGGTGTATGTGAGCAAACACATTTTTATTCTGAAAACCATAAACCACCACCATGACAGCAATGTCATCCCAACATCTATTAGTGAAAATATCATAGAAAACTTATAACATTATATACAAAAAGGTTGGTATCATCTTAGTGTATGTACTATATATACAGTTATCAGGAAAATGGGCATAAATCTTTCAGAAAAAGGTGACAAATAACAAGGGCTTGGAATGTTACAGGACGGTTCTTACTAAAGGTGTAGAGTTTACATTAAAGTGTAATCTGAGCAAGTGGTAGATATTTTGATTATATAAATCAGGGTGTTGTTCATTGGGGCTGTGCAGTATTTCCTTGAAATTATAGAATCCTAATTATAGAATTATTCGTTCTACATTTGCTTCTGGAAGCCATGCTAGTTGTTGCTACTGAGCCTGCAATTTTATGCTAATTGCAGATAAGAGCTAGTAACTGTGAAGGTTATCTCTGGCGGTATCTTCCCGGTGAGAGAACCCTGCATCAAGAGCATCTTAGCTTTGTCCCTGAAATTAGGCGGCACATCCCACTGCCAGCACTTAACATCCACATTTCTGGTTGATAGAAGGCAGCTGAAAGATTACTTTTAAATGATGCCTATTGTCATTTTCATGAACAATTTCTTAATGTCTGGTAAATTGTTAACTCCTTGCCTCAACCATGAGTGGATCTCAATGCTAGCTGAGCACAGCAAGCAGTATGAATCCACAAAATACTGTTTTTTGTGTTCAATTCACTTGGAATTGTTCTACAGCATATGAAGGGATTTTTAACATCTCAACACCACTTCACATGAAACCTCATTTATTTAAGTTACTATTAGTGATTTCTGAGAAAGGTACAACTACTACATTTGGGGAAACACATCATGTGAAAAATACTTGTTAAATGATACCACATTTCACTGTAAGTGAAATAATTTATATTTATGAATTATATATACCAGAAACTTATGTTTCTGATTCCCATGTCTAACTTCATAGAGATAGATTTTATACTGACTTCCAAATTTGCATTGGAGCTATAACAGAGAAGTTTGTATATTCTTTGGGTTACAAGGCTCTTCGGCACAAATTTTATTTTACAATGTTTCTCACTGGAAGTGAGGCACTGCCACCTTGATTTAGGGTGTGGTTGAAACATGGCCTGTAAAGATGACTGCTGAAACAAACAAAAAACAAACAAACAAGACAAATAAGTATTGGTGGGTTTGTAGAGAAACTGGAATGTTTACACTCTGTAGGTAAAACTGCAAGATCGTGTGACCACTACAGAAAACAGTGTGAAAGCTCTTCAAATTTCAAGACTAGAGCTATTATGTGAGCCAGAAATCTCATTTTTGGGTATTTTTCCAAAACAATTGAATTTGGAATCTCAAAGTTCATTAGCACTTCACTGTACATTTTAATATTATTCACAAAGGCTAAAACATGGGAATAATCGAATCATCACCAACAGATGAATGGACAGTGGAAAAGCAGTTATACCTACCATGGAATATAGATTGTATTTAAAAAGTAATCAACAAGATAGAAATTCCTTCATATGTGACAACACGGATGAACCTGTAGAGACACTGTGAGATACTCCACAGAAATTCAAATATTGCACAATTCCATGTGTGTAATCATCTAAAAGAGGAAAATTCATAGAATCAGTACAACGGGGAATGGTTTAGAGTAGGAGGAGTGGGAAAGGGCAGGTATGAAGTCTCCCTCAAGTGAGTTGAAAAGCCTCTCTGTATGGTGCAATTGCTGCTTTTTCAAGGAAGAAAGCCTCTTTTTCAGCCCTCTGGCTGGGGGTGGGGGAGAAAACAGGAGAGAAATAATGATACAAAAGTTACATTTCTTGTTATATAGGTCTTGCTTTATGTTGGTATTAACCATCCAGCAGAAAAGTATAAAAACAAGGTGTAAAAAATAAAGCCATATTAATATGCTGAGCTGTAAAAAGCTCAACAACTTTTGACATTGACAGTCCTATGGTTAGCCCACTACTATTATGGACAACTACTCTATTGGATTATTTTGCTGAATTCAAGCACGACAATATTTACAAGGCAATGGAATACCCATCTCTGACAAAACTAAACAAAAAAGGTGATACAAATGAAGGACCATTTTGTATCTGTATATACAAAATAGTCAGGATAGATATACAGCTACCTTCTCTTAATTCAATGAGAAGAATGATTTGTACTAATACTGTTTGTGGACAGGATATCTTGTCTGCATCTTGTACTATGAATAACCACTACAAAGACAACAATATGCAATGTAATAACTATTGAAACTGTCCTACTAATTGGTTTTGAAACTGTCTCATTGCTATTTGTTTCTCAATAGAATTAATTAAAAAATGAGTATAAACACTATTACCATCATTGAGCCGCTTTCTCAGGCATCATAACTAGAGTTGCTAAAAAACTTTCAAAGTGGCAATATCTTTTCTGAAGGGAAAAGAACAGATTTCTTCTGTTAGCGACAAGTATTCTATGTATTCCGTCTTATTGAAATTTTCTCCACTATTTCTGATTGTGCTTATTTCCGATTCTGCAAAGTTCATGCACAAACCAAAAGAGCTAAGCAATTAACATTACCTTATAATTCAAAAATTGACTGTTTCCAAGAATGTATTTTATTTTTGCATATTTTGTCAGCTCTGTAGTATAGGCAATAAGAGAGTTGAGCATGGTGGAACTCTGCATTTGATATGATTAATCCCTGGACCCAGAAAGTGAAATTGGGTTATAATATTTTATCAGCACCGTAATTTATACAGCTGGATGCAGTCTTTGCATTCAAAGCCTTAACTTACTTAGGTGGTATGACCACATAGTCACTGTAATTTTCAAAAAAATATTTATTTATTTATTTATTTATTTGGTAAAGGAGTTTGCTATGCAGCTTGAACTCCTGGTGATCCTCCTGTCTCAGCCTCCCAAGTGCTGGGATTACAGGTGTATGCCACCATGCCCAGCGATTGTTTCAGGGCCAGCACAGTGCACCTGGGTTTGGGGACCAGCATGGTATGTAGTACCAGCGACTGAACTTGGGTCCTTTCACTGCCAGGCAGGTGCTTAGACCGCTGAGCTACCTCCCCAGAACACGATGTAATTTAGAGAATACATTATTCATGGATACTCCTACTTCTCAATATTTTTTACTGTACTATTGGATTTGCATAAGGCTAGGCAAGTGACTCAATATTCACACATCATCAAATACTTATTTTATTCTATTATTTCTAGAACTTTTTTCTAAAAATGCATATTTTTAAATAATAAGGAGCTATTATTCATTAAATTATTCAAATTATTTCATATTAATTCCCTCATAAAATCATCTAGAAATCTAGACTCAGATTTCAAAGCTGAATTATTTGGTAACCAATTGCTTCAAAGTATCATTTTTATATTTAACACCTAGTTATTGAATAAAAGCAAAATTATGGCTACTTATGCAAAACTCAATGTTTTCATCACCTTGATTCCAGGAATTTTACCAGTTTGAATAATATTTCACTAACACATCAAAAAAAATGAGCCTTAGCTGGGGAGATAGATGGTGGTCTAAGCACTTTCCTTGCAAGTACAAGGACCTGAGTTTGATCCCGGGTACCACATGCATTGCTGGGCATGCATGCAGGAACCAGATGTGTGGCAAATGTTACAATCTCAGTCCTGGATAACAGTAGTTGGTGGTATAGTGGTGAGCATAGCTACCTTCCAATCTCAGTGCTGGGGAGACCGAGACAGGAAGATCACTACAAATGAATAAATTTTTTTAAAAATGAGCCTGAGAGCAATGTATCCAGTTCAGTTCAAAACTACAGAAGATTTTACTCCAGCAAGAAAGCCAGTTCCACAATATAAACTTAGCATATAATTTATCATATACTCTGTCAAAGTAGAAATAAAATGAAGCAATGATCCATATATATGTATATATCAACATAATTCAGCATATATTGTGTAATTTAGTGTTTTTTATCATGAATATGTTATTTATAAAAATATTAATATTATTAGGGGCCGGAAGATAGCTGAGTAGAATAAGTGCTTGCCTGGGAAGTGCAAGGTCCTGAGTTCAATGCCTGCTACCACAAAAAATTGATATTTTATTTTTAATTTAGATTCATTAACATAAAAATTTATTATTCATATAACTAGGTAATAAAGAAAATTCTATTCATGAATTTCAACATTTCAATTTTTATCAGCAGTTCAACTCTTACTACAATATATATGTTGCCTTTAAGTGACTAGTTCAACTTAGTCCTTTCTGATGTTAGAAACCCCAGTGATCCTTTATTCTTTTTAAACTTTGTATCTATCTATCTATCTATCTATCTATCTATCTATCTATCTATCTTTATTTATTTATTTATTTATTTATTTTGACTGGTTCAGCCTGCCCTGAGGGCGAGGCTGGTGTGGCATGTGGTGCCTAGGATTGAATCGCGGTTCCCTGAACCTGCTTAAGCTTGCCTAAGCAGGCGCTTTAGACCACTGAGCTATCTTGCTGGCCCTGTAACCCCACTGATTCTGAAAGAAAATTCTGGCTTTCAGTATATGTACCATGAAGTGGACATCGTATTTCTCCAGTCTTTAGAGGAAAAAAAAAAAAAAAAAAAAGAACACAAACATAAATTAAGGATAAAGCTTTGTTTTCAGTGTCCTTTCTCTTTTCTCCCCTGTGATGTCTGAGATGATGCGGGTCTTTGATGAATACTAAATCTTGCTGGTGACAGTATCCTGAGCTGTCTCATTCTTTTAAATCACCAAACTATGAAATGATATCATTTACATGGGGTTGCTGAAATAGCTGTAAAAAAACCTACAATGCATTTATATTTCCTGAGGTCATTTTGAAAAAGCAGCACAATTGGCATACGTGCTAGGTTCCCATCTATCTGTGTATTTAATAAAGCCAAATGTGGTGAAGACTAATGTAGCATACTGATGTTTGCAAAATTTCATTAATGTATTTCCAAGACCATCATAACTCACTCACCTCTGTTGAGTTTATGAGCCATGGGTTTCGCTCCAGCACATAAAACCAGTTTTCCTAACACGATGCAGAGGCTAATAATATAAAAGATGACACTTCCTTGTATTGTGGTACAAGGTAACTCATTTATTTCCCCTTCTCTGTGTAGTAGGACGATAAGGTCATTCACATTAACACCTAAATTAAGAACCTACACTAAGTCATTGATTGTCACTTATCTCTCAGAACAAAATCTTGATAATTTTTGAATGACAATATCCAAGAACTATGAAAAGTAAAAATGTATTGTCTTTGCACAGAACTGTAACATTTCTTTTTTATCTGAAGTTCTATTAAATGAATTAATTCCCATTTCTACTTCAGTACGTAATATCAAAAATCCTCCAACGTCATCAAAATAGTAATAACAATAGGTACAATTTATTATACAAAATGATAATACAAGCAGAATTTAAGGAAGCAGTTTCACTGCTATACAACATTCATTTGACTCAAACATGAACCTTAAGGATATTTTCAAAGGCTGACTACCAGATTGTATTTCAACTATATAGCTATGGTTCTCATAAGGAAATACAATATCAATTTTGCTCATAACTAAAAAAAATAGAGGTGAAAAAAATAGTAATGCCTACAAGGACCGGCTTCCGTCTACTTCTTCCTCCTCAAATCATCCCTGTCCCCTGTCCCTGTCCCCCCCTCCACACACCTCATTTGCTCCCCTGCAACCTGACTGGCCTTCATCTTCCACTTCATTAAAGCAGGCACATTCTCTCCCAGACCTAATATACTGTTTGTCCATTCCGTGTGGAAAGCTTAAATGCAGAGTCCTACATGAGCATCCTTTGTGATGCATTTGGTCTCATTTCATTCTATTCTCATATAGGAAGAAAAGAACAAATATCTGCTTTCAAATATTGGGAGTGGATCAGTGTATTTTAGGGGATTTTTGCCCAAAGAACATGGGTGAATTTTGTTATAAATTATGAGACAACAATCCCAGTCTTGTTTTATCAGACATGATAAATATCAGAGAAATAATTTAATCACTTAAAATGTATATATTTTGTCTATAAATGTAGTGCGTACATTTGCTGGACATCAATTGCTGGACATCAATTGCTGGACATCAATTCTGAAGGGTATATTTTATAATAAGTGTATAAAGTTATAGAGGAGTTCATTCTGAGATTTTCTTCGGTTGGAAATTTCACCCTTGGTGCTCTCCATAGCTGTGCACATTGACAAATAGAGCAAAGGTAGATTCCATTCATAAATTAAGACAAATGATAAAGAGATTTGCAAAAGACAAAAGCAGAGAGGATATTGCCTAAATGGTTTGTGTTTTCAATTCTAATGATAAATTAAACTACTTTAAATATATCACAACAACAGTAATTGAACTATAGCATTCTAATCAATATAGATGAAATGATGAAATTTCTATAATTATTTCGTAAAGTCACATATGAAAAGGAATATAGACAATATAATGTAACAATTAATGTGAACAATTTTTGAAAGAACCTTATTACATTTGTGGTACATAATAAATATTTCTGCACGAGGACTTGGGGTGAGTTCATGTCATTCACTGATTGCTTTTACTCCCCTCTCCCCTACACTTGCTTTTGTCTCCCACCACCCCAGTCTGCTTGGATTCCCACAGTTTACACCCATAATTAGGATCCAGGGAATTGAAAAAGAGAATTATGAAGAAAAATATTGACAGCTTTCATAGATTGGTATTACTGATTTCTTAAATTCTTTAGTCATTTCTTCTTTACACTCTCCCTAGGGCTTTCTTACCTTAAGTGTGGAGTTAACCAGATATGAGTTACCACAATCCATATGTGTGTGTCCTCAAGTAATTGTTTTCCAAATCTCTGTGAAGACTTGAATCAAAAGAAATCACTTATTTATTTTATTTTTTAAGCATGTCAGAAAACATAAATACCATAAATAAGGACAAGTTCAATTATATACGATTTAAAATATCAGTAAAAATATGACACAATGTGACATAATTCAAATAACCCATAAGTATAATAATAAAGAATAAAACATAGAAGAATATGAATAGCACCACACACAAACAAGTGCCAAATTTTTAAACATTTAGAGTTGTTGACAGTAACAAAATAAAAGTAGTATTAAAATGGGCCGAAGAAGGGGCAGCAAACAGCATAAGAAAAACAAATTGAAATGTCCTTAAAACACTTCACAACAGAAAGAAATAGTATAATGCTGTACTAACATACAAGATGTTTAAATCTACTAGTTTTTCAGAATAAAAGACAAAAGTTTTATACTGGTAAACATTATTGAATGTGATACGAAAACAGGCATTTAGCTATAATGAGTGTTTGGATATTGAATAACTAATTGGGAACACAATTTGACTCTAAGAGGCAGATTCATTAAATCAACAAATATTTTTGTGTATATCTTTGTATACTTTATAAGTAATTTAAAACAGAAAATATTAATAAACATGAAAACTCTTTTGTATTTTCAATTCAAATGATTCAAGATAAATAATAAAGGCATTAATGTTCACTTTAATGTATTAAATGTTTAAGTTCAAATACATGTCTCATCTTACGTTGACGCATACTGAAAAATAAGGGTAGGGGCATTACATGCCAAGGTACAAGAGTTGTCACTGAAGAGTTGGCATTTGGCTGCAGATGTTAAAAACATGTTGGCAAATTGTCCATATATGTGGAAAGAAAGTCAGTTCTCAAAGGCAACATTTAACAAAGACCTTGGACGATGAGCCTATCTATAATTTCATAGAAAAAACTATATATCCAGGGGCTGGGGAGATGGCTCAGTAGAATAAGCATTTACCTGGCAAGCACAAGGGTTTGAGTTCAATCCCTGGTTCTGCAAAAAAAGAAAAAAAAAACTATATATCCAAATGTTGTGAGAAGAATATAAATGAAAACATTTCCAGATGAAGTAGAGAGACCACGGGTGACAGAAGACACATCATTTGGTATCTTTTTTACCCTCAACAGTTACAACGTTCAGGGCTAGGGAGATAGCTCAGTAGAATAAACACTTGCCTCACAAGTGCAAGGTCCCGTGTTCAATCCCCAGTATTGCAAAACAAAACAAAAAAAAAAAAAATTACAATGTTCAACTGCATCAGTGCCGGCTTTGATATGTAAGATGTTGAACTAACTGTAGGAATCTGTTGTGACTTATGACTTAGCTTAAAAATCTGAATGGTTAGGAAGAGCTGTAGGGAAACAGGTACCGATATAGACTAAGACAAAGAGGCTATTGCAATAATGTCTGCCAGAAATGATGGCTACTTCAGTGAATATTTTTAATGCAAAGACACCAAAATATAATAGTGGACTTGTGGTGGAATGAAAGGGAAAGAGAAGGGCTAAGGATGGCTTGTAGTTTGGAACAAGTAAGCACAAGTACACAGCAGTCAGTGGCTGTGCATTGAGATCCATGGTATGATACTAAGACAAACCGTGAAATTCCCTGCTCACGTGAAGTTTGAGGAGCCTAGTGAACATCAGGCACAGATGCTGCTTGCAAAGTACAGAGGAGCCTGAAGATCAGAGGAGGGATCCACTCTGCTTTGTGTATCTACGCTCCACCAGCTTTTAGGTAAAATTTAAACCTACGGATATGAAAATAGTAAAACAGTGAGATTTGGTAACGAGAAAAGGTAGCAACTATGTTATGGCAGCAGCGAGTTACACAGAAACCATCATGAAGAGGCGTACTAAGAAACAACTAGTGAGGTAGCACATATGTCAGGAGAGGGTGGGGCTCAGCAAGAATTTACGAAGACAGAGTTTCAAATACTGTCTGTTCTAGTATCAGAACTGCCCCTAAAATTAGTAATGCTGAAGGTATTTGAACTTTAATACATGTGGCTTCAGTTTGGTTGGAAAAAATATGACAGATGTGGATTAGATTTACAGGAGTAGTAGAAGAGATTAAATTTTAAAAATCTATACTTTTTTCATTTTATGTATTTAGTACAGTGTCTCACTACACAGCTCGGACTCATACTGATTCTCCTCTTTTCAGCCTCTCCAGTGCTGGGATTACAGGTGTGCACCAACATTAGCTGGGATTACAGCTGGTCATGCATTAATGCTGGTCAAACCCTGGTCCCTGCACTTGCTAAGGCAGGCACTTAATCTGCTGAGCTATCTCACTAGACCAAATAAAAATAGTAAGTATGGTAATTTGCTGTAATGCAGAGATGTGGAGAATCAACACATTGACAGTTACAAATTTTACAAATATTTCCTGATTGCATTCACAATTTAGTGAGAAAAAAACAAAGCATTCCACTGTGAATGAGCAGAGGTCATATTTTGGTATCTTAAAAGCGGATTAAAGAAATGAAAAAGGGCATGGCCACACTTAGAAATGTTGCCTAAGGATGAATTACAGTTACATCTCTCAATGATAGTAAATAGCATTGCTATGAAACCAAGTACAATGGCACATTTGAAAATTGACCTGTGTCAGAAAATATTTATGCACTCATGAGAATCTGTATAAAGCCCATCATGTGCTAGACACAAAATCACAGCAAGTACAGCAATGAACCGCAACCACAAAAATCTCACCGAAATTGTACTTTTCAACTCAATATTGTATTTAGAGCAATTGATAGTAAAAGAATGATTAACACTTTTAGAGATTTCCTCATATTGATACTAAAAACATGAAATATTTGAAATATAAATAGTTTGAATATAAATACTGTTTTCCAATGGATACATGGCTCATTGCCTTACCTCTTTAGCTCCAATATCACCAGGGAAGATTTCCCTGATAAGGATAACCCTACTTAAAATTACATTTCTTTCAAATATGTCATTTTCCAGTGCTCCTCCAAATCCCGTTTTTCTCCATAATAGTATCAAATATTTTTGTCTTATTGTCTTTCTCCTTTACTGTAATAAAAGCCATAGAAAGGTAAAAATTTTGTTCTCTGATGTACTGCCAAAGACAATGAAATGTTTCATTAAGAGTTGGAATCTAAAGGCCAGGAATGTGGCTCAGAGGTAACATGCTAGCCTGGTTTATGTAAGTTCCTGGGTTCAGTCCTCAACACACACACACACACACACACACACACACACACACACACACACTCTGAGTTGGTGTTCAAATATTTGTAAATCTGTGTAATACTGAATCATGCTTAGTGTCTCAGGCCTGAAATGCTAGCACTTTGGAAGCCTGAGAAAAGGAATTGGTGAGTTTGAGCTAAGGAACTTAGCAATTTAGTAAGACCTTGTCTCAAAATAAGAACTATAGAAAGGTTTGGAGACATAGCTCTGTGAAAAGGCTGGGGTTTCAAACTAAAGTATTATGTAAAAGAATGAACATTCGTGATAAATTTCACATAAAAACTATGTTAAACAGGTCTGTATTTTTGTTAGTTTTTCTGTTTTATATTTCTCTTTAAACTCTAAGCTTTGGCTTTTATACCTTTTTTCTTTAAAATGGTTTTCAGTTTACCCCTCCCACATTACTATGAATTGCTAAAACATTCAATGACTATAAATAATTTTTGTCTATCTAAAGAAAATTTATTTAAAATTGCATTCATGCTGTTAATCAAAACATATATACTTCAACATTTCTTTGTACCAGCAAGGCAAAAGTTAAAGAATTATTGAAAATTCCCTTAAATTTAATATTTACTCATCATGTAGTCTTGTTAAGACCTTAAAACAGCAAGTAAATTTCTAAATATTTGCTTAATGTTTTTAAACAGTAAGAAAAATTAAAATATTTCCTTTTTAATAAATGCACATCTCCTTAAATTGTAATAGCTATAAGTACCCTACTGTAAGCTTCATGGAGCACTTTTGAATCAGACTCATATTTACCTCACAATAATATTAGCTCTATTAACATTTAGCAATAACTTGATCTTTCACAAATCTCATTTTATATTAGTCATTAAGAAGACCTAAATGTAAATCATGTAAATCTCTGGAGTGGTAAAATCTCGTCAAATTCCATTTTCACATCTTTAAAGGCATAGATTTCTATAATCAGCAGGACATGAAAATGATTCAATATAAAATACATTCCTTAGTGTATTAGTAAATACCAGATAAATTATATACCAATATGCGCTTGTGCTAGGTAAAAAAATGAGATTCAGGAAGTAAATAATGCACACAGCTTTAAAAGCTGCAGTGCATATGAATAGAGAATTTTCTCTGAGCAGTGTATCTTTGCTTTACCCTTAGGTTCAGAGTTTCAGTTTGTCTCATCAATGAAAGCATAGATATCGCTGTGTAAGTTAAGATGCTGTTCATCCACTCATTCCTAACTGTTGTGAGTCAGGAGAGACTTGTTGCTTGCTGGAGTTCTGATAACATTAAGTTGCTTGTTTTTTATTATTTATAGTAAAGCATATTTCTACACTTAGTAGACTTAAGTTGGTATCACAAAACTTTGGGAGTGCTAATTATATTTGTATTTCTAAAATTGAATTGTGCATGTTCTGTAATTCAAACTAATATCAAGAATTTTTCTGAGCATGGGAACTATCCTCCAGAATATAAAATCTGAGGCTGTCCATCTTCTTCACAACCTGTTCAGGTTCTCTCATCACTGTGGTAGCCTACAGCCAAGATGGCTCCATGGACCTTCTCAGGTGACATTTGAAGTCAGTGTGCTGTGCATTTCTACTGTTCTAAGAATGTACATTGAACACTGTGGAGATAGTTCGGGGGTCAAAATGCCTGCCTGGAAAGCCAGGGACCTGGGTTCAATCCCCTGTACTGCATGCTGTGCTGACCTGCTCCAGGTACCATCCACCAAACCTGGGCATGGTGGTGCACATCTGTAATCCCAGTTCCAGGGAGGCTGAAACAGGAGCATAACTGAGTCCAAGTTGCATAGCGAGTCCCTATACCAAACACATGAATGAAAAAAAGTTTAAAGAATTATTCAAAAAATCTACGATGATTATACATACATTAATAAATGTCTCCACATAATTCATTTTTCAAAGCCCTTGCACTATCAAGCACTATGTACTATTTTCTAGCTTCACTGTTTTTACCTTCAGATCAATATTTTCCTTTCTTCAAAATATTTTCACTACCATATACTGATTTAAATACCTAGCTTTGCAAATACAGCAATAAAATGTGCACACATTCATTGTGTACTTCCTCTTTGGAATTAATTTTCCTGACTCCCCTCTTTCATGGTTGGCCTTGTTCTGCCACAGTCACTCGCAGTGCATATGTTTTGCTTGGCTTCCGTTATGCTGCTTCTTACTGGTTTACCAGAGTACTTTTTAAGTGTTCTACCTCATCTCCTTCCCATGAATGCTCTCTCTCTCAACTAATCAATTATCTTCTTCAACTCACATGAATAATAATCACTCACTGCTCTCCTTGTTATGTGTTCTGAGTCAGAATTGACCAGCATTTGATCACATGCCATGACAGAGACAGGGCAGGAAGGTGCACCTCTCGCACCTCAGTGTTCTGCCCCTAGTCTTCCACCTCAGTTCATTTTACAGCTATTTTGGATAGAAAATTTTAATCAGTTTTTATGAATTAAGCATCAAACTACATGCTAAATATAGATACATATTATTGAAATCCATAAATTGAGTCAACCTAACATTTTATAACAATAAAATCTCACAGCAAATCAAAAACTGTTTATTTAAACACCTGGTGCTATGAGGACACATGAGGCTCAGTGATGGTGTGTGTTTTCCTCAATCACACAAATTTTGGTAGTGTGAAGTTGAAGATGTCAGGTGTTTGTGAACATGGAACTTGCATATTCCACTCCAGCACACCGTCTTTGATGTAGTTTGGTAGCTAGAATTCTAAGCTGCTTTCCAAGATCCCTGCCTGCTCGCATACACAAGCTCCAGGGCATCCTAGACTGCATAAGCCACGGATTTCACTCATTGCTGCTACCAAGTAATGTATGTGAGTTGAAATTAGGGAAAGAGATTATGTGGGATGTGGTTGTCATAATTATCTCTGTTAAAACTGGCTGAGTACTTTCGTTAGTCAGAGTCAAAGTATTATGAGATTTGACACATGTGGAATCCTTAGCTGTTGGATTTAAAGCCTGAGCATACCACATGGCATGAAATTTAGGTAGCATCTACTCGTAGAAAGTAGTGGCCAACTCTCAGACAATTGAGAAGTACAGATCTAAATTTTGCGATTACTGGAAATTAAAATTTCCCCATAGTTGCTGTGAAAGTAGATATTCCCCAACACTGTAGACACAGATCCAATCCAGCCAATATCTAGATTGCAGCTTTGTGATGAACAGATCAAACTGAGACTCTAGCAATGCTGTGCCTAGGATTCTGACCTACAGACTTTCAGATCAAAGGGGTATGTGTGTGTGTGTGTGTGTGTGCGTGTGTGCGTGTGTGCGTGTGTGTGTGTTGTTCAGGACGCATGTTTGTGTAAATTTTACATAGCAATGTAAAACTAAAATATCTCTTTCCTTTTTTGTTAGACTTTATTTGAGTGTACTTCTTACTCATTCCTTTAAATCAGTAGTGCAGCCTCATGTAATTTTGTATCCATGGTAATCATAATGCTAACTTACTCCAAATGTTTGGTTTTCATTTAAATTGGTTATTATTTTAGCTCATGTACTATGAATTATTATATTCTTTCTAAATTTGTCAATATCTGACATTTAAAATATGAAGGCATATAGAACCTTGATAATATACTAATGAAGCAATTGCAGGACTGCCTAGAATTTGTCCAAGGTCCTCAAGATACTAATGTGGACAATAAAACCAAGCAAATTTCTTGTAAAATGTCAGCCTAAGACATAAATATTTAGTTAGATAAGACAAATATAAAAATGTAATGCTATTTAGGACTTGTCAGTTCTGTGAGTGAAGAAAGGATTCTCTAGTAAGGGAAATTTCCCCAAATATTTCTGAAGGGAGCAGCAAGAATCACTAAGACATCTAGAAAAACATTCAATTAGCATGTTACAGAAGAGCAGATCTCCTTCAAACTTAGTCTCATGAAAAATGAGTAACTGAACAAGATTGTTCAGCCTAGGTTTATGCAATGGCATGGCCATACAAATTTCTTTATTCCTGAGCATTAATTATAGGGGAAAGTGACCTCATCATTACAGTATATAAACTTGTTCAAATATTTGGTGGGAAAATTAAAACAGAAAATGATAAAGAGCATTCAGTACAAATTCTGCTTGAATATTAGATTTAATTTGAAGTCTTTGTAGGGAAAGTAAGCATAAAACAGATGAAACCCATGTCATGGTAACTTACTTTGTCCTCTAAGTTTTCAAGGAAACTGAAGTGTTTTGTTTTAATAGAATGCTTTCTATTGGTGTGATTAGAATTTAAATGTTTTGATTTTAAAACATTAATGATCTCTAAACACAATTTTGACACAACATAAAATGCTCTAAATTCATTGTATCATTAATATGCTATAGGAATTAATACTAGAACATTTACTTCATCAATCAACAGAGGGCAGAAAACTTCCTATGGCTTTTCTATTTCAATTGGGAAATAAATTGAATTAATTTCTCTTGCCATTAACCTTCTATATGAACTTAGTGAGCATTAGTGGATCCTTGATTAGTAAGCATTAAAATAAAACATAATTAGCAGCATCCTAATTATGTCTAACTCATTTCAAGAAATAATTTTCTAATTCTTTTTATACCATAGAGAGAGAAATAAAAATTACATATTCTTATTTGGTAATAAAAAATACTAAAATAATTAAAATGTGTTTCTTTTTTAATTAATTAAGTGGTAAAAGGAATTCATTGTCTTTTATACAATGCTGTATATCATTTTCATACTGTTAGTAATTTCATTTTATGATTGTAACTATGGAAAACTAAGTGAATGCAATCTATAACTGCACATACATAGATATATTTATATTGGATTGTATATATATATATATATATATATATATATATATATACATATATATTACATTTTGAAAAATTCATAACTTTTTAAAAGCAGTAATTGCTCAAAGTAACAATGTATATTTAATTTTAATCATAAACTATGTGATGCAAAAACTACTACTTCTTTCCTTATACAAAGAAAATGACTTCTGAATACAGAATAAGAAATTTTATAATTCTGATTTGGATTTCAGAAAGACTGCCCAGAGTATTCTAAGCTTAGCAGGTGGACAAAACAAGTCCTGCAGGAACACATTCAGAAAATAAATATAAACATACAAAGTTGATTTTTTAAACCAGTGACTAAAAGTCCTTGATTGTCACCTTGTCCCATGGCAGATGAAAATTTTGTTTGTTCACTCTGTTATTGGTTTCTTTTGTTGTGCAAAATCTTTGTAATATGTTGTGATTCAAGTTTGTTGATTCTTTAATATTTACTGTGTCATTGCAGTTTGGTTCATAGGATCTGTGCCTACATTCTTGTCTTCAAGAATTCCATCTATTCCACTTTCCAGAAGATTTAGTGTTTTTGTTTTTATATTTAGATCTTTAATCCACTGTGAAATTAGTTTGGTATATGTGTATATGGTGAGAGACCTGGTCTAGTTTAAGTGTTCGACATGCGCAGAGCTAGTATTTTAGTCACCATTTATTAAAGAAGCTATTTTCGGGCCAGGGAGATGGCTCAATAGAATAAGCGCTTCCCTGGCAAGCACAAGGGCCTGAGTTCAATCCCTGGTTCCTCCAAAATACATAAATGAATAAAATAAAAAATGAAGAACGAAAGAAGCTGTTTTCATTTTGGTGAAGTTTTTAGCTCTTTGGTCAATGATAAAAGAGATTAGCATGTTTGGAGTTGTCCATTTATCTTTGATTCTATTCCCTTCGGTATGGCTGTTTTCTGGTGCCAGGCTGATTTTATCAGAGTAAATTCATAGCATGATTTCAAGTTAGGGATTGTGATAGCCCCTGCCTTGTCATTGCTGCCTCGAATTGCTTTTGCTGTTGTAGGTCTCTTCTGGTACCTTATGAATTTTAGGATTGTTTTATATAGTTCTTTGTGCATACTATTGATATTTTGATTAGGACTATGTTAAACTCTGTGTAAGAGTTTTGGAAGTATGACCATTTCTTGACGTCAGGTTTGCTTATCCAAGAATATACTTTTCAGATGAAGAAATATAAGCAGCAAATAAATATATTAAAGAATACTCAACATCACTAATAATTCAAGAAATACAAGTTAATACAAGACTGAGATTTCATCTAACTCCAGAAAGAAGGGTGATCGTAAAGAAATCAACCAATAACAAAAGCTAGTGAGACTATAGGGAAAAAGGTGCACTTCTCCAGTGTTGATGGGGTGTAAATTAGTATAATCATTATGTAAACCAGTATAAAATGATTTTTAAATACCCAAAATTAGAGGTTCAATTTGATCCAGGTGTTCTCTTCCCAGATTTCTTCTCAAAAGAGCTAAGAACATCATACCAAAGTGATCTATGCGTGCTCATGTTTATAGGCGCCCAGTGTATAATAGTCAAAGCGTGGAAACAGCCTATTTGCCTATCAATGGATGAACTTGCAAAGAAAATGTATTTTCTTGTACATTGTAAACCTACTCTACCATAGAGAAGGATAAACATGAGAGATTTTTGGTAAATGGGTGCAGTTTGAATACATCATTTTAAGTGAAATAAATCAGACCCACATGATTAAATATCACATTTTTCTCTTATATGAGAAACTCAAAAGGTAATTAAGTACTAAACTGAAAAGATGGATATTGGGAAGTAGGAAGGAAATGTTCAAATAGGCAATCAAACTGGGGAGGGGAGTGGGAAAAGAAGGAAGATATTATGAATGAAAAAATAAATAAAAAAGAGTAGAAATAAAGTTTTGTGAATGAAGAGGAGAAAATGGGCTGAAGGAAATAAGAGGAACAGAAAAAATTAGGATATATTATGTACAAGTTACAAATTTCCTATGGTAAATGTAACCATTATGTATGTCAAAAATGTAACAATAAAATTAATTCAAATTATTTTAAATTTTTAAACACTACTAAAATAGAAGAAAAAACTTCTATTACAATTTTAATACTAACATTTTTTATAAATTTAGGACAGGGTTTGTAGGGTGTACAGGGTCTCACTACATAGATAGGACTCTTAGTCACCATCCTGTTTTCAGCCTCCTACGTGCTGGGATTACAGGTGTGCGCCACCATGTTCAGTTTAATATTAACATACTTTAAAATAAGTAACATAAGTGAATATTTATTATGTGACTTCCAATATAAACATAATTGATTTATAGTTAGTATTTATTTGGAATATCTTTTCAATAAGATTATCTTCAAACTTGATATGATTAATTCACCTGTTCCTCTATCTCCCTCATGACCTTCTCTTCTTTTTCTTCTCATAAAACTTATCAATCAGTGTTTCAGTTCTTTTTTTGTCCTAATGTCCTTGCACTAATAACCTTTTTGTAGGCTGAGTCTTTCAATCAGTGTTGTATTACTGTTTAATGTAAGTAGAATGTAGTAAAATTCAATAGCTTAGTACATTTTTGTCAGATATCAAATATTTTGTTACATTTTCTGACCTCTTAAATATTTTGTCACTTGAGGGAGTCAAACATTTCACAAACATGTACTACGTTGTTAAATTTCATGTTTTGTTTTAAATGATAAACAATTGCAAAAGGCCAGCTAAAAATATGGCCATCTGTGGAAATGGATATGTCAGTGAATGTCTATAATCCAGCATTCAAGAGACTGCGGCATGATGGACTGCAGGAGTGCAATGCCTTGTCACAAAAATCCCAACATAAATAAAAATATAGTGAACATACATAAGATTGATCTTTAACCATAACACTTGGGAAAATTATTCTGAAGCAATGTTAACTTTTGGAATTTGAAATGATTGATTAATTGAAACAAAATCAATTTAGTATATAATAGTTATTAGGAA
>NW_004524589.1:11754080-11768115 GCF_000260255.1 Octodon degus
TTTCAAATCATTGCTGTCATGCCAAGAATCTCTAAAATGTTCTCAATATTAAGAATAACAATGAGAATGTTAGATAAGTTTTAATTCTAAGATTACTAAAAGAGTAAATGTGCTTACTGAATGTTTTTTATTGGAGAAATATTCTTAATGAATTATAAAAGTATCAGTGCAGAACAGTTTATGAGCATATATGAGGAATTATTGTACTGATGCTGGACTGGAAGGTGGGGTTAATAACAGAATACAACATCCATTAACCATTCGTCTTTGAATATCACAGTTCTTATGTACAATAATGACAGTGATCTTCTATCATAAATATTTGAATTAGTGGATAAAAAGTATGTCCAAATGAAATGACACTGCAAACAAAACATAAATATACAATGTTACTGATCTGCCACACTAAAAATTTTATCAAACACCAACAGGCAGTTGAAGGTGAGCTGCTGAGAAATGCATGGTTTGATAAACTGTGAAGGTGTCCACTGTTAAACTACGTTATATTTTGGACTTTATGAAATATTACAAAAGCAGCAAAATCAAAAGTGTCACGAGCTTCAAAAGTGAAAGGCATTTCTACATTGCCAAACGTTGTGTCTAACGAACTCAGCTCCGTGCTCGTGTCATTATTCTTGGTACTTAGGAATCCCAAATCTAGCTGTAAGATAGAGGAATGTCGATGTATGTGACTGAGTGGGTGAGGGGGACTCAGAACGTGATGCTTTACTCCAAACACATCAAGTGCCAGGACTGTAGCAGACACGTTACAAATGCTTAGCTTCTAGCACCATTCACAGCACCACGCTGTGGGCAGAAAGGGAGGTCCAAGATATGCAGAAGGTTTCATAGAGCCACTTAAACTGCTTTCCCAGTTCATCACTGTACCCTCTATATTGAAAATGATTTTTTATATAAATAAAAATTATTTTTTCACTACAAGGAAAAATAAACTTTCATTTTTAAAAATTTCCTACAAAAGTTAAAAACGAAGAAGGAATTATATCCTGAGGAGAATGTCATCAAATTTATATGAGAAAATACTGACAAAATGATAATAGTCTTTCACCAACAAATATACCCCTCAAAGCAGATCCAAACACAAAAATATTTGGACATAGTGAGATAAGGTTGCTATTTTTGACAAACTATAAGTTTTCATATAATTGAAGAAACATAAAATTTTGTGACTGCATATATGATTAAAACTTTTTTTATATTACAATATAGCCCTGAATATAAATTATGCACTGTATATTTCCCAAAGCTAGAAGGATTCTGAGTGTTTTCACCACAGGGAAATAATGGATTTGTTTTGGAAATTGATGTCTAGCTGGATTAAAAATGGTGCAGTATAATCTCTCATCGCCTGCTTCTAATATGTACATATCATGATTTTTCTGTCAGTTAAAAATGTAATTATAGGGGCCAGAGAGATGGCTCAGTAGAATAAGTGCTTCCCTGGAAAGTGCAAAGGTCCGAGTTCAATCCCTGGTTCCACTAAAAAAAATGTATTTATAAACTCTTGTTTTGTATGTTTCTACTTTGTAATAATGGATCTTTGTAATGAAGGATTGAATTAGAGTAGAAATGATTTGCCTACATTTAATAGTTACTAGTTCAGAAAATATATTTATTCTGAACTTACTGAATTATATAAAATTTATACCATTTGGAAATATATCTTTTTTCCAAATAAGCCTAAAATAAAATTTAATTAATGGCTTAGAGATACATCTGATATTATTTTGGACAACTGTCACAGCAAGCCTTTGAGGATTATGATTGTCCATTTCACAGTTAAGTAAATAAACATCATACAGTATAGAGAGAAAATGTACATCATTGTTTGAAGGTAATTTGTTTTTACATATAATAATTTAATAATTAAAATGATGTCAGAAGCAGAGACAGAGAATGTATTGTTTCTAATAAAACATAGTAAAGGAATAATAGATAAATGAAAAGCATAAAATAGCTAAAATGTTAATTAAATTGCAATTTATCATAAGGTTTTTACTCATTAAAAGTATTAATGAGTAAATCAATTAATTAATCAAAATTATATCAAGACCATAGGCAAATGTGGTATTTACTATTTCTTAATAGTTTCCTTCTGGATTTTGTTGTGCTTGTATTTCTTTTTTGCCATCCAGAAAATCTCTTCTTTTATTTCTAGGGTCCTTACCTGGTAATTACAATGGATACCCGAGGTTCAGACCACTTTGTTTACACAGCAGCATTTAATGCATGGAAAAGAAATAAATGTCGGCCTGTGCACTTCTGCAGTAATGGTCAAAAACAATATCCATAAGCTCACTGAGCCTCTCACACCTCTGCTGGCCAGAACTTGTGTAGTTGCCAATTTCCTCAGAACTCTTACCAGCCAAAAAAATACAATTGGCCTATTGAGTTAATTTCATTCATTTTCATTTTTACTGGACACAGAATCTTTAAATACTTGAACTACATCTAGAACGCCTTCACAAAATGACTTTTGAATAAACAAAGAACACTGTTACATTACTCATGCATGACTGGGAGGCAGAGCGTGAAGCAAGTTGAGGTTATTCTTGTTTCCTTTCTGCAGGCTGAGAAGGGTTGGGGCATAGCACAGTTCTATATCAAACAGCACCATTCATATTTAAGCTGTGTGAATAATGTTACACAGAATTTCACACAGAGATTGTGGTCACGTGTGTCAACCTTAGTAGGTCCATGAACTTGAAAGGGTTATTGCATGAAATATCAAGGAAATAAAAATAATTTATACTATATAATAACTCCAAAGGCTACAATAGAGTCACATATGAACATTGCTAATACATTAAACAGAATGTGTCACAAGGTGAGCTAATATCTCAAAATATTCTGTAATTCAATTCTTACACAGCTTGATGAAGTAATCATTGTGATTTTACCCTTATTGGACAATATTGAGTGTATTACCATTACTTTTTAGTCTATTTGGTACAGGGTCTCACTGTGCAGCTTGGACTCATAGTGGGCCTCCTGTTTTCAGTCTTTCCAGCACTGGGATTCCAGGCATGTGCCATCATACCCAGGCTTGTGGCTGGCTCAGCGCACGTGGAGTCGGGGCCTGTGTATCATACTGTGCCAGGGATTGAACCCTAATCCCTCCTCTTGCCTGAGCAGGAATTTAGTCTGATGAGCTATCTCACTGGCCCTAGCAAGGAGGGTTTTTTTTTTTTTTTTTTTGGTTGTTTTTGTTTCTCATTGTTTTTGGTACCAAGACTCAAATTCATGACTTACACTTGCAAGGCAGGTATTGTGCCATTGAACCATATTCCCAGCCTTATTATTGAGTGTTTTTAGATATGTGTCTTTCCTAACTAATAAATATTAGAAATAAAGTTAGTGCTCATAGCTATCAATACATAGATCTTTTCATATACGTCATTCTGATGTGTCTCAAAAGTATAAGTAGGATAAAATCTGTATGACAGAATAATCAGCAGTTTAAGAAGTGGAATATAAAGATAAATCTGTTGGACAAAGAAATAAGGTAAATCTGTTGAACAAAGAAATAAGAATAAATGGATAAAACTGTGTTCAGCTGAAAAACCCAAAGAATGGTTCTGTAAGCAATATTAGCATATGCAAGACAATGTTGGCTTCTTTCAACCTTGAAATTTGGAATGAGATTAGAAGAAGGCTGTAAGATTTCCTCTATCCAAATGTAATCCTATTCAATATATGCACAAATTTAAGTTGCCAGTGCTTTTCATATTCTAGTGCTTCTAGTAGAAGTGTTAACAGCAGAAAAAAAATAAACATTTAAGAAAAACAACAAGCAAATGATATATCTGTAAAGGCAGTGAAATAGTAATGTATACCAACATACTGATATTACTTCACATATAGCTTAGAAAACTCTAAAACAATTTTAAAATAGCCTATTATTGTAAACACAAAATTTTCCAGAATGGTGTCTTTAAAGGGCATTTTTCAGAGGCTTTATAAACCTAGTGTGGTGTCTTTTCTATATCACTCCTTGGGTACATTACTGTGTTATAAATTGATTCATCTAGTAAGTTTTCAGTCTCCCCAGTTAAATAGGAATTAATGATGGCAATTTTTCAGTCATTTAAGACTGATGGTAGATAATCTATGCAAAGCACCTCCATGACTAGCTGCTTGCATCTGTAAGCATTAGCATATTATCGCCCACTTAATATAAAAAGAGCTATGAAAAAGATGCCTCCATTTATATTTGTTCTTTAGTTTCTATTGTCTTTCTTCTTAACTGTACATATGCTTCAGTTTCAAAATGAGTTTTTTGGTGCTTATCTCTAGGGCAATTATGAATTCACTCACAACTGACTTTGGTTAGCCCTGTGTGTGGCTGATATTAACAACTTCTATGTGATGCTTAGGAAGGGTCACAGCCAAAGTGTGTAAAGCTCAGAGATATTGTGCACAAACAGCCAAGAAAAGTGAAAGAGGAAATGCTCATCTTGCTGCCACGTGTCAAGAGGCCAGATAATAGCTCCAGTCCTCACAAGTAATAACACTATCTGACCACTCCATATCTTTCTTACTCTATTTGGTTCTGTATTTGTATTGCTGGGCATGTTATTTAGTAACATTATTTTGAAATTTTAGTCTGTTTTAAATTTCCATATAAAATATAACAAAATACGTTCCAACTGAATTTTCAAAAAATACTATTTTGTATACTACAATACAAGAAATTAAAAAGCAAATCTTTAATATGCTTTCATATTTTCTAAAGCAAAAGCCTTGATTAGGGCAAAACAAACATCATATTTAATAGAACTTATTATTCAGTTCATCACTAAAAAGTTGCAAAGCCATAACCTTATATAAAATATTGCACTGTACATAATTTTAAATACATAATTTGTCTTATTGTCATTAACTTTTTTGTTCAAGTTCTCACCACACAGCTCACACTTGTAGTGATCTCCCTGTTCTCTACCTCTCTAGTGCTGAGATTTCAGGTGTGCTCCACCACACCCAAATTCCATCACCAGCTCAGCGCTCCCAGGGGTGGGGCTGGCACAGCATGCAGTGCCAGGGACTGAACACTGACCTCTGTGCTTACTTAAGCAAGTACTTAGTCTGCTGAGCTATCTTGCCAGCCTTAACTTTCTTATTTAGCTTCATAAAAATAAAACTTTAATACATCTGCAACAGTTCTTGCAACTAGTTATTCAATGAACTGAAGTTAAAAACTATACAAGAGACAATTTTAAAGCTATAATAAATGTGTATAACAGTAACAATGACTGATATAAATCTTGTGAAAATATTTTTCAAAGATAAGGATATGGAATATTACCTGTATATTGAAAATTTCAAATAAGAGAAATAAAAGATACTTTTTTCACTACAAAATGCTCCTTTATGTAGTGAAAAATAAATATATGTATAAACAAGATAGGATAGATATACAGCTATTTTCTCTTAGTTCAATAAGAAAAAAGGTTTGTACTAATAGTGTTTAGACAAGATTTCATGTCTACATCTTGTCCTCTGAATATGGAAAGACAACAATATGCAATGCATTAGTTATTGGAACTGTCCTACTAACCTGTTCTGAAACTGTTTCATTGCTATTTTATCTTTTTTTATTAAGATGAATAAAAAGATTTAAAGGTAAAATAACTGGTAGAATTACACACACTGTTTATTATCTTCGTTATTTGGTAATAGTCTTAGTGTAAAAGATGTGAACAGTTAAAATTAAAACATTAATATTGGGGCTGGAGAGATGGCTCAGTGGTCTAAAGCACCTACTTGGAACAAGCTTGGCAAAGCACAGGGACCGCGGTTCGATCCCCCAGCACCACATGCCAGCCAGCCCCGCCCCCTGGTGGGCTGAGCTGGCCACACACACACACACACACACACACACACACTAAATGTTAAAAAAATAAAAAAATAAAAACATTAATATTAACATAATCACCACTATTGAAAAAGCTTCCCTTTATGTCTTCCAAGGTATGCTTTTTCCATTGTGTTAAGAACAATGCTGTGTTTGAATAATACAATAGAAATGAATATTGAGACTCCCAACATCAGGTTTTAGGTGAGATGCTGAACAAAGGTATTGTACTGGCTGCCTTGCAGTTCTGTATAATTGAAGGAGCTAACATTATTATAAAACGTGCAGTGAAGAGATGGAGACTCAGCAGTTGCTGCCGCATTGCAGAGCTTGAGTAGCAGTCAACTCCACGTAGAACCTGGGAGCAGGAGATTTGGAATCAAATTTCTTCCCTCATCCCTCTCCTGTGAGATTTTTTGATCTTCAGCTACAGTTTTTGTCTCTGTCAGCAACTTTATCTTCAAACACGATGGCTAGCAATGTTACCAACAGGACAGATCCTTGCTCCCTGAATTTCCACGTGTTCACTGGGAATCTGAACACTGTTGTGGCGAAGAGATCTGATGTGGAGGCTGTCTTCTTGAGATATGGCAAAATTGTGGGTTACTCTGTTCTTAAGGGCTTTGCCTTTGTCCAGTATGTTAATGAGAGAAATGCCCAGGCTGCTGTAGCTGCAGAGCATGGCAGAATGATTGCTGGCCAGGTTTTAGATATTAATCTGGCTGCAGAGCCAAAAATGAACAGAGGAAAAGCAGGTGTGAAACAATTTGCAGCGGAGAAGTATGGGTCAGTGCCAGAACACCCTGCTCCGTCTCCTCTACTCAGCTCCTCTTTTGAGTTGCACTGTGACTTTCAACATGATCATTATGACTGGATGTACAGTTACCCAGCACGTGGTCTTCCTCCTCCTCCTCTTATTGCTCAGGCTGTGGTGCCCTCGACACACCAGCGTGTTTCAGGAAACACCTCCCAAAGAGGCAAAAATGGCTTCAATTCTAAGAGTGGCCAGCGAGAATCTTCATCCAAGTCTGGAAAGTTAGATGGTGATGACTTTCAGGCCATTAAGAAGGAGCTGACCCAGATCAAACAAAAAGTGGATTCTTTATTGGAAAGCCTGGAGAAATTTGAAGAGAACTGAGCAAACAAGCATTGGAAATGAAGAATGGTAAGTTCAAAGAGGAGCAGACCAGTACTTCCCAGAAGAAAGATGAGACTAATATGAAGGTGGAGTCTGAGCGTGCTGCGGATGACTCTGCTGAGAAGGGGATCTACTGGATAATGACAACAATGAAGATCAGATGGAGGACCAGCTGGGGTTGATCAAGGATGAGGAAAAAGAGGCTGAGGAAGGAGAGGATGACAGAGACAGCACCAATGACAAGAATGACTCCTAAGCACATAGTTGGGTTTAGAAGTCTTGGTCCATTATTTCTTTATCTAAGTGATTGTTTAAGATCAAAATTCCACCAGATCCTTTCCTCTATGTCTTCAGCCCATGCTCACTGTTCTCCCTGTGTCCTACCATGTTCTTAATTGCCCTGTGCCTAGTACCATTTTCACCTCCTTTGGTGCTCTTAGTAGTTTTATTAAGTCTTCTCCTGTAATTTTTGCTTTTAATTTTGATACTTCTTTGTGACTTAACAATATAAAGGTTGTATGGTTTTTATCAGCTGTCTCCACAATAATCTCTCATTATACAGGCAGTTATGTCCATTTATACACGAGATCAGTAGTTGCTTCCCTAACTACACAGACAATCTCACTTAGTGTAGCATCTAAAAGCAGCTTTGTCTGAGTTAAGAGTTACTTGTATCACCCCACACCAAGTACTTTGTGGGGCTGTTAAACACAAATGTAACAATGTGTTTTTGTGAATGAGAATGTGTCAAATGCATCCTCTAGAAAAATTAGTGTAACAGTCTTTGTTTTCTAAAGTCAATACTGAGGGTTATTTTTTGTGATCTCCTGATGTTTGGGATCTTTTTTGCTCAAAATAAACAAGTCCTTATAAAACCAGGAATTTATAGCAAACAACTTATTTTTTTATTTTTATATAATTGTTTACTTCAAATTCTTTGCTTTACTTAAGCCTCCACAAAACCAGTGGGCGTTCTAAATACTGTTTATTTCTCTTGCAGCCATTCATGACCACTGTGCACAGTGTTACACACAAGTCAAAATGAATGTTGCATTAAGTAGTAAAGTAACTGTAATAGAGTGGAAATCATTCTAATTATTACACACCCAGTTAACCTTTTCTTGGACTTGAACTTTCTGCCTCAGTGATGTTATAAATAGGAAATCTTTTTTTCCTCTGGTCTTCTGTAGTGTGTTTCTCAAGTAACTGAGCAGGTGGTTGAAGGTTCCTACATTTATTTCACAAATAATGAACTTATATACCTATGAATTAATCATTTGTTGTTACCCTCAGCTCATTAATTGCATTGAATTTATCACACTATATCAGTTAGCACGTAAATTTTTAAGAGTGGATATGTTAGATTGCTGCCAGAGTTGTGATGCTTGCCTAATTTTCCTAAAAAGCCTCGCTTATTCTTGTTTATCTTTTAGTTTTTCAACATAGTAGGAGAGTAACTGACGATTTTTATTGTTTAGTGGTACATTTTGGGTATACATCATGATCGTATTCATCATAGGCATTGATGTTTTAACATATACAGAGTTTGGAATCATTGTACAGTTGCTGTTAATTGATAGCGTAGTACAAAGACTTTTGTTAATCTTATCTTCTGTGGGCATGTCATGTCTTGTTTACAAATATTTGAGCTCCTTTTGTGTGACATGGTAAAGCAGAGTTGAAGGAAGAAATTGAACTATAGCTTACCCCTAGGCACCAAATGAATATTTTTCAACAAGCTTCTTTTGAATGTTAATTTAGTCAAAAAACTTGTACTGACTATTTCCTAATCAATATCATCTCTGTTGAACTTTAAGCAAGTAACCCTTGACTAGAAAAATCAACTGGATATGTAGAAGAAAATTTTGAAAGTCCAAGATGCTAATAAAATTTATTTAACTTTAAAAAACAAAATATGCAAATATTGTCTTTTAAATTTAAAATGCAGATGCATTAATGTACTTCACTAAGCTCTCTTCTGAGATCTATATATAAAATAAATATGCCCAAAGAGATTTATTGAAAGAGTTCGGATGAGATGATCGTGCGGTCTCACAATTCCAAACACTAAACCAACAAGAAGTTTGGACATAGCACTATGGAGAGAGAGAGAGAGAGAGAGAGAGAGAGAGAGAGAGAGAGAGAGAGAGAGGAAGAAGAAAAATTGAAACACTTTTTTCCTGTTTTGAAAAGAAATGAAGGTCATGGGACAAACTACTACCCTTCACACCTTCCAAAATTTGAGAGACCAGGGCTGGGGAGATATCTCAGTGGTCTAAGGACCTTCCTGGAAAGCACAAGGACCAGGGTTTGATCCTTGTGCCACATGCCATGCCAGCCCTAGAAGCCTGAGGGCACTGTGCTGGCCACTGAAACCAGGTGTGGTGGCACATGCCTGTAATCCCAGTGCTGGGGTGCTGAAACAGGAGGATCACTATGAGTCTGACCTGTACAGCAAGATGCTGCACCAAATACATACATGCATACATACATACATACATACATACTTTTAAAAATAACAATAAAAAAACAAAATTAGAGCTACAAACAGAACAGTACAGACTAATAATTTACTGGAGCAAGAACCAGGCTCATTATATGAAAGGAGTGACCAGGTGAGAAAGATCAACTTTAACTGGCAATTTGCTGGAGACGCCGTGTGGACAGAGTTTGAGAGCCAAGGTCACCAAGATGCCTAGCACAATCGACAACTGGGCCTACACTGAACTTTCAGAGAGAGTATTAGAGACCATCCCTGTGCTTCCAACAGAAAGAAGAAAAGGTCACCTTTGAACCTTCCCAACATTTTTCTTCTGACAAAGATTTGCACTCAGAAGGAAGGAGCCAATGCCTAAACTGCTGTGGGTGCTGTTAGAGTCTGACTGATTCAAGGGAAAGAATTAGCCCACTCCAGCCCACCTTAGACATGTACTCCAGCCCTCCTGCTGGTGGGCAGAGAAGCCAAGAAGCTTGTGTGTGCTTCACAGTCTTGTAGTACAAGAGCAAAAAGAGGAGACCCTGATGTACAGCTACAGGCTGCTTCTCCTTGTCCCCACACTCCTACCACATTATTTGGGTTCTATTTTTAAATATTTATTTTACTTAATACATCCTTTGTGTATGGTTATTACACAAAGAAACAAAATAGAAGCCTACAGGAAAGAAGTAAAACAGAAATTGCAAAGGTAGAGTAAACATCAGAACTTAACAAGAACCGAGATACAGTAATGATGTTACAACACCAGGCTGGTGACACAATACACCCATTCTTCACATGTCAAGAGGTCCAGTAAGTAAATTAGACAACATGGGAAAAGATACATGCAATGGAAGCTGAGAAATGGATATTTTAAGAAAGAACAAAAAGTATCAGAGATCTAAAGAACATGCAGGAGGGAAGAATATTTTGATGGGCTCATTAGTAGATTGGGTATGGTGGAGTGTCAGAGTTGAATAAAAAGTGCCCTTCCAAAGCTCACATGTTTCAAGGTGGGGTTTTAGGAATGTGACTGGATCCATGGAAGTACTATGTTAATTCACCAAATATAACTCGAGGTGCCTTAAGGAGGTAGGGCCTGGCTGGGGAAAGTAGATCACTAGGTTTAGTTTCTCTTAAAAATACACAATTCCTCTGCCTTTTTCCCATTCTTTCTCCTTCCCAGCATCCATGAAATGAATAGCTTTGTGGCACCATGCCATCCCACAGTGATGTTTCTATCTGGGAGTGTCAATCACAAACTGAAACTTTCAAAATTGTGAGCCAGCCCATGAGCATTTTTTTCATAAAGTTATTTATGTCAGGCAGTTTGTCCTAGTGACGAAGCTGACTAATACACAGAAGAAAACAATTTTTAAAAAATTGGGGATATCTCAGGAATTACATTGCAAATCTTAGATGAGAAACCTCTAGTGATTTACGGTAGGCCTAGAAGAAATAGAATTTCACTTGTAGTCCATAAGAAATCCGTCAGAGAATTCCCTCTTGCTTCAGGAGGCTGATTTTTTATTCTAGTAAAGCTTCAAACTCATTTAATCTAGTATTTTTACAATATTGTGGGCCATCTGTCTTTAATAGCCTATAAATTTAAATGTTAATCTCGTTTAGAAACTTCTGCCAACTTGCTATAAATTGACCACCATTAAAGAAAAATATTTCATAGAAAATCAAACATATTACATAATTTATTGAGATAAATACTAAAATATAGTAGAAGTAGTTTTTAAATTATGAACTTATAAAAGCTAAATACTCACTTGACAACTTTTAACAAAAATATATCCATGTAACTCGTGATTCAGTTGTTGCTCACAACAAAAACCTGTTTTTCTAAACATGCATGTTCTGTTGATGATTAAAAGTTGACAAACTGCTCTGTATGTTCCTAAATTAAATTACAAAATAAGGCCACATAAAACAATAGCATTACAGTGCATCTTAAGAAATGTGAGTTAATCCCAACAGAAAGGCAAATTCCGATCATTGTAAGAGGAGAAGTAATTAAGGAATATTCCACCTAAGACCAAACAGAGAAACTTGTCAAAATACAGGAAGCCCCAAATCCTTACAGTAATGCTGAATCTTTGGTCCTTGCCATGTCATAATCAAAAGGAAGATGGGGATGGTGACCTTTTCTTCCCTGTACCAGTGCAGTTCCATATTTTCATTCCTCATTACATCCTCAGGAGCTGCTGTAGTGGGCAAAGCAAAGTACAGCAAAGTGGTGATGTAATATTTGCATTTGAAGTACCATGAAGGAAGAAAAAGAAAACGTATTCTTCGAGAAAATTATTCTGTTACAAATTACATGGGTTTAAAAGCAGGCATAGTTCTATTTTTTCTTATTTTCTTTGTCCTAACTGAATTCTTATGTGGGAAAGAGATTGTTTCAGAAAATGTACAACACCTGCCTAAAATGTGAGTGGGATTTCGCAAATGGTCAGACTAAAGCAATGACTCCCAAAGCCTGAGAAGTGATGGAAGATATGGAAAGTTATCACAGGCTGTTTTTCTTTAATGATTGTTTAAATTTAATTTGTAAAATCAAACACCTCTTTCAATAACTTCCAGTGCACCATTAATTTAAGTGACTTCAGGACAAAAGCCCTGTTTATTCTCAACAAGTAGCTTTCCAGATAATATGTAATTGCAGTACAAAAACTAAACTGTAATTTTAAAATATCATCCTTAGGATTTAACCTGAATATGTCTAATGGCAGTACAATAAGGATCTTGAAATTGTTTCTGTGTACAGAAAGCGCTTCAAGGACTTAGTGTCACTAAAATTTATTGTATTAGCGAATTATTCTGATTGACATTTTAAAATAAGTTACAAAATAAAAACATAATCACATGCTTATTTAACTTTCCAGAAAGTGCAAAATTACTAATTACAAAAATGGTTTATAAAGAATTGGATTATCTACTTTCAGAAGGTACAAAACATCAAGTGGAATTTTGCATTATGTGACCTAAGCAAGCCTCACTAAATGTGTTAACATAAATAACTTCAGGGAGCTTTCAGGATTGATTTTATATGTGTCACTTATATTTTTAACTTCACAATACTCTCATACCTATGCCATAGAAGCTCCTTCTATCTGATGATGTAAGATTAAGAATTACTAAACCAATAAAAGTATAATTCTAATTGGGCCAATAAAAGTATAATTCTAATTGGAACTGAAAATTTGCCAATTAAACATTATTTTGTTTAAATTTTAACAATGAACTCTTAATTATCTAATTTTCATTGTGGAGCCAAAGACTTTGTCACTTGTTATATAAGGTGGTGCTTTGAAAGGTAAAATTTACATCAGCTACATTCAAAAGCTTGTATTTCATTTTTAAAAATGAAAATGAGGTACGTCTGGTGTTAAGCAATCTGAGGCCTGAGTGCTTCTATACTTTATGCATTACCCAAGTTTTAGTCATTTCACCCACTGACTTCTACTCAGGTGCCTTACCAATTCTATTTTAACTATTTCAAGACATAGTAATGTTTACTTTCATGTGTTTGTCCCATTTATTCATAGAAAATATAACTGATTTACATGAAATGTAAAAACGACAACAAATAAGCCTTAAAAACACAGTCAGGTGATATCCAGTGTTCTGTTCACCAAAAAGGAAATGGTACATAGAAGTTTCAGGCTTTCAACTTGAGCTTTCCATCAGCAGAGTTCAGTTAAAAAATAATTTTAAAAAATCAAAATATTTGTGGAGACAAATTGAGGACATTGATCAATATTTGACAGAAACTGTTGTACAAGTATTTAGTACAGGGTCTATAGGGCTTCACTACACAGCTTGGACTCATAGTGATCCTCCTGTTTTCAGCCTCCCAAGCGCTGGGATTACAGATATGTTCCACCATATCCAGTCTCAGTTGCCATCTCAGCACACTCCCATAGGTTGGGATCAGCAAGCTACGCCGACGATGGAACTCTTGTCCCTGCGTCTGCCTAAGCAGACTCTTTAATCTTTTGAGGTATCTGGCCAGCCCTGGTAGAAGTATGTTTGAGAAACAATTTTTTGAAATACCAAGGAGTTGATTGTTGTATAATAGTTCTCTACCAGGTTTGATTTGTCACATCCTGGTCATCTTTAGCGACGTCTGCAGATAATTTGGTTGTTATAGTGGGAATAGACACATTACTGCACTCAGTTTAGAGGCAAAGAAGTTGGTGAAAGGCCAGCAATGAGCAGA
This sequence comes from Octodon degus, assembly GCF_000260255.1. NCBI lineage: Eukaryota > Metazoa > Chordata > Mammalia > Rodentia > Octodontidae > Octodon > Octodon degus. Next base: position 11,767,801 of record NW_004524589.1, read on the forward strand.
ATAGCTAAACAGCAGAGTACATCAAAACATTTATATAGTTGAAGCCCCGCTGTAGAGGTGATGAAAATGAAGATGAAGATGATACTGATTACCATCATTCTTAACGTAATTAGCACTAAACTTTGCAAACAAATTCTAGTTTCATTTTCCATTGTGAAATTTCTTATTAAATAATTTCCATTTTTATAACATTAAAACAAATCAAGATTGGTGGTATTTAGTATTAAGGGTACACAGCATTTGTAGTATACCTACCTACAAAAGAACGTATTCTTTTGAATACTAGTTACACAAAACCATTTGTGCTTATGAAAA
>NW_004524589.1:11768332-11770534 GCF_000260255.1 Octodon degus
AGGGATGAGACACCACATAGCTGAAAAATCTTTTTAGAGAATCAGTATGTCAGGGATACTATTTTTGCAAGTTACTTAGTATTATAATTAATCTTTTTTTTTTTTTTTTTCGGAACCAGGGATTGAACTCAGGCCCTTGCACTTGCCAGGGAAGCACTTATTCCACTGAGCCATCTCCCCGGCCCTATAATTAATCTTGAAATGTCATTAAGCTACTATAAAGCATAGATCTTTTCATATTGAAATAGTCACATATACCTTGATTAAAAATGCAATTGATTAGGTCAGTGCACTGCAGTCTGACTTACAAACTGTAGGTGAAGGGGCTGGTGGTTTAGCTCGGTTGTTTAAGCACCTGCTGTGGCAAACCCAGTCAAGTGCAGGGGACTGTAGTTCGATCCCCAGCTCCCCATCCCTTACCAGACCTGCCCTTAAGGCAGCCTGAGTCAGAAAAGAAAAAAATCCTTCTCAACTTTTGGGCCGGCCAGATAGCTCAGCAGACTAAAGCGCCTGCCTCGGCAGAGAGCAGCAGGCAGGGTTTGATCCCTGGCTCACCATGCCTGCCCCGTCTCCAGGGCGTGCTGAGCAGGTGATTGAGACTGGGCGTGGTGGCATGTGCCTGTAATCCCAGAACTTATGAAGCTGAACACAAGCAGATCACTATGAGTCTGATCTAGGTAGGGAGACTCTATAGACCCTGCCCTAAATTTAAAAATAAATAAAAGATAAAATAAAAATAAATAAATAAATAAATAAACAAAAAGAACTGTAGGTGACTCTTGGTTGACTTTGTTGCTATGTTACACATGATGATAACAAGCAGTTGAAATGAAATCAGGAAATAGAGTACTAAAGACATTGAGGTCAGTCTATAGATTGCACAATGACAGGATCGGTGATTCTTTGGGTAGAACAATATTTTTTGTGATACCATCTAAAAGAAGAGCAAATGATGATTTTCTTATGTAGAAGAATTTTAAAAAAACTATTTTATGTCCAACTGGTTTGTTGTAATAACTTATTGTTTGAATAATTTCACAGGTAAATTTCTTGATCATTTAAAGTCATAATCACATACAAGGGAATAAATTATTATCCATTTTTAATTTGAAATGTTTCCATGTTTTTATTAAATTTTACACACCCTACATTTAGGATATATCCCACTCATGGAGAAAACTGAATATTTATAACTTTTGAACCTTTGGACTTCCTGGATATCATAAATACCTGCAGCAAATGTGTAGATCTATGTAAATTTAATTGTATAATACTAATCTGATAAAACTACTGTTATGATTTATGTCTCATTGTCTTCCCAGAGGCTCATTCATTTAAGAGGTAGGCTTCTAGAGTTTGTGATTAATTACTGATCCAGTGCTTGGATTATGGGTGTAAATCCTGCTGGGATTATGGGTGTAAGTACCACTGAAGTTATGGATGTGAATGCTACACCTGGCCTGGTGCAGACAGTTTGAAAGCAACATAAGGGAGACAGACTAGCTCTCTGTTGCTCTTGCTCGTTTGCTCTTTTCTGCTGCCATGAACTGCTGCCCTAGTCCGCGGGCCACGCTGCCTTGGAGCTAGCTGAGGATGCACAGAAACCTCCACTAATTGTGAGCTAAATAAACCTTTCCTTCCTTAATTTCGTGTGTCAGGTATTTTCTCCCAGCAATGAGGGAAAAGTAACCAAGACAACCATATTTTCCTACTTGATAAATAACAACCTAGTGGGACACATTTTTAAACAAGCAACACATTAAAACATCAAATTCTAAAATGATGAGCTGAGTTTTGCATGCTGAGTAAGCATTTTTCTATTTGTATGCCCTATAATCTCATTTCATATCATAACTACATTTTAGGTTTTTGACTGACTGGAATGTGTGCAACTTGAATTATCTTTGTGCTTTTATGACTAACTTGACACAAAAGAGTGAAAAAAATCAAATATTATATTTAATTAATTCAATTCACTATACATTATTAACCTGTGCAAAAATCATGAGATGTTATTATTTAAAAGTAATTTAAGCATTATTTAAATGAAATTCGCATGCAAACATAAATTTAAATCAATTTATAGGAAATACCACATGACACATATTAAGAATTCATTTATAGAGGTAAGACTGTCATTTTTATGGCAAAAATGCCAATTTTCTTCAGCAAATGATTATTAAAGATACAGATTGGTGGCAT
>NW_004524589.1:11781548-11782527 GCF_000260255.1 Octodon degus
CATAATCTACATTCCAAATACTTTTCAATATACTATGCTACATGTTAAATATATGTATTTCCTAAGTTGAGGGTAAATTCAATGAAATAATTGTCATTATGCTAGATAATGATCATTCCACTGTAAAGTTCAAAATTTACTATCGTAGAAATAGATTATATTTATTTGCTTCTGGATTTTTTAGGTCTTATCTAGATGGCAGCAGCCATGATTTTTAATTTATGTTGGTACATTCATGTAAGTTGTTACTGTGACTCACATATTTTGCTAAATAAATAATAATTACACTTATCTTTATACTTGATATTATGTTCATGTAGACATGCTGGTATGATTTTTCAATATTCTATTTTAAAAGGAGTAATTTCATTCAACAAATTACTATAGAGGGTTTATTCTGCTTTGGAATTGAGTTTAAATGTAACTACTTGTGGAGTAGTCTCATACTAGATAGGTAATGGGAATGGAAAATAAAAACTAGCAAAAGACATAATTTTAAAATTTGATACACAATGTTGCATGTTCATTGAATTTAAAAATAAACTTGTTATTTGTATTTCTTTTCAACTAAACACCATTATTGGGTTGTATATAGGTAAGTGTGTATATTTTTCTCTTTCCTTTCCAGATTTATATTAGATTTTAAAGCTATAACTCTTCAGTAGACTGCTAAGCATCACATGATGACCTGCTCCTTACATCTTCAAATTAAGTCTCTAGAACTTTAATTTATTAATTTTTCACCATTCAATTGCTTTTGACTAATTAAATATTAATTGTTTCTTGCTCAAATTGCTTTAGTTTTTTTTTTTTCTGAGACAGGTATTTTCCCTTATTTCCAAACTTAGTCCAATTTAAGCTATATAATTTAGTGTCCTATTCCCAGAAAATTTCCCCTACTGCTGATATACCATATAAGAAATTGCTTTTGTCTATGCTTATTATTTCTCCTTATTCTTCTCAGAATTCCACCAGGTAA
>NW_004524589.1:11783647-11804926 GCF_000260255.1 Octodon degus
TAAAAAAATAGAGAATAGATGAAATGTTAGATACACTTAACAAACAACACAAAGGAGTTAGAATGCATGAATCAGATTCAAACAGATATCCAGGAAATTAATAATTCCATTGTTGGAAAAATTTCTCAAAAGAAACTGAAGATACTCATTCATATCTTACAGATAGTGATGCTGCTAGTGATCAGGAAAGGAAAATCAGTTAAGTCTAACAAACAAACCAGGAAATAACAATTCAGTAGCTACAAGGTGACACACAGAAAAGCACTATAATGCTAACGGATGTCAATGAAACAGCAAGAGTCAGCACCAATGGCATAAATAGACTACTTGCAGAAGTAATAGCAGAAAATTTCCCTAGCTTGAGAAAAGACCCTAACAGAGTGATAAGTGAGGCATTTAGAACTCCCAATATCCATAATCAAAATAAATATACACCAAGACATAATAATCAAGATCTCAGAAAATCAGTGAAAGAAGAGAACATTATAAGCTATTAGAAAGAAAAAGCACGTCATCTACAATGGAAAACCCATCAGAATCACTGTAGAATTTTCAGCGCAAACCATCAAATCAAGAAGAGCTTGGAGTGAAGCACGTTGAGTACTAAATTAAAAACTTTCAACCCTGCAAAGCTCTCTATCAAAGTCAGTGGTGGGATAAGATTCTTCCATGACAAAGAACAACTGAAAAAACTCATGGCCACCAAACTAAACATACAAAGAGTACTCAAAAAAGATATTCTAGACAGAGAGAAAACAACTTCAAATTCAAATACTATAACAGAAAGGAACCACCAAGCAGAGCAAATAATTTAAAACAGGGAAAAATTAAGGAACCTATTATAGGAAAATCACATGACAAATATAATCCAGTACATATAGTTATAGCCATCAATGTAAGCAGTCTCAATTCACCAATCAAAAGGAGCAGACTAGCAGGGTGGATTAAGAAACAAGATCAAACAATATGTTGTAAACAAGAAACACATTTAACTCAAAAGGAAATTCACAACCTGAAAGTCAAAGAATGGAAAACAACACTCCTTGTGACAGGAACCCAGAGAAAAGCAGTGGTAACTATTCTGATTGCTAATAATGTCAAATTCAAAGCAAGAATGACTAAAAGATAAAGAAGGTCACTACAGACTTGTTAAGGGGAAACTGTAAGGGGAAGAGATAACAATAACAAATAGATATACACATAGTAAAAGAGCATCTAATGACATAAGACAAATTTTAACTGATGTGAATAATCAAATGTGCAATAATAAAATTTTAAAAGAGGACTTTAATATGCCACTGCCACAAAGAGATAGGTCAACTAGGCAAAAAATCAGCAAACAAATAATAGAAATCAACCAAACTTGTGAATAAATGAACTCAGTATACCTTTACAGTGTTTTACCCAGCAATGTCAGAATACACATTCTTCTCATCTGCACATGAAACCATCTCTGAAATAGACTATATGTTAGCACATATAGCATGCTTAAGTAAATGCAAAGGGATTGAAATTATCTCATACAAATTACCTTACCATAGTGCACTGAAACCAGAACTTATTGTCAAAAGAAAGCACAAAAAACAACATAAACACATGGAAAGTAAATTTCAGTCTCCTTAACAACCGATGGGTCACAGATGAAATTAAAGAAGAAAGTAAACATGGAGATGAACAAATCATGGAGATGAACAAAACAATACAAATAATTACTGAATCAAAGTGCTGATTCAGTTGATGTTTTTGAAGAATAAATAAAATTGATATACCACTAGATAAACTGATCAAAAAAAGGAGAGAAAAATCACAAATTCATGCAATAAGAAATGAAAAAGGGTGAAATCCCCATAAACCCAATAGAAATATAGAAGATTGTCAATACTACTTCCAAAATCTCTACTCTCACAGGATTGAAAATACAGAGGAAATGGAGAGTTTCCTAGGTACATATGAAATGACAAAGCTGAGTCAAGAAGATATATAAACTCTTAATAATAAGAAATGAAAGTGAAAATGTAGTAAAAACCTTTACATCAAAGAAAAATCCCAGGTCCTTATGAATTCATAGCTGAATTGTATAAGTAATTTAGAGAAGATGTAATGCTAACTTTTCTCACACTCTTCTATTAAATTGAAATGGAAAACATTCTCCTAAATTTATTCCTGGTGGCAAGAATTATTCTGATACCAAAGCAGAGAAACATCCAACGAAAGAAAGAACTACAGGCCAGTCTCTCAAATGAACATAGATGCAAAAATTCTCAATAAAATTCTAGCAAACAGAATTCAGTAAATCATTAAGAAGATTATACAATAGGACCAAGTGGGATTAATCCCAGAAATACAGGAATGGTTCAATACAGGTAAACCCATAGGTGTGATACACCACAACAAAAGAACCAAAGAGAAAAACTACATCATAATCTCCATAGATGCATAAAAAGCTTTTTACAAAGTTGAACATTCATTCATATTAAAAAAGAAAAAACTTACAGAAAATCAGACTAGATGGCCTATAACAGCCGACATCACATTAAATAAACACAAACTGAAAACCTTCACTTTAAAGTCAGGAAGAAGACAAGGTTGACTACTGTCACCAATTCTATTCAATATATTTCTGGAAACATTAGCCAGTACCATTAGACACAGAGAAGAATTAAAGGAATAATGATTGGAAAGGGAGAAGTAAAATTAACATGGTACTCTACATAGACGGCCCCAAAATCTCCACCAAGAGACTTGTAGATTTAATAAGCAAATTCAGTAGCACAGCAAAATGCAAAGTCAATGCTCAAAAATCAATTGAATTTTTGTATAAAAACAATGAATACACCAAAAGTGAAGTTAGATAGATGCCTTTCACAAGCACATCCAAAAAATGAAACTTAGAAATCAATCTCATAGAGGAAGTAGATTTATATAGTAAAAGTTACAGCACTCTGAGAGAAGAAATTGAAGAGGATTTCAGAAAATGGAAAGATATTTCTTGCTTCTGGACAGCAACAACCAACAATGTGAAAATGGCCATACCACCAAAATTGTTATACAGATTCTGTATAAGCAATTTCTATCAAAACACCATCAACATATCTAACAGATCTAGAGAAAACATTCCTAAAATTCATTTGCCACTAGAAGAGACCAAGAATATCAAAAGCAATCCTGGGAGGCAAAGGAAAGGCAGGAGACATCACAATCTTGAAATTACACTATAATCCCTGACTTGAAATTATACTATAATGCTACTGTAATGCTATCTACATGGTCTGGGTATAAAGACAGACCTGATAATCAAACAGACGAGAAGATGTAAGCACAACTACAAACACATTCAGCTACTTTATTTTTCACAAAGGGGCCAAACATGTTCACTGAAAGAAATACAGCCACTATAATAAATGGTGCTAAAACTACTGGCTTTCCACATCGGAAGGCTAAAATTAGACCCATGTCTATTACCATCCATTAAACTATAGTCCAAATGGACCAAAGATTTAAACATGAAGACAGAAACCCTAGTTATTCAGGAGGAAAATATGGGTAGAAATCTTTAAGACATAGAGGTCGGTAGAGAATTCCTGATCAAAAAACAAACTACATGGGGAATATTTCAAAGAATCCACAACTGTGATCAAATCTTATTGAAAAGTTTCTGCACATCTAAATAAATCATAAATGGAGTAAAAATAAAACCCATGAACTTGAAAAAACAGAGCCAACTGCATCTCTGACAAAGGCTTACTCTCTATATCATGTATAGAATTTTTTAAAAATCAGGCTCCCGAATTTCAAAGACCCAATCCAAAACTGGGGGTCTGAGATGAATATAATTCTCAGATGACAAAATATAATTGGCAAGTAAATATATAAAAGATATTGAACATCACTTGTCATTTGAGAAATGCAAATTAAAATAACACTGCAACTCCTTCTCACCCTGGAAAGCATTGCTATCATCAGATGACAAATAACAAATGCTGGAGAGGCTGTGCGGAAAAAGGTTCCCTTCTCCACGCTTTGTGGAAGTGCAGGCTGGTGCAAACATTTATGGAAAACAGTATGAAGATTCCTCAAGAGGCTAGGATTGAAGATAGCAAAGTCAGCTATTCCCCTCCTGGGTATTTTTCCTGAAGAGCTGAAAACCTCAAACCATAGTGATACATGTGCACCCATGTTTAGTGCAGTGCAGTTTGTCATTGATATGTCTTGGAAGCAACACAAATGCCCTTCAACTGAGGCATGAATAAAGAATATGTAATATTTCTACACAATGGAGTACTATTCAGCTATAAAAAGAATAAATTTGAGGCTTTTATCAGTAAGTATACACAGCAAAAAACCATAATTGAAATAAATCAGACTCGCATGTGCAGACATCACATTGTCTCCTTTGTGTAAGAACATGAATGAGTAAATATAATTTGAAGGGTAAAATGGATATTGTGAAAAGGAATCTAACCTATTCAAAAGGAAGGAATTCCTGAGATGAGAAGGACAGGAGAGGTAGCTGGGAAAATATGTGTATCTAGGTATGTAATTAAGATGGTTTGGATAATTATATCATGGATTTCTGTTGGTCTATAGAAAGGAATAATTAATGCTTAATTTTTTTCTCTTAAATTTTCTTATTTTCTTTATTTTGTCTTGTTAACTTCTTAGAACTTTTTTCTTTTTTTTCAAATTTTGCATGCTTATGTCTGATAATCTGAACAGGTTTGAAGACAACAGTGTGCAATACAATGTATTCTATTTTTTTCTTTTTAGTTGCTATTTTGTATTCTATTTTTTTTAAAAAAAAAAAACAAAGTAATGTAAGTTTTGCAGCTGTAATTATTGTCTAATTCTCTTATAGCTGAGGAAAAATATGGACAAAGTTGTGATTACAAAAACTTAAGAATTTAAAAGAGGGGTTATAAAGCAATTTCCAGTTTCTGAGAAGTGGACACTTACTAGATATCGCCACAAGAAAAATCGTGAGAAATTTGCCCTAAACATAAATCAGCAAATTTAAAATATTCAGGCTAGTCATTGCCAATGGATGGATGGACTTTTGCTCAAGTCGAACAGAAATCATGAATCAGGAAAATGCAGCTCTGCTAGTGGGTCTGGGTTCGGTGTGCCCCTGGTCTTCAGGTTTCTGTGTGAATGCTCTCAGCCCAAAAGTTGCTGTCCATCAGTTCTGCTTGATGGTGTTCTCTGCTCCTGTCAGGATGCCTTGAGTCTCTGAGATCACCGCTATGACTGTGATTTGCTGCTAGTGCTGGGTGCCACCAGTCAGTGCAAACCTTCTCCTGTTATTATAAAGTATGGGGCTAAGTTACTACTTCTAAATGATCTTTCCACAATTCCTGATTCTTTATAACTATTTGGTTATGTCTTCTGGAAGAGCTTTCTACAAGAAATCTAGAAGGTGCAATAGAAATATGGAGTGTGGATTTTCAGCCTCACTATCACATAACAAATAAAGAAATTGTGAATTTGGTGCAAAAAAAGGCCACAATTACAAAAAGAATGGCACATTCATTTGGCTATCATTATGTGCACTTGCTGTAATCAACTTCCATGAAATAATAATTGCATCATCCTTTTTGTACCACTATTCAGCAATTTTTATGGAAAAATAAATTATTACCATTTATTTATTTATTTATTTATTTATTTATTTATTTATTTATTATCAGGGATTGAACTCAGTACCTTATACTTGCCAGGCAAATGCTTATTCAATTGAGCTATCTCCCCAGCCCCAAAATGTGTTCTTCTTCTTCTTTTTTTTTCCTTAACCAGGGATTGAACTAATGCCTTTGTGCTTCAAGGTAAGTGCTTATTCTACTAGCCATCTCCCTGGCCTATCTTCTTTTTAAAACGTATCAGAAAATGATAGTTTTTATCCAACTCTCACCAAACATCAGGGAATCTCTCTTGGATTTATCTTAATAGCCCACTTATTATGTGACAACTCAGACATGCACATCATGTAAATTGATGGCTACGCACAAAAATAACTCCTCGTAAATAACTTCATTTTAGTTCAACAATAAATAAAAATAGTCATTAGGAAAAGGAAATCAATAATATGTTCACATGTGTGTGTTCTTGTGTGTAAACAAAAACAGTAAACTTTTTCCTGCTGTAGAGTTTTCTTGCTCCAGGGATGAATCAATAGATAATATTTCAACTTTTGAAATAAACTTTAATTACTTTTTTGTGTAAATTGGAGTTCTTTTCCTTTGAGGGTAACCCGGACCTTAATTTCTGAATGGTGTAACACTTTCTTACTATGACTTTCATTGTTTGATGTAGTGGTAGATAAGCACATATTACCTATCACACATGGAGGTACTGACATCTAGCTATGGCCGTGGGTTCAAGATTTCTCTTCCTCATCCCTAATAATAGTAAAAACCATTACATTAATCATAATCAATAATGTCAGCCCATAATCAATCCATTTTTGTGCATTATTTCTGCTGTTTTTTAATGGCTCTATGAGGAATTTATCTTTATTTTAATTTGATCATCTTTTGTTTTTTGGTGAAAAAAGTACAGATGTCAATATCTGGGGGAGTCTAGAAAAACAAGTACTGCTTTGGCAAGCACAGGGACCGGGATTTAATCCCCAGTCCCACATGCCCCACCCCTGGGTGACTGATTCTGAGCATGGGGGTGTGCATCTGTAATCCCAGTGCTGGCTGAAAAAAGAAGGATCACTATGAATCCAAGCTGTGTAGTAAGACCCTGTACCAAATACAGGTCTGAAAAAAATCTAAATTAGAATTGTGTATTACAGTGTTTTAGAATTCTAAAAGGATGTTTCCATTACAATTCTCATCTCTTGGCTCATCTTCAGATATTACTCAATGTACTTCTTTAGAGAGATACTGGTGATAAAACTGAGGCTACTCATCAATAATTTGCTATGGCAGTAAAAAGACAGACAGAGCTCCTACAACCACGTGGAGCTAAATTACCTGACAACAAACTGTATGGATTTAGAAGTTTATTCATTCTAAAAGCTTTCATGAATGACAACCATCAGCTGAAACTGTAATTTCTGTCTTTTTAGAACCTATGCAGAGAAATTGTGCAAAATCACTAAACATATTTCAGAATTAAGAAACACTAAATATGTATTGTTTTTAAGAAATTGGGTAAGAAGTTCCATTTTTGTTCGTCCGTGTTTGTTTTTTCATGCTGGGGACCAATCCCAGAGCATCACACATGCCAGACAAACACAAGTAAATCCTGCAGTTCTCATTGCAACGTAATAACTATCTGCAATTGTTCTCCTTCCAATAAGGCCTTCTACCACTGTCCCACATCCCCAGCCCAGAATGCTTACATGTTTTGAAAATCTGTTGTGGCTGTAATCAAAAGGAACAAAACATTTTCTTTGATCCTTTCTTGTTTCATTTCTTGCTTTCATGACCCATGTCTTCTGGTAATAGAAAACATAACCTGCATATTGACAGATTATTTAAAGAATAGATCTCATAAGATAGAACAATAAATTTGCAGTGTAGTATTTCTAAGCTCTCATTCTGAGTCTTTAGTATATCCTTCTTCCTTTTTCACCTCAATAGGTACTTGGCAAAATGAAGGGTGAAGAGCAGTTTCAAGGTGGTATACCCATTTTACAACTTATTTGCTGTAAAGTAAATTCTGTATTTTGAAGCAACAATTGTAGAGATGATGTTTGTAATGAAGTCTGATGTGTAGAGGAAAAGTCAAATCCACAGATATGCTCATCTTTTTATACCAGTGAAGACAAATCAGTGCTCTCTTTCTGTAATGGAACCCAAAACAACTCTCCTTGGCTCTGAAGTAATACTGGAGAGTTAGCACTGCGTTCAGGTCAAGTGAGACAGTATAATGAATCTTAGAGAGGAAATTACACATTGTGGAGCCCATGGGGAGGCTTAATTACATCTGCCATGGTCTGTTTTTAAATAAGCTGATTGACTAAGCATCCAAGTGCTTGGAGAAGAAGAATGACATATCCAACAAGTCATGTTGTCCGGATGATTAGCGAAAATTTTCTCCCAATTGCAGTGCATAAACTTTATGATGAATACTGAGTAATAGACTGATGTCTTCATACTCTTCATCTCAATTGCATTATTGATATATTTTCTAAATTCATCTCCAACTTTTCATTTCTGAAGAATAGCCACTTTCTGTGTTTCTTACCGTACAGCCAAACCATTATCCACTATTGAAGCTTTCTATAAATCCTTTCATGCACTGGTGTATGAATCCACAGCCTTTGCACTGAGTTACACCAGTGCTTTTTCTTTTCCTTTTTAACACAGAGTCTTTCTAAGTCAGTAAGTTGGCCAGGCTGCTCAATCAATGCATTGCTGGACTGACCTTGTAACTGTCTTCCCTCAGCCTCCCAGCATCAGCATTACAGATCTGCCTCGCTACCTCTTGGCTCTGATTTTTAACCTAGACAAAATAAAAACAAAATATATTATTTGAGGTTTGCCTCACTGCCAAGATTTCCATCCATACCTCTCTTTTGAAGACTCTGTGCTTATAAGGACTCTAATATTGTAGCTATCTCTTCACTGTTGCGTATCTCATATTGGAAAAGGATGTAGTATGTTTTCTTTCTTTCTTTTTTTTTTTTTTTTTTTTTGCGGAACTGGGGATTGAACTTAGATCCTTGCGTTTGCCAATCAAGCGCTTATCCTACTGAGCCATCTCCCTAGCCCCTAGTATGTTTTCTTTTCAATAAATTCATCAGGAAAAACAGGAAGTCACAAGAGAAGAAATGGAAATATATCAAGAGCCCATATCAAAGAACTGTGAACCATTTTCTCAATTTGTTTCTTTATCAGAACTGAGAACATAAGGCTACCAATTTGTCATTTTCTTCCCATAAACTTCATATTACCTCCTCAGAAAGTTTATTCTGAAAAAGTCCAGCAGTCATCATTATAACACTATAATATAATGTCCCAGGTCACATCCACAATGTCCCTCCTCTTCCCACCAGGTGTCACCTCCCAAATTTGCATCCAGCTATGAACCCGTCAGTGGACATACCCATGCCCACCACCACACTTTCATGTTCCAGCTACCTCCAAAAGGACCTCCTATGAGTGCGTGAGGTTTTGTGACAACATCTAGATGTAAGCCATAACAATTTTTAAGGCTATTACTTTCTCTTGTTCCTCTTTGTTTAGCAGAATCTATGGCACAAATATATATATATATATATATATATATATATATATTCCCACTTCCTTCACTTCTAGTCTTGGTTATTGTTAACATTTACTATATGATTTTCATAGTGTTTGAAGTTCATAATACATATATTTTTAAGATGGAAGGTGACATTCACAGAACCGTGCTGATATTTTTTTTCAGTTTTTATTTATTTTAATGAGAAAAAAAGATAAGATAGCAGTGAAACTGTTTCAAAATAAGCTAGTAAAAGAGCTACAATAATTAATACATTGCATATTGTTGTCTTCATAGTACTTATTCAAAGGACGAGAGGCAGACATGATATCTTATCTAAACAATATTAGTACAAACCTTTCTTCTCAATGAACTAAGAGAAAGTAGCTGTATATCTATCCTAACTATCTTGTATATGCATATATATTTTTTTCACAATGAAATAGCCCTTTATTTATATCTCCCTTTTTTTTTTTATTTTGTCAGATATGTATGATCCATTGCAGTTAGAGAAGATATTTCTTATAGATTGAAAACAAAAGGAATTGGCCCATGAAAGATTTAATTAGTAACAATATAACATGTCAGAAAAATAAGTATAGAGAAAATTTGAAAGATATCATACAGTTTGGAGAATAGTGTGTGATAGCTCTCTTGCTTAATTATTCATATTTATCCCTTTTAATATTTTTCTTCCAGTTTTTTTTTTACTTCATAATACCTTTCTACAGGCATATTGCCTTGAGCCATTATAAACTTGCTTAGGTTTTTATGAACTATAAAAAATTCTAAGCTTGTATAAAATCACATATATTGCATATGAAATTTTATTTTTCTATATCCCCCATAAGACTTAATATGTGTTATGGATAAAGACTGTATCTTTTATTCTGTTCCTTCTCAAATATGAATGAAACTTGGAATTTATTGTGACTGCTCTAAGATTTGCCTGAGAACATATATCAATAATCATACAGTAGTGTTTCTATTCTATCATGCAGATAATAGACCATAAGAATAGTAATCGATGGTGTTTATAAATAGGATATCATATCTGCATCTTGGACAGCTATTAACCACTAGGAAGAATGTATACAATGTGTTAATTATTGAAACTGTCCTACCAATTTGATTTGAAACTGTCTCATTGCTATTTGTTTGTCAATAAAATTATGGGAAAAAAGAATTAGTAATTGAAAGATCCAATCACTATTTAGAAGCAATTTTTAGAATGATATTTCAGTTGCTAAAATGAATATTGAAGTTTTAATGAATGATTGTTTCCCATTCTACCCAATCATACAATATTTGTTTCCTATTTTATGTCTCTGCACTGCTAAAACCCACTTTATGTAGCATTTTTTTCAAACTCCTACTATTCCTGGTAAGTAATTGCCCCATTCCTGTGTTCTTTTTTCTTTCACTTGTATCATGTCTTAGTTTCTACCACAATTTTCTTCTTACTAAAAGATAGCATGGTAGTTTGGAACAATTCAAGCATGAATGGACACACATCACTTTTCTGAGTCACATTGACCGCTCTGAAAAAATTGACATCCAGGAGTATCCTCAGGGTCATCTATTTAATCTCTGTATTTGTCAGATTTCCCTTTGTTTTCACAAAGATATTATAGCTACTTCACTGCACTAATAAAAGAAATAAGATATAACTTTCATAAAACACTTTTAAGTATTATACAATATAGAGAAATTTCTAACATGCTAACTTTATATTACTCATGATATTTCTTTGAAGTCATAAATAATATTCAGATTTTTCCACTTCAGTAAATATGAACTTTATAAAAATTGCATTTCTTGCAATTGTTTCCTCATATTTGTTTCCAGAAGCATTGTCTCAAATGTTTTTTCATTATGCTTGAATTTTATTTTCACAATACCTAGAAGTTTAAAAATAAAAACCTAACAGTGGTGTATATTTTAAACCGTGTTTTTTAAACTGGTCACCGTAAGCCCTCTTAGTTATAATTGTGTTGTCTTTTTATAACTATGTCTATATTATGCTTTTGAGAGTAAGATTTTGAGGATTTTTACATGGGCATGTCAGTAATTTGTAAGAGAACAAAATTACATGTCATTAACTTTCAGGCAATGCTCACCAGGACTGCCCTGAAAGCTTGGAACCCTGGGATTACTCATTGAAGTCTGACAATCAACCCACCCAATCTCATTCATTCTTTTTGTATTTATACTCATTGAGAAATATGTTCCAAATAGAAAAGTTGAACACAGAATAAACCCACAAAAATAATCATAATAATGCAAAGGATTAGAGTCCAAGAGGTTGGGAAACAGTTCCTGGCTTCGCTATTAATTATGTTTGTGAACAAAGGAAAGGGAATTAACAGCTCTTGACCCTGATAGCATGGGCTGCTGTGTGAGGGTACTTGGCTTTGGTTTTTAATGTTTGTTAGCACACAACAATGGTGGAGTATAAGTACAAGCGCTTTCACGGTTGTTGTTTCCTTTCGGTGTCTTGCTTTATGCTGTAAGCTTTCTTATATTTCTATAGCCATGTAATCACATTCAATACAAATGTGCTTTTCTGTCATGTCAGAAAATCACACAATTTTATATTTGTGTCAAAAGGATTAGTGGATGGAATCAATTCTACATCAATTAATTCTAGAATCTTTTCAATTTTATTCTAAAGCTTAAGGACATTTTAATTGCAAATGTTTGTTTTATACATTTACCTTCTTTGATGCATGAATAGGGGAAATTTATGTATTAATGTTAAGATTAAAAGTGAATACAACATGATTCCCAAATATGAAGATTTTCAGGAACAGCCTGAGGTACAATGCATTCCTCCACAGGAGCCTGAGCTGTCCCTGATAGTATTCTCCGGAGATGAAAATTTATTATACAATGTCTTAAACCTCTTTAACTAACTCTAAGGGATCAGTTATGGTAATGTGACACATAAAACTTGCTGAGACTCAGAAAACTGAATTAATTATTATTTAATTTTCTAAACTAAAGTTTATAATATCTAATTCACTTTTTTTAGTTTTCATGGAAGTCAGTACCAGCCATTCCTATGAGGTGTTCATATTTTGTGGAAAATAAAGTGGATGTTTTTGATCCTAATTCATAGGACTGGCTTAAATAAGCACTAAAAGTTTTATTAACGGTATTATTCAGGCACTGTACTATAAACATCTACCAGTAGAGCTGAATATGCCATATTTTATATTTGTCTTACCAATATTAGAAATAAATTATTTTATTTCAAAACTTGCATTTGACTATACAGAGTGTACTTTTAGGCCAAACTGCCCACTTTAAATCCCCATATCTCCAAGAATGAAACATTTATACTTGGATAATTTCTCATTAATTTATTAGGGAAAAAAACACTATATGATTGCTTTCCTTTCCTTTTAAGCACATTTCAGGATCGCCTTTTTTACTCTTATACTGAATGGAAATTTACAAAGTAGTGTGGCATAAACAAATCTTTCAGAAGGAAAATCTATTTCTACAGCTTCCCATCAAATGAGGACAAAGTATTTCACACACTTCTTTGTAGCTAGTAAACACAGCACAGATGCGGTGCTGGTTTTGCTGTATTTAACTTCAGTAAAAGCACTAATATTTTCAAATGTGAACCTCAGGTTATTACTTTTGCAGTTTGTTTGGTCGCCAATACACCACAACTCCTTCCAGCCTACAAATTGCCTTTCTAGTGGAGAACAGTTTAGAATAAAGCCAAATTCCCTAATGGTTTATTGATTTGAATTGAGTAGATGTTGAGAATTGTATATCTTCTTTTAATGACTCTTTCAAATATTCTTAAGGCTTTCAAAATGACTGAATATTCAAGTGAGGTGGGCTTTTTGACCATTGACTATACAGAATGCACTTTTTGTTCTTTGAGGCTTTTGTTTTTTAAAAGAATTTGATTTTCCCAAATTGCTTATAGTTGAACAGAGTGTTAAACCAGTTGAAAATTAAATATTTCTCTAAACATTAAGTTTTAGTGACAATATCAATGTACATAATTTCAAAATTATATTGATATGGTTTGGAGGAAGTAAAATATTATAAATGAGTTTTTTCACATACATAAGTTTAAAATTACATGTCTGTTCCATTTTAAGTTATGACTATTTCTTTCATGATTGCACTATTAGATGACAAAAATACATTATTAAATGTAAAAATATAGTTAATGTATTAATAGATGAAACAATATAGCTAACTTTCTCCTGGATTCTTGCAACCTGCACAATCCTAAACATCATTTAACAAATATCATTTAACAAATGCACTTGGTTCATTTTAACATTAAACATAATTTAACAAAGATTTTTATTAAATAGAATTTAATTCTCTGAGATTGCTGGTTATTTCGTTTTTGAACTTACCTCTACAACACCAAAATTAATTGGCCACTAGATGTGAATGAAATTTAATTATTTATTCACTTATTTATTTCTATTTATTTATTTATTTACTTATTTATTTATTTTGGTGAAACCAGGGATTGAACTCAGGCCCTTGCACTTGCCAGCCAAGTACTTATTCTACTGAGGTATCTCCCTAGCCCCAAAATTTAATTATTTATAATGAATAATGTGTGGTATATTTGATATACAGGATAAACTTATGCCGTTTTTTTCCATTCAAGTTAGAAATTACTATAAAGCTGTATGGATTAAATGTATGTACCAATCCCTTTAGCAGAGATATTTTTAATATCAGAAATAATTTTTAAAATAACCAGTTTACCATGTTGAATATGTGTGGACACAAATAATACCATATAATACTTATTTTATGTTTTCACACTAAATAATTCTTCAACACCTTATTCTCTTATTCTTATATTTTTCCTTCAGTCATGACTATCCATTTATTTAAAGCTATTCTAGGTGAACCATTCTGTTAACTTTTTTCTAAGGTGTTTTGTTGTGTTTTTGTTCAGGGTCTTACTACACAGCTTGGACTTATACTGATTCTCCTGATTTCTGCCTTCCTAGTGTGGGGATTACAGGCAAGCGCTACCACGCCCGGACTTACTGTGTTATCTTTGGGAGATTTGATTTACCATATTGTGGTTAGTCTTAAAATATTCAGTTTTTCCTAGGTGGAAAATCCAATTTCTAAGTTCGTAAGAGTACAGGAAATTCTGTTAGCACCAAACAAAGCTATTTTTCTACGATGTCTTTGGAAGAAGAATAGGATTTTGTGATACGTTTACTTAACTTTTTCAAAAAAACAAATCTGAGCATTTAGAAAGTACATTACATTCATCCTACATGTTAGGATCTTATATTTTGAGTTTACATGAGTTCACTTATCCTCCTTTTATTGCAAATGAGAGGCATTTTAGATAAATTAAAGATCTTCAGAAGGAATATTACCCTGCTTATTCCAAATGATCTCAGTGTAAACTCAGGCTTCCAGTTCAGGAGAAGCATTAGAATGAGAGACGATGGGACAACGGAAGGAGGTTTTCTAGTTTTGTGACTGTTTGCTTTGAAGAATGAACTAAGGACCATGTGCATGAAAATACAGATAGGCTTTTGAAATCAAAAGCCACGAGGGGCCAGATTTCTTTAAAACCTCTCAGAAGTATACTTCTCCAAAATTTAAAGCAGCAAATATTACTTTAGATCTTATCCTCCAAGACTATCAGTTAAATTTCAAGGAAGCTATGTGTAAATTAGTAATATGTTAAGCCACAAATTTATGCTATTTTTCATGGCTGAAATAAGTAACTGTAATAATTAATTTGATTGGCTGAAACACAACCAAAAGTTAAAGTGCACTGCCTCATGTTTCTGAGTGGGTCATGGAGAAATGATTTGGGGACTGTCATGGTTCACATCTGAAATGTCCCCCAGAGAGGCCCCTGCTGCACGTGTGGCCCAGATGTGCACTTGCATCCCTTGTTCTCCTGGATCCCTCTCTCTGCTCTCACTGCCATGTCATCTGGGTGGGTGACATACTATGTGGGTGTTGGTGATTTTGTCATGAAGAGGAGACTGCAGCTATGACAGGGACTATAGCTGGTCCGTGGCTCCTTCCCTCAGGAGCCTTTTCCTTTGTCTCTGCTTCTTGGCTTCCTGAGTTGCACAGATTTCCTTCATAATACCCAAGAAATGTGAAAAATTTAAGCTTCATCAAATTAGAAGTGAATAAAGGATATATTTTCAGTATGTAAAGGACTACGAAAATGAAATATTTCCATTAACAGTATGGGAGGAGACAAATTCTGTCTCCCACTCTTGCAAAATCTAAAAACACTTATTTGATAGACATTGAGCATGGAACTGTGGTCACCAGAAACCAAAGAGAATGAAGGGAAAGGAAGAATGGAGAGTGTTTTCTCAATGGGCACTGATTTATTATTAGGAGTAAAAAGGTATTGTGTGTTGTTGACCAATATGATGCTTATAATAACTATAATGTACTATATAGCTCGAAGAAGAAAAATGATTTTAAATGTTTTCACAATAGAGAAATGATAAATATTTGTGGTGGTAGACACATTTAACTTAAATATTACAGAACATAGGAGCCCAGGAGGTGGCTCAGTAGAATAAGAGCTTCCCTGGCAAGCGCAAGGGCTTGAGTTCAATCCCCTGTTCTGGAAAAAAAAGTTACACAGCATAGACATACAAAAATGCTTTATTATTTCACTTTATTTCATAAACATAGACAATTGTCATGCACTCTCAGTACAATTGTAATTTAATGTTCAAAAATTTAATAAATTTGATTTGTTACACTTTTCAAATAAGAAATTAAAATGTAATTTCTGTCTGGAATATCAATACAAATTTAAAATATCTTTAGCAAAAGTAACTATATTTTATCAAAAGTATTTATTTACTTTATACTTTGCTTGATGTTTAAACATGATGACGTGTAGACATGAGCCCACCTGGAGCTAGTTATGCTGCCTTAATAATTTATTTCCCTACAGTGTGGTTGAGAATCCTTGTGCACACAGTGGGCAAAATATTAATGGAAAGGGTAAAACTAATAACTGCATATTCCTCATGTGATTATTTTTCAGCTGCATTCTGAAATATAACTTACATAAGGTTCAGAGTGTTTTTGTATCATGGTTCAGCCTCTAAACAGTAAATTTTGATCTCTAGAAATAAAAGAATTTTAAAATTCATCTATCTTATTGCTTTATCATAATCAGTTTATCAGCATGAGACCAACACAATAACAACATATTAATATAGAAAAAATAATTTTCAAAAACTAAAAATAAATAAAACAGTGTAGTAAACATACTAAATAAAATGCTCTTCCTCGTATACATATGACAATATGTCAAGACTGAATTAACAACAAAATTTAAAATCCTATTTGATGATGTGTGAGTAAACATAAGCCCCTTTGTCTCTCAGCTTCACAGAAATCAGACATAGACTCTAAGCTGAAAATTCAGAAACTTGAAACAAACTAATAAATTTCTCTTTAACACATGCCACCACTGGAGCAGTCAATAATAATTATTTGCAGAAAAATTGGTTAGCCTTTTCCTGACAATGGCCTAAAAAGTAATTTCTTCTGAAAATATTGTATTTCAGTTGACACCCAGCACTTGCCTTCCTCAGACTTATTAAATTATTGTGTTCTGTGGAATTGTACTTCAAGGTAATTTACAAATTCTATGTGTGATTGAAGATTAAAATTACTTTCAAAGAAAGAGTTCTATATTAGTAACCATTTTCTGCAATTTCAAGAGGAGATGAACAATCAGGCAGGCCATAAGCTATGCTCATACGTTTCTGCACAGACATTCAGTGAATTTCTTCTCAAGCTCTCCTTAATTATCTGGGATAACCAAGTTCAATTAACACATCCACAGAGAATGTATTTAAATAAATTTTTATTACAACGATTATCATTATATCACTATTTTTTCTACTTTTTCTCAAGAGTAAAGAGTAGTTCAGTTCTTTTTAGTTCCTGTTTTGCTAAGCATGCACGAAAAAGGAAATACAGTTTGGAGACTTCATTTATTTTTCATTAAATTTTAGAGCGGTCTTAGGAATTATTGTGGGGACAGCTGGGCAAAGAAACTACTAAGTATTATAAAATGCTAGCTAAAAAATCACACAGACACATCTCAATGTATTCCTAGCAAGTAGAAGATGTTTTGTATGTCACTTAATATCTATTTGTGAAAATATACGTACATGCTACATTTGGATACATAAAATATGTAACATGCATGCACAAGTATTTAATAAATGTATGATGACAAGCACAAGTCCTGAGTTCAATCACCAGTACAAAACTATATATGTGTATAATATTATATATATGCTTAACTTAGGAATATATAATATTATATACATACATATAGCATGACTATAACTGACAATAATTTATTGCATACTATAGAATTTTAAACATTTTATTGCTCCATGTTTGCAGTACATGGTTTACATTCATTTTAGGGAGCAGATGCATATACATAACACAGCCTGAGTCTTTGTTGCTCTCATTCTCCTTTGTACTCACCTGCCTTTCTTGTTCATTAAGTCCCTTTCCCCATTTTTATTCTGATTATTATAGTGATACCTGTGTTGTTAAACTCAGTTCTTTTCAAGGTTGTATTCGAACACCGAATTTTGAGAGCTGAGCTTATTTTCCCACAAGAGACAATGAAGAAGCAAAAGACTAAGGGCAGGCCTGATAGCTCAGTGGACTAAAGCGCCGCAGTGGCCGGGGCTGGATCCCCAGCGTGCAGTGTTGGCTGCGCCCCTGGGGCGTGCTGAGAGGGAGATTGAGACTGGACACGATGGCGCACACCTGTAATCTCAGCACTTGGGAGGCTGAAAACTGGAGAATTACTACGAATCCAATCTATGTGATGAGACCCTGTAGACTCTGTCCTAAATGCACACACACACACACACACACACACACACACACACACACAAAGGATTGGTTCTAGAATCAAAATACTGCTATAAATTCATTTTCCAACACTTCATTTATTTATGTATTTATTTATGTATTTTGAGGAACCGGGAATTGAAATCGGGCCCTTGTGGTTCCAAGGAAAGCATTTATTCTACTGAGCTATCTCCCCAGCCCCCCAAAATATGGAACGCTTCGTGAATCTTCGTGTGATCCTTGCACAGTTTTCACAATGATACCTATGTTTAATGCTGTCTTGGTCTCACAGTTTCCTTGTAGGTTCAATACTAGAATCACTAGCTTTCTTTGGAACCACGGTTAAAGTATTTTCCCCAAATAAAGTGCAAAGTAAACAAAAAGAACAGCACAATGCCATGCCAAATGGTATAATACACTAACACAATGTCTAAGCATCAAGCTTCACCCTCCGTGCCCTCCAAGTTATTGTAAAATTCATACAGATTTTTGTAGTTAGATTTTCAGTTCAACTACCAAGAGGAGTTACAAACATTGATCAGTATTTATTTCAAACTTTACTGTGCCCTTAGTAGAAAGTTTGAGCTTGGAGCCCTTCAACAATTTAGGTATCACTGTATCATTATTTTAATTCGTGTTTATGACATACAATGTTTCATTTATTTGGGGTATTTGCTCCCTTTAAGTGACATATTTTAAACCTTTTTTACTTTTCTCCTTCCAAGGCCCTCATTCTCCAAGACCACTTCCACTTTGCAAACATCTGTCTCCTTCTTTTCTACCCATTCTTTATTTATTTTTTGTCTTATCCAAAGGGGATGTCTAAGAGATGTCTATTCTATGATGTCTAATCTGTATGTGTGTGATTTATTTCATCTAACATTAACTTCCTTATCCCAGCTACACCAATTTTCCTACAAATGTCTGGAATTTCTCCTTCTTTACAGCATACTGTACTTTATGTAGTATTCCATTGTACATTGATCTCATATTTTTCTATTCATTCATCTATTCATGTGCATACGGCTTACTTCTAGCACTTAGGTATTATGAGTTGTTCTGCTGTAAATATTAGTATATTCACACGTCACATTAATATGATGTTTTTATCTCTTTTGAGAAAATACCTAGACGAGGAATAGCCAGGTAGAGCAGGATTTCTAATTTCAGTTCTTTAAGAAATTGCCATTTTTTTCCATGTTAGTTTTACTTGTTTACATTTCTACAAATAGTACAAGGTCATTCCTTTTACATCAGAGTCATATCAATCTTTGTTACTAATTTCCCATCTCAAACAATTGAAAAAATCTACTGGATATTCTAAATACATTATCATATTAAATATATGTATCAAAATTGTAGGAGTGCTCTTCTGGGTCTTGTCTCAGCCCAAGAAGTCTATACTTATAATACCAAAAATACATTATTGGAATCCCACAAAGTTAATTTCAGTCTACCACTCCCAGTGCAACCTATGGCGAAAGTAAAGACACTAAAACATACTTATAATTATTAGGGAGGCCAAGGGTTCTAAGTCCAGCCACCAAGATGGCTTTCTGGAACAAAGAGAGTGATCCAGGGCCGCACCCAGGATTTTATTCAGTGGAAAAGGAGATGTGGCTTAAGGAAGAGAATTGTGGAAAGTAGTTTAGTATTGTGAACTGAGCTAGGTGGGTAGTTTGCATTTACCGTTGTCGTATTCAGAGAGAGTAATTTGCGTTATACAAATGAGATAGTATCTACTGTTTCCAGGGTCCAGTGCTTCAGCTCTGATATGGACGTCATAGCCTTTATCTCAGGTGGCAGCATGGAGCACTGGCTCTTTGTCCTGTCTCAGCCTGGCTCACATTAAAGAGCACTGGATGTGGGTTATTAGGAAAACACACATGCCACCTTCAAAAACTACCACAGCACCTCAGCTAGACCAATATACATTGCCTAAGGTCAATTGCAAAGATAAAGAGAAGTCCTAGCCTGCTCTGTACCTATCAGTATAAGGAAACAGGGTCAGGCTCAGCCAAAATGGAGATAATCGCTCTTCTTTCAAGGAGAGCTGCTCAGGTGGGCCTCCACAAAAATGTCACACTGTATGCCATAAATATGTTTAATTATTATAAGTCAAATTTAGATTCTAAAAATGAAAATTTAATAGGTTTTCAAAATTAATGTGAGGCAAAAATGATTTCAGGCCATCTCCCTTCATAGTTTTGGAGGCGGCTTTCTAATTAAGAATGAAGATGCCCTTCCTCAGTGACATGTGGTGTTGAAAATGCAGTGTATGTAAGTGAATAGGTGGCTGCCCAGAAGAGCTTGAGTGAAGAAAAATTCTGGCAAACAATAAAAAAGAAAGATTGAGTAAAATTAAATAATTTGAAAAGAAAATGCAGTTAAGATGAAACTAAAAGCAAAATGAATTTATTGATTTGGCATACAATAAAAGATATTAAAAGAGTCCAAGGATTTTCAGTATGTTACTAAATGTCTAAGTACATATAAGGGTTCAAAGGGGTTCTCTCTCTTCCCCTCTCTCTTCCTGGTTGTCTCTTCCTCACTCTTTTTCTCTTCCTTTCATATAAGTTTTATAATTTAAAAGAAAACAATATGGTGAGTTTACAGAGAATCACTCTGGTAGAGTATGAATAGATAATAGATAGACATAAGCACAAACACAGATCAGTAGAGATACAGCAAAAAATTGTCTTTACTTTTATTTCCTCCCACTAAATAATACCTTATTCAGATGTTAAAAACCATTTGCTTGGGTGACCAATTCAGTAGTGGTGACTTTTTATGTATTTTGTGAAGAAAGACTGCCAAATCATAAATCTGACCCAGAAAGATGAAAATATGCCTATTAATAGAAGTGGAAGTTTTTAATCAAAACAAGATTGGGTCCATTTTTCTTCATTCAACTTTTATTTTAATTTTTTTGTTCACAAACTCAAGATTTACAACCATATACAAGAAATTGTGTATGAATATTTAAGTTTTTTTTCTGAGTACAGACATGTTTCATATTTAAAACTGATCACATCTATTTGCATATTCACTGACATTGAATGGAGAATAGTACAGACACTACCAGCATGATTAGAAAATTAATCCAGTATTTAAACACTGTTTTTTCACCAGGGAAATCAATTATTGGACAATATAAATCAGAATAGATTGATTACATTCTTA
>NW_004524589.1:11805581-11812510 GCF_000260255.1 Octodon degus
TCCCTGGCTCCTGTCCAGTCTTTCAGTGATCAAAAATTAAGGAAAGTAGTAAAATGTAAAAGAATGCCCAGAATATAAATGTTATTACTGATACAGACAAAAATATGTATGGGACATTTTTCTGATGCATAATGTAGCCTGTATCAGCAAATCCTACAGTCCCATATGATTTTAGCAGAAGTATTAACAGCTTCAAATATTTCAGGAGTCCTGCTGATTGAGAAAAAGGGAAAAAGTAAATCACTTTAATTCTTCTAATTTCAAATCCTGCAATTCTGGAGCTAACTGGCTAAGCCATATGCCAAATATGCCCCTCTCAAAATACAATGATACAGTCCCATAGAGAGAAACAGCCAAATTCAGCCTTACAAAGAATTAAGTCTTTTACTTCTAAAGTGGCATCTGTTATATCTTTAATTGAAAACTGAGACAGATCATTTCTTTCAGACCTTTTCTTTCCCTTTTGGAGATAAGCATTAAATTTGTTTATTGTCCTTTAAGCATTGCTATTACTTATCTAACAAATTTTGATATGCTAATAATTTGTTATTCAGTTTTCATTGTTTCATATTTTTGTGTTACATTGATATTGTAGTGGTTTAATTTCAAAATGTTTTGCATTATGTCTAAATAGCTTCTTGTATAGTTTAAACTGAATTCCATTTGACTCTGAAACTTTATACTATATCAACATATATGAGCCAGGGAGATAGCTCAGTAGAATAAGTGCTTGCCTGACAAGAGCAAGGTCCTGAGTTCAATCCCCAATACTGAAAAACAAACAAAAAAAGTAAAAAAGAAAAACAGTTCTAAGAGCATTAAGAGTCATGGTATGTATAGATAGCAGAAAGAACTATGAAATACAACATGGAAAATTCAAAATATGTACTTTATGGTTCACTGGACTTTTGTAGACATTCCAAATAAATTTGATCGTGAATGTTGATTACAAAGTGTCGGTATTCACTTCTTATGATAGAAATCTCCGTACTGTAATATGAACACAACTTACATAGCTTTTTGCCTCAGTTCCGCAAAATAAAACAAAACAAACAAACAAACAAACAAAAACCACACATAGCCTTTTGTTTTGACATAGCTTTTAATTAATTAATTTATTAATTAATTAATTAATTAATTAATTAATTTGGTACAGGGCCTTCCTGCACAGGTCATAGTCATAGTGATCCTCCTGTCTGAGCCACCCCAGTGCTGGCACACAGGTGTGCACCTGAATCACCTGCTTGCTGGGTGGGCATGGCATGCCCAGGGTTCTGGGGCCAGCACAGCATGTGGCACCGGGGATGGAACCCAGGTCCTTGTGCCTGCCAGGCAGGTGCTTAGACTGCTAAGCTATATTTTCAGCCACAACATAGCTTTTGTAAGCTTACTGTCTGCTTGGTATAACAACTCTCACCATTATTCTTGTAAATTACTCCTACATTTATTTTAAAACTTGTATGTTATAGAAATAATATTTATTTGTTATTTTGCTTGTAGCAAAACTGTACTTTTCATTTGTAACATTTTGCTGATTAGATTTTCATATAACCATATAGTGTTTACATTTTATTTTGGAATGCATTTCAATATATATCTTTATCCTATTCCAAATTTCTCATTTAATCATTTGATGCTTTTTAGAGTATTATTGGAACTTACTATAATTTTATGAATTATATAATTTTAGTTCTACTTTTTGAATTTTTTGCCTCTATTAAACCGCATCACCTCAATTTACAAAATCTGTTTGGAAAGTAATATTTGACACAACAAAAATATGCAGAGGAAATATAATCTACATTTATCTGTCTATGCACTTAAGGCATCCTGAGCTGGCTAAAAAAAAAAAAAAAATCCTTATCTGTCTGTCTCTCTCTCCAAACAGATACTGATCGCCAATAAATGTAGATATACCTTAGAAAAAGAAATTTAGAATATTTTTTAGTTGATACTGATGTCCTTATGTGAGGGACCCTACAGGATATTGTATTTCACAGAAAACTCACTGCACTGCTGACCAGCAATCTCAATGACCAAAGTTAACTAAGCTGTAGGTCGCTATACTAATAAATGTCTGGCAGATAGTGGTTACCATTTTGACCACCTCTTTGAGTTTTAGAGGCCTAAGGTAACTTGTACTAACTTCATAACATTTGAATAAATTTAGTATTAATATTTATTCACGTCATTTATTTCCTCAAGTATATATACATTTTTGTTTCTTATTCTGATAATTGTACATTAAGATACAATTTCAAAACTTTATATATTGCACAGATAGACAGAGAGATATTATGTTCCTTTATTCTTCTGTTATTCTCTTTGGAGTTGTTTATTCCTTTCTAAGAAACATAATTGCATTGGGACATTTGAAAAATTTATTTTGGATTTCCAAATTTTCTCCTCTGCCACAAAGTAATATTCGCTTATTTAAAAATAAAGACTACTTTAAGCTTAATTTTGAATAAAGTTTTAAGAGAAAAAATATTTTTGATAAAGACAAAATTATTATTTGACATATATTGCTAGTTCTTATGGTTGGTTTTCTTTTCATAGTTTCAAGATATGATTCTACTATATCCAGAAGCCTAGTATTTTAGTTACTTTCTCTCATTTCTGAGAAAAAATATCCAACATCCAACATTAAAGGGAGAAAGGTTTACTTAGCTCACAAATGATAGACATTTTAGTGGATATTGGGTGGCTCCAAGGCAGAGTGCCATAGCATCCACGCACTGCGGAGGGGAAACGGTTCCCGGCAGGCAGAAGTCAGCAAAGCAAGCAAGGGGTGAGAAAACCTCACTGTGTACCATGTATTGTATCCAGGCTACTAGGACTAGGAAAGTGCCAAAGTAATCAGTGAACTAATCCAGTAACCACTCACCCTGTAATAGTGGCATTGGACCACGAATCAGTCATACACTCTGGATTCAACCACTTTTGCAAAACATCTCACATATGACCATGGTATTGGTCAGGGTTTTACTTAGAGGAACAGATGTAATATAAGGAACAGATATTAATCCATCATATACAACGCATAAGGAATTACAAGACTGGCTTAGAAGAGTCAGCCGCAGTCAGAAGAGGGAGCCTGCCGAGGGCGTCTGCACACCCCAGACTGAAGAACTCAGTCCCAAGGTCTGAAGCTCCCTGCAGTGCTCCCTGCAAGTCTATTGATCAGCTAATGGGTCTGTGACTGAAGACTGAAGAGTCTGTGATGGAAGGTGAAGGATCCAAGAGGTGGGCCAAACAGTCTGTGCTGCAAGCCAGGCGATGAAGTCCAAGCCAAATGCGAAGACTGAAGTTCCTCCCACGAAGTGGAACATTGACTACTTCCTCAGCCCCTTTATATGGTCTCTTTGTGCTGAGTCACTCTGGGGTCAGAACCAAATGTGCTCTATGGTGGGACCCCCACAGATTGGAACTGCGCCATCGAGTCATCAGGCCCACTTGACACACTGTATCAAGCACTAGAGTAGGCTTTGGGGACATCTGGATAGAAACTGTAGTACCTAGATTGTTCCAAGATCTCTTCCTTTTTCTTTCCTTTTCTTTTTTCTTTTTCTTTTTCAGTACCAGGGATTGAACTCAGGACCTTGCGCTTGCCAGGCAAGCACTTATTCCACCGAGCTATCTCCTTGCCCCATCGAGTTATCTCCCTGGCCCACCAAGATCTCTTCCTTGCCAGATTCAAATCTACTCCCTTCTTTGGCCAGAGTGACCCCATAAACAGAGAGAGAGAGAGAGAGAGAGAGAGAGAGAGAGAGAGAGAGAGAGAGAGAGACTAAGATTAAGAGCAAAAGTTAGAGCCAGAGCCAGAGCCAGAGTCAGAGACAAAAACAGTGACAGAGAATATTTCCATATCTCTCTTCTGATAAGGCAAAAAAAGAAAAAAAAATGTTGAATTGGCCGTTTACTGCATGGTCCACTGAACCACAACTTCCTCCTATGGTACACTTATATCAGAGATAAGGTTTCAGCTCATGAATGGAGTAATAAAGTTTGGTCTATAACATCATCTCATGTTTCATTCAGAGGGTTTGAGTGTGTTTCTCACCACACTTTTTCTTTCTTTTAGAAAGAATTATTCCTATTTATGATAAATTCATTCAGTGCTCTTTTAGAATCCCCTCTTTTTTGCAAGGATGACTTTTACTTTGTGTTCCTTTCCAATATTATTTTTTTTTCAAATCTAGAACTGCTAGCAAATTGTTCCTATGGCTTCTCTTTCCCTGTGATTATCTCCTGACAGGATCAATTGCGTGTATTCTGCCTTGGTCTTTTTAGTTTGTTTTCAGTCATTTTCCTGTGAGTTCTGTTTGGTGAATAGTTTTTACCTGCATTCTGCTGATATTTTGTAAAACTCTAGATTCTGGTAGATTCTTCCTATAAATACTGATCTTGCTATTTAAATGATGTGAATTTTACCTAAATGGCAGCTTTGTCTCTTCTGTGTTGACAAAAGCTCAAATTTCAATTCATTTCCTCTTGCTTTATCTGTGGTGCTTGAACTATTCCTCAATAACTTAAATTTTAACGGTCAATATGAAACAGGTAACTTTAACATCAGAAAAACTTTGGATAAACCGTCAGACAACAATCTGAATGGAATGCAAGTCAGTATCATATTTTATTTACTTTATCAATAGTAATTAATAGGTTTATTTTAATTACTTCACCTACTTTTTTATTCTTTCTCTTCATCAGTCTACATTTATTTATTTATTTAAAGATTTATATTTATTTTAAGACAATATTTGTATATATTCGTGTGTTATATGCTCTCATTGAGTGCACATAAACATTGACTACTAACCAAGTCAGCACTGTTCTCCAGAATATATAAGTTTTGTTTTTATGATGAAAAATCTGATGGAAGATAATCAGTTATAGTCAAAAGCTCAGCTCCTTAAAATTTCCATAAAAGAAGGTAATGTACCATAATGTATTATTACCTGTGAAATATTTTTATCATTAATATGTGTGTACCAAATAATCCAGATATTAAAAATGTATATAAAATAGAATGAAAATAGACACAGAATATGTATTCATGGCCTAATTAATTTTACAAAAGACAATTTTACATGACTCATGAAAGAGATAAAAGTGACTTTCTGTGTATTACGTTATGCTTTTAATGTGTTAGATAGTATTTCATATTTATTTTTAAGAAGTAAAATTGTTATAATAATAGAACACAAACGAAATATCAAAAACATGTACAAATTATTCATCAGGTATTTAGCAAATTCTTTAATTATTTCAGTATCAAAGAGTAGAGTCACAAAGATGCCTAAATTAGGACTGCAGGAATACAAAAGAAAATGAACACCACACCGCATATTCGGTAAAGCCCTAAGAAATAGTCATAAATTGGAGCAGCTGGAAAAAGTAAAAAATGATAAAGATAGCTGGGATGAATTAGTCACTGGATCCTTATACACAAGGACTCATCAATATTTTTGTATATACGTCAAAGGTGCCAAATTGGCAGAGAATGGATCATGTCCTCCATGGCGGCAGGAGACTCTGTCTTCCGTGTTTGTAGGAGGCTCTGATGCAGATGACATGCATAGATGTGAGGCTGTTGGCAGAAGCATCAGGTCTACATCCTGGGTGATGGAGAATTGTATAGAGGTGGCATCTGAACCACTTCCTTGGTTATGCTTACCCTGCAAAGCACTGGCAGAGTTCTGTTTGTTTATGTTTTAAAAGAAGAAAAATAAATGCATTCAACTTAAAGGTAAGGAGTATGATGTGTGTCTTGTAGAATTATCCATATGATATGTGATAAATATATGTATTTAAAAGCTTAGGTCAAATGTTAGCTGTTAAAATATGACCTATGAATCAAGGCAGATATTTCTTAACTAGTTTTTCACTTTGTCAAACTTTTAACAGCAAGTTGCCATTAAAGTTTCTTAATTTTCCATTATTCATGAAAAATATAAAGTATCTGGGCGTGCTATGGAAAGGAGGACAATCACAGTTCAGTAACAAACAAACAAACAAACAAATCTTCTTGACTATTAGATTTTCCCCCAGGAACTTCACTTGGCCCAGAAATAATCATAAAATCACAAGAAGCCTCAACCTCATATACTTGTTAATATCCTATTAAAAGAAAAATTCTTCACAGAATTACAATCCTATAGAGAGCTGTGCTACTGTCCTGATGGAATACCTCGCCTGTTCCAAAGGCATAGTTCTCCCAAATGATAGAGAAAAAAGCCATCACTGTACCTATAACTACAGTACGTATGTATAATCCTCTGTTTATTGAAAATGAAATAGTTTAGCCATGCCAAATACTTTCTGAAAGTGCCATTGAGACATATGGCACAATATGTTTATACCTATTGCAGACCATCTGTTGTCTAGGCTCAATTGCACATTTATTTTACATTTAATTCGTAAAGAAAATGGAAAATAGAACTGGCCCATGTACCATAATTTGGCTGAGCTTTAAGCAGGTGTAAATTCAATAAGAAAACATATTTGGAACTATAAAATACTCACTTACCCTGGTCTCATGTGGGTCTATACTCTTCCCAATCCAAAGCGAATTTATCAGCCCTTTATATTTAGATCTGGGGAACTAAGTAATATGGTCATGTGAGATGAAATGGATATAGAAAACAGACATCTGTATAATGTTACATTAAAATAGTCACATTTATAATAGTATTTTCAATTTTATTATTACATGTTTATAGGAAATTTATAAGAAAATAACACTTGTAAAGGTTTTGCTCTTTATTTATTTATTTATTTATTTATTGTATTCAGGACAGGATGTACAGGGTGTACAGGGTGTACAGGGTCTCAATGCGAAGATCAGACTCATAGTGATTATCCTCCCAAGCCCTGGAATTACAGGCGCGCACCACCACACACAGTCTGAATTGCTGCCTCAGCGC
>NW_004524589.1:11812665-11820244 GCF_000260255.1 Octodon degus
GCAAGCGCTTGTTCTATTCAGCTATCTCCCCAGCCCCAAGGCTCTGCTTGTTAAACAATTTTGCTTTTAATATTGTGCCTATATATGGTAAAAACATAATTTAAGATTTCTTAGATACAATCATCTTACTCACTTAAAATGCAAGTATCTGTCAGAAACCAATCCACGAATATAAAGCTAAATTTGAAAATGACAAAAATAAGAACATCTCTATATGATAATATATATGTAAATATAATCATTTTAATAGTCAACTCTGATATAAATTTATTTTTCTTTGTTAGTTCTTACATATTATTCTTAGTCTTTCTGAAATTTAAAACCAAGCAAAAGGCTAAGTAAATAATGAATGGCATTTATTTAAAAAACAGTGCCAATTCAAGGATCCATCAATACATTTTGCCAGGATGGCAAATGGTTTTAATGTGATAGCCAATTCCTGACAATTGATATCCATGGTGCAATGTTAAGAATCAGTTAGGATATATGCTGATACCTTTGCACAGAGCAACTGCACTGAATAGCAATATGTAACAGAAGTGCCATGCTTGGAATACCTTTCATTCTGGTTTTCTAAATAGGTACTGCTTGTCATGACATGCCAATTATTGCCATACTGTCTCTCAAGTAATTGTTTATTTGGAGAAAAAAAAAGGGTAATAAATGAAAAAAGAGACAAAAAAAAAAAGAATCAGTTAGGGACCTCAAAGATGTTTGTTCAATAGAAACGAAGTCAGTGAGGGATTAGGGGTATGACCCTTCCGAGGCAAATTTTTCTATCCTGCTTTTAAAACGTATCTTTCACCTCTCTCCAATAATTCCAGACTTGTCATTGATGTGAAAACACTGTCATTCCAAGATAAACTTATTCTCAGCCAACCTTACTCAAATGGGCTCAGAGGACCCATGGAGCAGATTAAATAAATTAATTAAACATCTTCACTTTTCAAGAGACTGTTAGTATGTCAATAGATTCCTCTAGTACTCGTTAAAATGGTCACAGGAGAATAAAAGCTTTCACTTACCTCTAGATAAGAGAATATAATAATAGGCCTAGGATGCTTTTACTGACAGTAGGCCTGGTTGCAGGCATTAGAGGATATTGATTTGACCACTTGGTATAAAACAATTAAATAACAGTGAAAATGATCCCTTTTTCAGCTCTTTTCTCTGTTTATACCTAACCTGATAATGTGTGTTGGTTCAGTTTCTTTTGTGAAAAGTAACACTGAAAAGCAGTAAGACATTTCTAAGATAATATTGACGTACCTGATGTACTCTGAAAATCTTAACTATGTAATATTTTTTTGGATCCATATAGTAAAAATATATGTGAATCTAACCAGGAAAACTTGAAAAACTATGTTATTATATCAAGAAAACTGTGTGTATGGTTTTGGGAATTTATATTTTTAAAAACTGACAATGACTGTTTTATATTTCAGAAAGATTTGTTCTGCCCTTCTCTCAGAATGTTTACTTTTATTAACCTTTTGTTTAAAATAACATATCTAATATTTTCCTCAGATTAATAATTGTGCTATGAATAGTCATAATTTAAATATATTATTATATCATGATAAATTAAGGATCACTTTAAAGATTTTTACCTTCACATTTTTAACTTTGATCCTTTGACTTTTCTTTCATGGTTGCAAGTTTGAATTCCAGTTACAAAAATATGTCTCTATTATGGCTTTCTAAAAAAGCAAACCAACCGAAAGTCTCTCTGCTTGTTATTAGAAAATACTTTTCTTCATTAGCTTACTTATTTAGGAATTTTAAAGGCTTATGTGTATTCCTATTGAAATGTCCTGATATTTTTTCCAGATATTTGGTTATCCCATTTACCAAGGCTTTAGTAAAGTTTTACTTCACTTATATCTTTTCATTTTGCCCAATCTTGTTAAATCATTGATATGTCTTTCAAACTCAGTCTTCAAATGTTCATTCTGTACTCACGTTTTTTCCTCAGGATTTCTATTTCTTTGATTTTATACTTCATGTTCATGCCATTGCATATATGTTTACAGCTTTGGAGAGCACTTTCTTCTTTTCATTTGTCCCAGAATAGCAATCCATTTCATAGTAGGAACCATTTTCCTTCGATTTTTGTTTAAAAGCTATTTAATCATATTTTATTTTTAACATGAAGGCATGTTCCTTCAATTCTAAAAACAGGTTTGTATTTGAGTTTTGTTCATTTGATGATTGATATGTTCAAAGAACTTCACAATTAGTTCAATTGCAACAGTAGTCAACTGTCATGTTTGTTTATATAGATCTATCTTCAATTTACATAATTTAGCATGAATACCAGTGGCATTTTAGGAACTTTTTCTTAGCAATAAACAAGTAGGAATGTTAAGATAAGTTTTCTTTTTTCTTTTGTTTTTTCCATGCAGATTCATCCTTAAATAAAATGTCTATGAGGGGGCTGGGAGATGGCTCAGTGGAATAAGTACCTCTCTGGTGAGCGCAAGGGCCTGAGTTCAATCCCCGGTTCTGCCAAAAAAATAAAAATAAAATAAAATGTCTATGAGGTTTGGGATATAAAATAATTATACATATGTAAACTGAACTTACTCATTTTCATTTCACAAATAATGGAATAGCAATTATAACCACATTCACAAAAGAAATTGAAAGTAAAATATTTCAGGATTTTGGTCTGTAATTTATACCCACCTTTCAACATTGTACCTATGTAACAGTACATGAAAACAATAATAGCATCTACCTTTATTATATGTGACAAGATGGGCACCCAAAGGCTATGTCATTTTAATTAAGTAATATAGCTTATGTACACAGTAGCTCCTGGATTCAATTTAGTGTAATATGACTACTAATTTCACGCTCTATCTACATAGTACATTTTGCTATTTCTTACTGTCTTTGTTATTGTTATATGTGACTATACTATTCAACTGTTTTAATAGGTACACTTTCACATATTATTGTTCCAGACCAATGAGAAGTACTCTCCCAATATTTATATGGAATGACAATAATATATGTTTTTATATCTCCTACTATCCTACTCAAGTGTTTTGCTGTGTTTAAGTTGTTATTGGGAAAGTCTCCTTTTAAAATATAAGTATCATTATTTGGCCAAGTTTAGAGAACAGTTGTCTACTTTGCAGGATATCTTCCATGTGATAAATTTCCAGAAACTGTAAAATAAAGCCAATAGTAATTTCAAACTATTTTTCAAGAACAGATTCATCTAATGAACTATGAAGTCGTTAAGATTAAACCTTAAGGGAGAGTGAGATAGCTCAGCAGTCTAAAGCACCTGCTTAGGCAATCTTAGGCAGGCCCAGGGGACCGAGGTTCAATCCCTGGCACCACATGCTGCACCTGTCCCACCCTCTGGGTGCAAAGAGCTGGTCAATAAACAGATTAAAATTTGCACTTAAAATTACTGAAGTTGTTGGATAAAGGAAATTTACAAATTGTACCATAAAGTTGAAAAAGATGAGAAAGTCATAAGGAATTTTTAGGCAGAAACTAAGAATGAGGTGATGCATGTGGTATATAGAGACTTAGGACACGTTCAAAGCCGGAAAAATTCAATTTTTTTTTCCTTGAAAGGTCTTAGGAGGGCAAGAGAGAGCAAAGTAAAAGCATAAGACATGCCAAATGGAGGCTGTATCCATTATTCATTTCATTTTTACGGTGAGCTTGATCCAGAAGTAAATCCAGCTTCTTCCTAGCTGAGAAACTTTAAAGAACAAATGTTCTCTTGTTTTCTTGGTTTAAGACATATTCTGGGAAGACCAAGGAAATTCAACTGTTGAATATATTTGAGGAAATATCTAAGTGGAAATTTTCTCTGGAGGCAGAACAGTCCTTTCAGCTACCCGGAAGCCCTTGCACATTTTTTAAGAACAGTGAGGTATATTAGGTGAAACTTAAGCAATCACATAAATAGCAGCATCACAAAGCAATAAACAGTAAAAGAAAAAACAGTGGAAATACATGCACATAGTTATCAGATGTATTGAGTAATCAGAGAAAGAGAGACATTAAAAGCTTGAAAACATTCAGATAACTAGAAAGTGTTACATGACTAACATGGTTTGACAAATCATCAAGTAAAAATGTAGAGAAATGTAAAGTTAGCAGTCACGATTGAAACTCAGTGAATAAACATTTGATATGCGTGTATTGTTGTAGCATGCTGTGTTAAGCCCTTTCGTACAAACAAAAGGAAAAATAAAGGATGGGAGGAAAGGGTCAGTGAGATGGATTCCTTACACCAGGAAAGAGTCCAAGATACCAAGGCCAAGAGGTGGAGTAGGGGGATGAAAGTGAAAATCGGGAAAGATATGACATGTACAGGAACCTAGAAACCTCAATGAGTGTAAACATATGTCTTGAGCTCAGATTAACAGTATTAACAAGAATGAAAATCAGGATAGGGAAATTAGAGGAAGGAGAAGTGAGGGGTGAGGGAAGGGGATTAAAAAAAAAGAAAAAAAGAAAGAAGCTGTGCATGTACCCATTCCCAGGACGACTATGAGCAAATATGTACTAGTAAGATTTTTTTTTAAAGTTGGAAATATTATGTAAGCATTTCTGTACTAGTAAAATTGTTATGTACTCTCCTTCTCCCCCTCACCAAAAAAAAACCTTAAAGAAGAAATGGCATGAAATAAGCAGAGAAAATTAGGGAGCTGGAAAAAGTACAAAATGTAATATCTAGATAAGCTACAATGTACAAAATGTGTGAGATTTTAGCAATAAAACACAGTGGACATGAAGAGGAAGCCCAGTTTCACTTAACGAGAGCGGAGGAAGAGAAGGCATGAAGACCCAAGCAAGAGCAAAAGACAGGAAGGCTGAACATTTTCCAGAAATGATTCATGAAGTTAGTATTAATCAGCTCAATTTCCCTAAATCATTAGCAAATCTGCAAAGCCTGGTCATTTTCTCCCTGAGGTTCTGTATTGATCGCTCCTTTTAGCCAGGGGCGTTTCTCCCTCCAGAGCAGTGTGTATATGTGATTTCAATCTTTCTAGCTTGCATGGAAGAGGATGATAGCAATTCTGTGAGTGTAAAACTCGGGTCAGAAATTTGAAGTTGACCCGAGTGCCTCCGAAGGCACATCTGAGGTAATTGATGACTTCATATGAAGAAAGGGATAAAATTGACTTTCGCTTCTTTAATTGAAAGATTCCATTGTCTGAACATCTTTCCATGACATTTATAAGAATAATTAACCATGTATCATTCTAGGTTACATTTTGTTGAGTACAAATCAATACCAAGGGGAAATTAGAAATATGAAAGTTTGAAGAAATAAAATAATAGAAGATTGAAATCTAGAGTCAAAAATGAAAATTAAAGAGCTCTTGCACATACATAAAGGCAAATTATTACTTTATAAATGCAAATCACATTCACTATGTAGTACTTTAATAATAATTTTATCATTGAAATATAAATGCAGAAAAAATTCTGAAGCATGTATACCTATAAAACCCAAGAATATGAAGTTAAAATTTTCTAAGTTCATTATTTACTTTTAGTATTTGATAACTGATCCTACTTAGCATTATCTTTTTATTTTTTCGGAATTGGGGATTGAACTCAGGCCCTTTCACTAACCAAGGAAGCGCTTATTCTACTGAGCCATCTCCATTAAAATAATAGAAAGAGCATGTGTAAAATAGAGGAAGATTAAGGAAAAAGTGGTAAGCATTACTCAAAGGCACTGAGGGAGGCAGAAGTAGGACGCACCAAAGGTCGAGTTGTCCAGGTCAATTTAGAAAGACCATGTCTCAGAATAGGGTATGAAAGGCTGACACTTGTAGCTCAATAACACAGTATCCTCAGGTTCAATTCTCCATACCAGAACAATAATTGACAAAGGAGAAAAACATAGGGAAAGGGGAAATTAAAGGAAAATTAAAAATTAGCAAAATAGAGAAATAAAATACAATGCATAATTTGATTTAGACACACAGATAAAAATTGAGTGAAACAGAAAGAGCCAAATTCTACATATCAGCAAATTAGAAGAATAGACTTTCGGTAAATATTGATTAAAAAATTGTCTTCCTCTCTCACTCCACATAGTAAAAAACCTAGTTGAGTTACATGTGTTAATAAAAATAATGCTTTCAGGAGGAAAAACAGAAAATATCTTCAGAAATTTGAAATAGAAGGAAAAAATGCCAATAGCACCAATGCTGAAAGTAATCATAAATATGATAAATTAAAGTTAATAATGTCCCAGCATCAAAAATCAGTAAGTACCGTGAAAGACAGAATACGGATATACTTGTAATATATGTAACTAAACAAAACTGGTAAATATAATTTAGACAAACCCTACAAAATCTTTTTTTAGAAACAAACTAGCAATTCAACATGAAAATGAGTAAAAAATAGAACAAGGGGCAAGTAAGATAACTCAGTGGACTAAAGTGCCTGCTTAGTCAAGCTTAAGCAAAGTTCAGGGAACACTTAAGCGCAGTTTGATCCCTGGCACCACAAGCCATGCTAGCCCAGCCCCCAGGGTGGGCTGAGCCAGCCAGAGTCCTGCTGTGGTGGCATGTGCCTGTAGTCCCAGCACTGGGGAAGCTGAAAGCAGGAAGATCACCATGAGTATGAGCTGCATAATGAGACCCTGCAGCAACCAAATATATTTTTTAAAATAGAAAAAAAGAAAGAAAAAGAAAAGAGAAGATTTTCAATTGAAATAAACTAAATTTCAATTAAAATGAGCTTTCCTAAAGGAAAAGTAAATAGTTAAAAATATATCATTAGGCAAAAGAACAAAGAATTTCTATGCACAAAATGTTGAGTAGCAGCTCAATTAATATATGCAAATTTACCCATATATATTAGAAAAATATGAGACATAATAGAATGAATTTCATGGAGGTCAGTGTGCTAGAGATTTCTGGTCAATATATAAAAATATTTGACTGTGAAAAACATATAGATGGGGAGACTGCTGTAAATTTCGGTGTTATTTTGGTATTTTATGATTTGCTTGGTGAGGGCAGAATTATATTAGTATTCACATTATGATTATCATTCAAAACATTCCTATCATAGTTTTACATAGATAAATCACTACATCTATAATCCATGTTATGCTGGAGGTTGTGGTGCACTCTGTAATCCCAGGACTTGGCAGGCTGAGGCAGGAGGATCACCATGAATTTGAGCCCAGCTTGGGCTACACAATGAACTCACACTCAGACTATACTATATCATGAAACCTTATCTTAAAAACAAAAACAATAAACAATAAAAAGCAAAAACAATAAAAATTTGATCACTTTTATTGTTTTCATTGTATTACTTTTTTTTTTCGGTATCTTAGGGAAGGGTCTATAGGGTGTTCAGGGTCTTACTGCTTGATCAGACTCGTAGTGATCCATCTGTTTATAGCCTCCCAAGACCTGAGATTGCAGGCATGCACCACCACACCCAGTCTCACTTACAGTCTCAGTGCGCCCCGGGGGTGGGGCCAGCATGGCAGGCCCAGTGTATTATTTTATTTGAATAAGATACATAACAAATAAATTTCTCATTATTAAGTTTTTACCATGTGCTG
>NW_004524589.1:11832758-11833556 GCF_000260255.1 Octodon degus
TGGCAACAAAATAGACCTGAGGATCAATGGAATAGACTAGAAGATGCAGAAGCCCCTACGAACACACTCAGCCACCTTATCTTTGACAAAGGGGCCAAACATACTCACTGGAAGAAAGATAGCCTCTTTAACAAGTGGTGCTGGGAAAACTGGCTCTCTACATGTCAAAAACTCAAACTTGACCCAGGTCTATCACTATGCACTAAACTAACGTTAAAATGGATTAAAGATCTAAACAGTAAAGCAGAGACACTAAATCTCCTGGAAGAGAAAGTAGGAGGAACCCTTGAAGATATAGGGGTAGGCAAAGACTTCAAGAACAGAAATGAAATCACACTGGAAACAGTTGAAAGAATTGACAACTGGGAGATGCTCTTACTGAGAAGTTTTTGCACATCAAAAGAAATTACCAACAAAGTGAAAAGGCTATGTACAAATTTGGAAAAAAACATGACAGGTACTCAGACAATGGTCTGCACTCTAGAATTTATAAAGAACTAAAAAACACTAGGGCCCCAAAATTTAAAGACCCAATACAGAATTGAGCATCTGAGATGAACACACACTTCTCAGAGAATGAAATTAAAGAAGCAAATAAATATATGAAAAAATGCTCCATTTCACTAGCCATCTGTGAAATGTAAATTAAAACATTGAGATATCTTCTCACCCCAGAAAGAATGACTATCATAAAGATATCACTCAAGAACAAATGTTGAAGAGGCTGTGGGGAAAAGGAACCCTTCTCCACTGCTGGTGGGAATGTAGACTGGTGCAACCGTTATGGAAATCAGTATG
>NW_004524589.1:11834656-11843606 GCF_000260255.1 Octodon degus
ATTCTTCCTAGTGGTTAATTTTTTGCAGGATTTCACTATCCAGCTAAGACTTGTAGTGATCTTCCTGTTTTCAGCCTCCCGGCACTGGGATTACAGGTATGTACTACCAAGCCTAGGCTTGGTCTCAGGCTCAGTATGCCCCAGGGTGCAGCCGGAGCTGCATGTGGTTCTGGGGATCAAACCTTGTCCCTGGTACTTGCCTAAGCAGGTACTTAGTCTGCTGAGCTGTCTTGCCAACACTAAAATCATTCTTGCAGTTTTCCACTTATCAGTTGATCGCTTTGGATATAGCAAAATCTCTGTGGAGAGGAATAGCTGGAAACCAGTTTTTCAAGGACAATGGGAAGCACGTTAAGCCTTTCAGAGGCTTTTATATTCATTCCTCTTTTCCATATTTTCCTCAAGGAAAATATCTTTATGTTGAATATTGAGTATAAAATTTATACCTATTGAAATTTCCAAATATGAATGATAAGTACAGCCTGTGCCCTTAGGGAATGTTTGTGCTTCCAGTTAAGGACTAATTCCTCTTCAATTTCATTTTCTGTTTTGTTTTCTGTTGAACTTTCTCATCAAATAATGGCCAAAGTTACTTACTGCTCTGACTATTTGCAAGTTACATGCCAAGAAATACTTTGCACTAGACCATTGCAAATATTTGATGTACTCCTTTTTAAAAAATGACTTTTCTTCATCCTAACCTGAACAAAAACAATAACACCATAATCCTTAATCTAAATACATGAATCTGGAAAGCAAGACTGAGTTCTGGGTTCACAAATATTCTTTTCTGTTTGTTTCTGTGTTTTATCAGTCAAATATTGCCAAATATTATAAATTGTATTTAGAAACAAAAGCATTAGGAACTAAAAGAAATAGCTTAAAACTTTCATTCATTTAAAAATTTTAATTAATTAATTAATTAATTGATACAAGTTCGGACTTGTTGGCATCCCACTATCTCAGCCTCCGCAAGGCTGGGACCATCGGTGTACACCACCATGTCCTCTGGTTTCAGTGGCCAGCATCATGTACTCGGGCTCCTGGGGCCAGCGTGGCTTGTAGTACCAGGGATCAAACCCAGGTCTTTCAACTTGCCAGAAAGGCGCTTGTACCATAGAGCTATCTCCCCAGCCTGAAATTTTTATTCTTAATAAATAAATAAAAATCTATAATTTTGATCTACAATAGCTTAAGATAACCTTGAAATAAGAAATAGAAGAGAAAGACAGAGTAATTAGTGTAGTAACCATCAGTGGCTTATCTTTAGCACACCTGGACACATATTGAGAAAAATATCCAATACAGAACCCAGTCACTCCAAAAAAGATAGATTCAACATTTATACATAATTATTGCCTGGGAATAGACAGAAGACAAAAACTGTGCATCAAATATTTGCTTTTCCCATCAAACAAAATAAATAATTTTGGGCAAAACCATGCTTCACAATAATAATATCTGCTTCAGCACAAAGCAAAATCTGATGAACTCTATGCTCTGACAGTTCACAAATAGCACCCTGTGGTAGGCACTTGAAAACTTTTAACTGTAAGTTTTACTTACAAAAGTGCTTGGAATTATGAGTCATCCTATGATAAGTGCATTTCACATGCAAATTTCTCCTTGCCTTCAATCATC
Organism: Octodon degus; assembly: GCF_000260255.1. Classification (NCBI taxonomy): domain Eukaryota; kingdom Metazoa; phylum Chordata; class Mammalia; order Rodentia; family Octodontidae; genus Octodon; species Octodon degus. The sequence continues at coordinate 11,836,298 of NW_004524589.1, forward strand.
CCATCACAAGGCAAGTAAGTAATCACTAAGGAAGACACGAAAGTGGTGGTCTAAGATGAATTTATATATGAGTGTATAGATATGTAAATGCATAGATACATAGACATGACTATACATTCAAGTCTCAGGCCCTAAAATGCGTAATTGCCTAATGTAAAGCATTTTATGTCAAACTAACTTCTATTTATCTATCTGAATTTTTTATAAAAGAGTAATAAGAAATGATAGATTGCAAATTGAAAACTTCAAACGTGAAGGCTGATGCCTATACAAGCTGACAAAGAGAAATAGGGGAAAAAAACTGTTCTAATCATTACGTGGCTGTGGAGACAGCTTAGTGGCATAAACACCTGCCTGGCAAGTGCAAGTTCCTGAGTTGTGATCCCTGGTACAAAAAAAAAAAAAAAAGTGATTCCCACTATAACATCCTCTCAGTCCTTAAGTGATAGCTTAATAGTATCTATTGACATCAATCAAAAAAGAGTAATTTTCCTAAATCAGAACCCAACAACAGATAAAATATCAGAGAGCACATACCACTATTTACAGCCACACTTTAATGTAAATAAGTAATAAAAAAAAAACTGAGTTTTTTATTTGGAGACATCTCGTAGTCTCTAGAGACTCCAATCCTTGTCAATTTTTTTTCCTCGAAGAATACACTCTCAATACAAGCCTCCAGCGGCACTTTCTATGGGTCCCTACTAATTTTATCAAATACCTATGCTGAGGAAGTCTTAGAAGCATATGAAAGTCAGTAAGGAACAAAAGAAAAAAAAAAAAAAGAAAAGGAACTAAAGCAGCAATTAAATACCTCGAACATTCCAAAAGAACCAGTACAAGGGCTGGCCAAACAGTTTAGCAGATCAAAGAGCCTACTTAGGCAGATGCAGGGGCCGGGCTTTGATCCCCAGCCTGCCGCGCTGGCTCCGCCCCTAGGTTGTGCTGAGACAGGGATTGATACCGGGGCGTGGTGGAACGTGCTTGCAATCCCAGCACTTGGGAGGCTGTAAACAGGATGGTCACAATGAGTCCGATCTATGCAGTGAGAGCCTGCAGAACCTGTAGACCCTGCAGACCTTGTCCTAAAAAAAGAAAGAAAGCAATACAACAGACGTAAGAGAGAAATGGGAAAATACGTACTAAATAGCGACAGAAACCAAAATCCCTCCACATGTGCGAGCGTGGTAATTACTGCAGCTGTAAATATGTGCAAAGTTTGGAATAACTAATTTTATGTACTTGTTTGTACTTATTTTTTTGAAAAACTAAGAAACTGTTTCCTAATGTTTAAATTGGATCTGAATGTTATCATTTTAGAACAAAAGTATGAGGTCTCCAAATAAAAGAAAAAGTATTTATTATGTATACTTTTTAGATCTGGTGCCTGAGTATTGACCTACAAATGGGCATTCTCAACCCACAAATTCAGCATTTCTGATCACAGATACCACAAAAGATAAAGGTGACATTGTGGTTCATATTCTGACTCATGGGAAACCAATGCAAAGAATCTGGGGCAACAGTACCTAAGAAAGGAAAATATGGCAAAGACTACCATTTTTTTCTCAACTGAATATGCTGTTAGTGATTTACATTATAAATCTGAAATTTTCTGAATATATGCTGCCGTATAATGTGGCATCTTGGGGCCAGGGAGATAGCTCAGGGGTTGAAGCACCTGCCTTGCAAGTGCAAAGACCTGGGTTTGATCCGCAGTTGTGCATGCCATGCTGGTCCCATGCAGAACTGACCACCAAGACTGGGTCTGGGGGCACACACCTATCATTTCATTGCTGAGAAGGCTGAGACTGGAGGATTACTATGAGTCTGAACTGTGTACGGAGACTGTACCAAAGAAAAAAAGAAAAAAGAGAAAGAAAGAAGAAAGAAAAATGTCTTCTGCTTCACTGGCAATGTCAGAAATTGTTGACCTGAGTCCCCTACTGCTCAACATAACAGCATGACTGTACATCTTATACTTCATTTTTATACTTTTCTACTGGATGGTTAAGACCAAGGTAAAGCAGGATGTATGCAACAAGAGTTGTAGCTTTTGGGTCTGATAAGGTCAGTGAAATCCTCTCAGGATTTATCCTGAGATCCTGTACCTCAGATTGTAGAATCTTTGTCAGTGTCAGCCATGTGGATGAATCACGGCAATTGCTTGGCCAATGTGCTCTCTGTGAAAGCCTGAGAGAATGTTTTCCCTGCCAATGAAGTGGAAGGCCCAATACTATTATGGACTACTGAACTCTTTTAGAATATTTTGCTGAGTTTACACACCTATAATATTTAAATGATGGAACTTAACAAAAAAAGGGGATACAGATGAATGTCCATTTTGTATCTGTGTATTCAAAGAGCTTAGGATAGATACATAGTTACATTCTCTTAGTGAATATTTGTTTTAATGGTGTTTGTAAATAGGATATCATGTCCTCATCTTGTACAACAATTAACCATTAGGAAGAATGCATGCAATGTGTTAATTATTGAAACTGTCCTACCAATTTGGTTTGAAACTATATCATTGCTATTTGTTTCTCAATAAAATTATGGAAAAAAATAAAAATGTGACATTTTTGAACTAATTATTCCAAGTTTAAAACAGTACAAATATGATTATTTAAAGGTAGATATGATTAGTTATTTTAAAATAGAAAACAACTTTCCATAACTTTTTAGTAAAATAATATCATGTCAATGTACTGTCAATGATAGATTTAATCTTCAATCTAATTATTTAGCTGATGATATGAAACCCATTGTCTTCAAAGTTTTGGGCTTGATACCTAAATGGCTGCATGCACACCCATGTTTCTACTTGCTACTTGTTAGTGCTAGTCCAAGATAAGCATAGTGTACTCATCCTAGAAGTAATTTATAGCAATGCTCAGCAATAATTAGAAGCCATGCTACAACAGCAGAAGTGTGAATAACACTTATCCGTGATATTGTTTGTCCTTGAATAATTATATTGACAATTGCATTGTTGGAACAAAGGGATATTAAATAAAATTGGCATGGTTTCAAAATTCAAGGTAAAGGAACCAAACGGTACTAACAGAGGCTAATTTTGCATTACAGCATACATACAGATTAAAATTTACTCTATCTTGTGCTAATTTTAAAATTTTAAAAGTCAGCTTCATTCAAATAACAAATTGTCAATCTTTGGTTTCCTTGCAGAAGCTTTCCATCTTCCCCACAGCTTAGCCATTTATGATGATCTAGGTGGACAGGTTAATAAATAAACTTATTTCTTACATTAATGCTAAATAATAACATGTACCAGAATTTGAAATATCTATATAATTAATTGGAAAAATATTTTCTGTTATATGTGCAATTGGGGTGTTGTTTAGGCAGTCATTTTGCATGCCTGTGTCTTCAAGACTTTTACCTATTTTATCTGTCTTAGCTGCTTTCCTGTTGCAGGGAAAAATCACTCAATACCTATAGATTAAAGGAAGAAAGAATTATTTTTGTTCTCAAGTTTATAGAGGCTTCATTCCAGAGTCAGCTGTCTCCAACACAGTGATATGGCAAATGAGAACGTGTTCATAGCTGGGCAGGCAAATAGCAGCGAGAAGTTTTTCCCTTTTTTATTGCATCCAGGCTAAAAGCCAATTGGTTGGAGCCACCCACATCTGGGGCAGGATTTCCCTTTTTAGCAAGTCCATCACCCACGTCGGAGCTAACTCAGAGAGTGGACTAATTCAAAATCACAGACCAGAGATTCCATTTCTTTCTCAAACCACATCTATGATCACAGGAGGCTATAAGGAGATACCTAGATATGAACCACAACAGTTGACTAGCAAGTTATGTCTTTTTGTTTTAATATATGTATATTTGCTTATATAAATTAATCTTCTTTACATAAAAAAACAATTATTACATTGAGACCAACTCAAAAATGAATAAAAAATACCCACATGTTTTTGTCAGTTATTCCTCCAATAGATGTCTAATATCTAGAAACCATGAGGCATTAAAATGATCAAGCCATTCCAAAATAAATGCATCTATCAAAATTGGGCCACTGAAATGAGTAAACACTACTCTGAAAAAAAAAAAAAACAAACAAAAACAACTAGACAATAATTAGAAGAGGAACTATTCAAGATCTCTGGCCATTAGAGAAATGTAAATTAGAACAACACTGAGATTTCAGCTTACTCTGTAAAGAATAACAGATGCTGGCTAGACTATTATTTATTTATTTATTTTTGGTACTGGGTATTGAGCTCAAAATCTTGTGCTTCTACTGAGCTATCTCCCCAGCCCCTTGAACTATCTCCCTGGCCCCTGCTGGCTAGATTACTAGAAAAAGAATTTTTTACATTATTGGTAAACCTGTAAATTGGTACAACACTAAGGAAATTAGTATGGAGATTGTTCAAAAAATTAAAATTAGAAATTCTATTTGCCCCATCTATTCACATTTTTCATATCTTCCCAAAAGAAATAAAGAATTAGACCATAGTGATAAATATATATCCATGCTGACGGCAGCACAACCATAATAACTAATTCTTGGCAGTGGTGTGTATGTCCATAAATAGTTGAAAATTTTTAAATTTGGAATTTATATATAGTGGTAAACTATGCCATAAATAAGATTAGTATTGAGTCACATGTAGAAAAAGAAAAGTTCTTAGAAATCAAAATGTTCAGTGAAATAAATTAGAAATACAGAATTAAATATCACATGCCTGCTCCTACATGAGGAGTCCAACATATAAATAGTCTTAAAAAGAACAAAATAAAAGACAGGCAGAAAGACACAGGGAGATAGACCTTTTATAAATGAAGAAAAGAAGAAGATTGTTACAAGTAGCTACTCCCTAATGTGAATTAAACATTATGTATTGCAAATGTATAGTAAAAAATAAAATTAAAATATTTTCTGAATGATGAATGTGTAATGCAACATTTATCCCTAAGATTAAGATTTAGTTTTGCAATTACTTTTTAAGAAATTGTCACTTTTCAGTTTTGAACACAGTATCAAAGATTGCCATAATTGTATGAAAAAAATATAGTATTAAATTACTTTTCAATTTTTCTGAGGTTTAATCTTCTCTATAGTCTTGGAATAAAGTTGCATAGGACAAAATCTGAGTGAAGAAATAGAAATGAGTGTTAGGTGTAACCCCAGCATTCTGGAGGCTGAGGTAGGAGGATTGCTTTGAGTTCAAAGCCAGGCTGAACTACATAGTAAGACACTGTCTCAAAAAACAAGCAATGAAACAGAAACAAGAAACTGACACAAGAACTCAGGTCTTTTTAACTGAGTTGTAAAATGATGACACTTTTTATTGATGGTATTGAAATCTATTGTCATTATTAAAATGTATGTAACCTAATGGGTTTAGTATTATAGATGGTATTATAAAGTAAGATAATGAATAAATGTTTTAAATATATTAATTTATAATTAGGTTAGTACTGATAAATACAAACTGCATCAACAGAATACCTTTGGGTCTTTAATTGTTTTTAAAATAATAAAATTTGGGGGTGGCAGCAGAAGGATCTGCGGTGGGCCTGTTTTGGCTGCTTCTGTACCCTCATCTGGCTTTCGCAGTCTTAACTGGACACTCCAACTAGCACCATGGGGAAATGGGACAACCAGGTGGCCTACGTGAATCCAATAGCAACGGTCAGATCAAGAGGCCAATCCAATCTAGCCTTCAGGGATTATCTGAATTGACTCAGGCCTACCTGGGAAGAAGTGAAAGAGCAACTAGAAAAGAAAAAGAAAAGCTTAAGGCTTTGGCTGAATTTGAAGAAAAAATGAATGATAATTAGAAGAAAGAACTAGGAAAGCACAGAGAGAAATTATTACCTGGAAATGAGAGTTCATAAAAAAAAAAAAACAGAAAGAAGAAAAGAAATCTGGTAGATATTCATCTTCTTCTTCATCGAATTCTGATTCTTCTGGGAGTTCTTCAGATTCTGAGGATGAGGAAAGGAAGCAAGCAAAAAGGAGAAAGAAAAAGAAGAGTCATTCATATAAATCTTTTGAAAGCTCCCTGTCAGAAACTGAGTCAAACAGTAATGATAGTTTAAAAAAGAAAACAAAGTCAAAGGATGCAACTGAGGAAGAAAAGGACATTAAAGGACTTACCAAGAAAGAAAGAGCTACCCTGAAGATAAACCCTCTTCATTTGAGTCTTTGTCAGAATCAGATCATACTGAAGAGGTATGAGCGAAAAAGAAGAAAAGCAGTGAAGAACGAGAAAAAGCAACAGAAAAAAACAAAAAAAGAAAAAGAAGCAGAAAAAACACAGAAAGAAGAAGAAAAAGAAGGCATTAGTTCAAATCCTGAGTCACCAAAACATCACAAAAACCAGGACTCCCCTATGAAGAAAGCGAAATGTCTAAAGAAATTTCAAGTGTGAAATTATGATATATTTACTAACATGCATGAATGTTCTTGTTCTTAGAATTGTTCCTGGACTATTCAATAGGCACTCCAATGCCACTGTGTGAAAGGGCGGTAATTGTTGCTTGCTGCCTGAGCAAATAATTTTTCTCCTCCACTGCATGATAACTTGGAACATAACACACTGAAGTCACACTCTTGGTTAAAATGTTTGGGAAGAAAGCTAATATTTTTTACTAGAAGTGTCTAGTGATCAATAGAAATGAATCTGGATACATGTTAAGATGTAATCAGAAATAGCCAGATGATTCTAGTTAAATTTTTAAAGTGGGGATTACATTAATATTTTGAAATCCTTACTCTGTAGATGAGTGAACATTAATTTTCCCCCCTTGCATACTTTTTGTTTACCTTGGGAAGGGGTGTTTAGGGTGGAGGGAGTCATGGTTTGCTATCTCTTTAACTAGCAGAAGAGTGTGCCTTTGGTCCTCATGCCTCCTACTTTTGTGGATATGGTAGCCACGCATCCTGGGGAGGTCAGAGCTGGGTACTAGCCATCTTGACCTTTATTGAGTTTAATGGTATTTATGTTCTTTGTCATCTGCGCTTTCAGTGAACTAGAGAAACAGCCCTTTGCAGCATGAGAAAGCCCCAAAGCTCTGAGTTTACCTCCACATCAACAAAAATGAATGTGTTTTAGTTTTAGAATGTGTTATGTCATTTGAATTAATTTTTGACTGTACTTCAGCTTTGGAGAGGAATTGTTTCATTTAGACACTGGTACTTTTTGAACTTGATAGCTAAAGATTCTAAAATGCATGCTTTGTATTGTTACGTTTTAATCAGTCAGGAAAATTTTATGTAACCAATGGTAGTTACTTTATTTATTTATTTATTTATTTATTTATTTAT
>NW_004524589.1:11845352-11849839 GCF_000260255.1 Octodon degus
GTCATAATACAAACAATATTATGAACTCGTCAGTGAAAATTCTAGCCCTATTTGGCTATAGCCTAGAATATTTATTTTCTTGAAAAGATCTAGTTCTATGCTGTTACTAACTTATTATGTCTCTTCATGTGCATGAGCATACCTCCTTTTCAATTTTTTTATTTAGCCTTTTAAACTTTCTGCTTCTAATAGATAAAATTTTAAAGTCAAAAGACTTCTTTAGCCACTTTTCTTGTCTCAGTTACCTTGGCAAAACCCATATGTCTCTACTGTGGCAAGCCTAGACACTGAAGCATTTAACACTACTACACTAAGCTTTGGTCAAAGTTGTCTTTGCAGCCAGTCCAGTAGCTGAGAAAGGATTTCCATCCCTTTCATTGTGCTGCAGCAGAAACAATGATCAAAATAGTCAGGGACTTTGAGGGAAATGTCTATCTCTATACTATGCACATATTGATGGCTATTTATACAGACCAAACAATAGCTAAATAATTTCACGTCCATTCTTCAAAATCCTTGGAAACTATGTACAGAGAGAGAGAGAGAGAGAGAGAGAGAGAGAGAGAGAGAGAGAGAGAGAGAGACTCATATTCATAGTTATATGCAGGCCCTACCCCAGGGGTTCACTGAGATGGTGATTAAGACTGGGTGTGGTCGCACACACCTGTAATTCCGCAGGTGGGAGGCTGTAAACAGGAGAATCACTAAGAGTTTGATCTAGAAGTGAGACCCTGAACACCCTGTAGACCCTTCCCTAAAAAAAGACATAGTTATGTATGTTTCCATCAATATATACTTGTTTATTGATAATAAAAAGTAATAATTATGGTTACATGCTTTGGCTTTTTGGTAGTCATATTTTAAACAATGTTTCAGCTGTCTTTTTTCTCTATTTTTAGACAAGGAACAGTTTTTATATTAAATCTATTATGAATGTTCTTTTCAACATTCTTACACTCAAATGTGATATATTATGCTTTGATTCTAGAACTTGAAATTTATGTTCAGCAGCCAAAAATCACAAAAGTAGAGTGAAGCCGTGGATTGCAATCATTAGCCTCACAGTGAGCCGCAACTCCTCTTCCCCACAGTGGCCTTCTTACCTACATAATATCTCATCACATGACACCACTGTCAAACTCAGACTCCACTGATGTTACTAATTGTGTGAAATGACTGATGATTCCCAGCTTTAATCACTTTTTCCTCGACTATCTTTTCATAGGTGGGAGAGAAATTTGACCTTATTAGAATTTTTGTTAATTTTATTATGCATGTTTGCAATAGATAAAGAGTATGTTCATCATATGGAATTGGTACATGTACTGTCATATCTTAATTTTCTTAATCTTTCCTTTCCCATTTTTCTCAATTCTTTCCTCTCCATCCATATATCTCCGTATCTGTATTACTTTGTTTTTTTTTTCCTCTCAGTTACTACTTACTAGAGAATTTCTCAAAAACTCTAAAATACTGCTTTGCTTTCATAGTATATAAAGAATGCTTTTTCATTATGAAAGTATTACCATAATTTGCCACATGAAGTGAAACCTAAGTATATCATGATGCATATAATTTTAAACATAGAGAAGCTCAAGATCAATGACTCTGGAGCTTGGTACCTGAATTGAAGACCTGCCCTGCAGCTCTTTAAATGTGCGTTCAACAGCACATTAACCTTTCTGTGATTCAGCTTCCCTGGAACTCAAATAACTCTGACTTCATAGGATTGATCTAAGAATTAAATGATTAACACTTTATTAGTAACACTGACCTCACAAGCCTACAGATAAATTATAAAATTAAATTAAATTAATCAGTTGCAAGAATTAAATTAACCTTGGATAGTATTTAGCATCCAATTCATTAAGCATATTGAGTAACATGTTTGTACAGCTTTACCCTCACATTTGTGTAATAGTTGGCAACGGCTATTTCATTTAACATAAGCTTTTACTTCTATTCCTAAGTGACACTATGTATAGCAGAGGTCTAGCAGCACGTTGATAATCAGAACACTATTTAATCAGAGTCATATTTTGGAACAAGTGTATTGTCTTCAATTATTGTTTTATATAAAAGGCCAAATTTAGCATTTTCTGTACATTCATATTGAAAGTTTTTATTTTATTCATTAGGATATTTTCCAGTGTTAAAATTACTAAAAGGAAAATGTTAACTTCCTCAATCAAACATCTTTTAAAGAATGTTTTAGGGGGACTCTAGGCCACTGGCTGGTCCTGGTGCAGTAGCCAGAATTCCTTCATTGTTGAAGACTGTACGTCACTGAGAGTAATGGATGCTGCTTTGCACACTGTTGTGTGACCCTTCTGAAAAGCATGTGCATTGTCAGCTACCTTGTCAGTAATACATGAAATAATAGTCCTTAAGCTTTTGATAAGCGTGGATAGTCAAAGCAAAATATAACCAATAATGTGTCTAAGAAGCAGTCATAGCAACAGCAACACCAACAAAAATAGAGATGATTTACAAAGAGAAATATCATGTGGCATCATATTTTTGCTTCATTTTTATTGAAGCATATCTTTAAATCTTTTTAATTATACATTTATACTTGCTGTTGGCAAATTTACTTGTTATTCCTATTCTTTTTTCATTTGGTATATGTAAAAGGGATAATGTTTTCCCAAAATATAGAAAACTAAACGTGTTTCCAATTCTTCCTTACACTCACACAAGCAAGTGATGCAGTTGTGGACAAGGTTACATGGTATTTACAAGGGTTAAAGCAAAAAAAATGCCCATTTCGTGCCTATTTTTTTTTCTATTTTAGATAGTTCAACCTAGTCTTTAGTTGAAAATGTATACTATATATATATTTTTTTTTCTGAAATATATTTTAAATACATATGCATTTCAATATCAATTTTATGTTTATTTTTTCAAATTTATTATTCACTTTTCTATATTTTTTAGGGAAGGGTCTGCAGGGTGTTCAGGGTCTCACTACTAGATGAGACTTGTAGTGATCCACCTGTTTACAGCCTCCCAAGAGCTGGGATTACAGGCGCATGCCACCACGCTCAATCTCTATTATTTCTTTTTTCAGTTATTTTAGGCTATGAGAAATTTACTGATATGCAAACTGATGTGGTTTTCGTGTGTTAAAATACACCAGGTTTAGTGCACCTTAGATCCTGATGCCAACAAGACGACAGCACGTAGGGTAAGAATACGTAATTTAAAGCCTGACTCCCTCTTATTTGTTATTCAGATGCCATTTAATATCTCTGAATTTCAAACTCACGATCTGCAAATAAAAGATTGAGGTTTCACCTGTTCTAACATGATTAATATCAATATGAAAATTCCATGGTAACTCCTAGGTACAGTATGTTGTAGTAGATATTACTAATATTGTAACAGCCATAAAATAATATCATAATTCTCTTTTATTTTGTAATTGCAGCCCCAGAAAACCTATTACTGGAAATAAGGCATTCCTTAGTGTGTTCTCAGAATTTTAATGGGAGTTTATGATGGAATCTATCATGTATGTTTACAAAGGCTCCTGTCATGATTCATTTTACTGCTTCCTTTATTTCTAGCACTAATTCTTATTATCCATGTTGACTGCTCACAGCTTATTTGAGAATCTCATGCAGTGTGTTAGTTATTTCTTTTTTTTTTTTTTTTTTTTTTTTCAGAACAGGGGATTGAACTCAGGCCCTTGTGCCCGCCTGGGAAGCACTTATTCTGCTGAGCCCTCTCCCCTGCCCCTGAGAATCCTAACATCTTTTGAGGCATTGTATAGCTTTTATTGTTATCCCTGAAGTTTCTAAATATTGTTGTCCAAGCCTTGGGAGGTTGTGTGGAGAAGTTTAAGAAAGAACTATTTCTATTGCAAGTGCCAAAATTAACCGCTGTGGCTCCGTGGGCAGGTCTCATATCAAGTTGCCTCTACATTAAAGACTTCCATTAGGTAGGAGCCATTCCACCTCCTCATCACAATCTGCCCATACTAACCAAGAATGTTTATTTCATCTCTGCACATAGGAATCATGAATAAATAAAAATAGACGAATAGTACAGTTAGAATAACAAAGGCTTCATCATCTGGTTTCTTCTGGCTCATTCCTATAGAAAAAAATATGGGACTATAGCAAACAAAAATCTTATTACACTATTAGTATGATGTCCATTGCTATTATTGTGTGGTGCTATATTTCTTAAGAACATAGGTCAAAAATTGGGAAGAAAACATTATTGTTTAATATTCCAACATAATATTTTATTTTAAATTTAATTTTGAAGAGTAAAAACAGAAACAAAAACAAACAGAAAAAAATGGCAGAAATGGGGTAACATACAACAATATATATGTTGCAGATTTTCTTATTTTTTTTATTTTTCAAAGTTTTATTGACAAAGAGATAGCAATGAGGCAGTTTCAAATCAAATCGGAAGGACAGTTTCAACAAATAATACACTGCATATATTCTTCTTAGTGGTTAATTGCTGTACAA
>NW_004524589.1:11849939-11851714 GCF_000260255.1 Octodon degus
GTGCTTTAGACCACTGAGCCATCTCACCAGCCCTATGTTGCAGATTTTCAAAGCAGGAATATCTAACAATGGTTGCTATTTTTTGTCATCATTTTCTTTTATTTTGAAGAGTAAAAACAAAAGCAAGAAAAACAAAAGCAAAGACAGAAGCAGGGTACAATATAACAATACATATATGACAGATTTTTAAAAAAAGAAGAGCTGATTAACAGTGGTTGATATATTTATTTTTATCATCAAATCTGTTGCTCAGATTAACAGGTATAGTTATCAAGTGAGTGAAAATGAGTGAAGCTGGGATAGTTGAAATAATGATACTCTAGTTGAAATAAGTCACTGCCCATTACAGAGTAGAGACATTATAACCAAAAGCGTACTTGGCTCTCGCCTTCTGAAAATATGAGATTTAAAATCATTTTTTTTGTGACTGCCAAGAGAATACATGTATAACATTAAAGAGGATCATCAGTCATAGGTCTTTTCGTAGAATAAGAGAAAGACAAAGAAGGGAAATTTCTGTATTCTTACTGTGAAATACCATCATTGCAAACTAAAGATATATATATTCTAAATAGAAAATGTAAAATATGAGAATATGTTTATAATGCCAGATTACTGCTTTCTTCTTTCCCCTTGGTTTTCATCAGCACTTATGAGTATTGTTTTAACTGTGAGATATCTTTATTTCTCAGTCAGAGCAAAGCAAGCCATGTTTGTGTAAAGCTCTTCAAAATGTTTGAAAATGTCAACTATGACAATGAAGAAATCAAACCATTTAAGTGTGATAACAAGCACTTGAGAATTTTTTTGTCATTTTAGAATTTATTAAACCCTCAAGTATACTATGCTCACAAATGCACTTTGAGGAGGTTCATAATTCTGTCCTGTTCCAGTATTCCTATTTTAAAGTAATAGAAGTGTTGAGGTTAAAACATGGTTTATTTGCTTTCTCCATGTTAATTTGAAGAGTTGGTCCCTCCACTTCACTGGGTTAGAATTTGACTGACATAAAAGCACAATGCAGGACACGGAGCTTCAAAGTGAGACTTTCTCTGGCTTGTAGTGATCTGTGATCCGTGGGGAAAAAATATACCATCTCAAGGTACTTACCCATTAGTAAACACAGATAATAAGCAGCCTCCATGGGCCTGTGGTGTAGAGTTAGTGAGAAATATTTCTCATGAACCCCTCCCTTCAAGAGTTTAGCATGTTGCATAAAGACTCAATACTAGTTTTCCTTTACTATTTTGTATATTGACCACCATCATACTTATATTAATTTTATCCCCATTCCCACATGCATCCATAAAATATACACATGGTATTCTTTTTGTCTTCTTTGGAATATTGCATAATTAAATTATTAAGGCTTCATCAACCTATCTTTGTAGATAGCTTTCACTTATAATTTTCTTTTTAAAGAATGTATTATTTCTTTTAAGAAAGGAATATGGTGTATATTTCTAGAATAGTTAGATGTTTTCTTTCTTCTGTCCTAGATATTTAACAACAAAATATCATTCTTAATGGCTTTCACATAAGAAATAGCAAACAACATAGCATTTTCTCTGTTATAATGGGAGAGAAGAGAGAAAGAGCCAGTGAGTGGTAAATGGAGAGCGATTTACTGAGCATAGTAGTAGCAACTCCATTTTGCTCTAAATTTATTTGTAGGATGAGGTGTGGTAGAAGCCTTTCTCCACTAGCTCAGAATGTACCTGAAGTATGTTTCCAGGAATTTCATATTATTTAAGCATCCAAAATTAAAAAAAAAA
>NW_004524589.1:11851839-11854415 GCF_000260255.1 Octodon degus
GTCTGAAAGCACAGTGAAGTAGAGCAGTTGGCTTGAGCATTACATAACGGGTGCGCAGGTTTCTATAATCAAGGAGTGGTTAAGATCAGGTTCTCAATTATGCTTTGTGCTGTAAATGGCTCCTTGTGTCAACTGAAGTGCCTTGGCAGGACAACTGGAAAGCGGATTGTGCACTTAGTGCCCACGCTCTATTTTTCTTTGGATAAACAGAGTGCTTCACTCGCTTTCCTGTCTGCCTCTCTTCCATTCACAGGGACTAAATTACCTAAATGGAGAGTAGGTTGTTAAATGTCTGAACTTCAAGAACCTGAAAGTACTGGCAGTTTGCCATATTGAAGAAGTGACAAGGACAGACCCTGTTTTTATTTGAACACCTCTCCACTTTTAGGTATTGACAATGAGGAGAATGGGACTGCCCTGCTGTTTCCTGCCACAGTTTATGTTCACTGGGAAAAATCAATAACTCTTCAGAACTTTAGCGTTTCATTTCATTCTGACTTCTTCTGAAGTTATCATCGCAATGGTAATTTTAAAATTCTCACTAGTGTATTAAAAAACAAGAAGCCCTGTTGATGTTGGCCCAGTACTGTTTTGAATTGCTGCTCTCTTTGAAATTAATTAGAAATATACATAAAAATAGGAATTGTGAAATGGAAGTGATGGCAGGAAAAACAAAGAAAAAGATGATACTATCAGCTTCAGTGGCAAATATATCACTATTCTGCACTGAAAAGTACATGCCTGCTTCACTTCACAGCTCAGTTAGGCTTTTTTTTTTTTTTTTTTTTTTTTTTTTGGTGGAACCGGGGATTGAACTCATGTCCTTGCGCTTGCCAGGGAAGTGCTTATTCCACTGAGCCATCTCCCCAGACCCTCAGTTTTTATTCCTTCTCACTATCCTCTTTCACTATAATGGAAAGTTTTATTCTGGTCTTTTGTCTCTACTTATTTTAATTTTATTTTCTAGGCATAGATGATTAAGAAGCTTTTTGTAAATCCTCTGTCAATTCTAACTAATTTAAACATGTTCTTTAGTACATAGTTTCATTAATCTAAAAATATTCATCAGCTCATGAAAAGTTAACTTTAATTTTCCCAAATGTTCATTCAAAATCTTTAAAGTAAAGTTGCAGAGGTGTTTCCTCAAGGGCTAATGATTCCTGAGACAAAACTGTAAGTCAAATGAGACAAATTATTTTTCCTCTTTCACTATAATCTGTCATAAAGAATCTAGTCAGTAATGAAAATATACAAATAAAATAAAAAACATTTTATTAGCAGTTTTAATCTAGCACAAATCAGATTTACAAATCAGATTCTGCATGGGTAATTTGTTATCCACGAACACATAACAAACAATAATATGATTTTTCAAGGATTTTTTAATGAATTTGTGGAGCAAACCTAGATTTGTGAAGGCTGATTAAATTCAATCTACTGAGACACACAAAAAAATCTGTCAGTTTTGTTGCCCAATTTAGAATATGTCCCACCTGGGTGTGTTAACTGGCTTTCAAGTTTTATGCAATATCAAAATTCTTGTCCTGGACAGCACACTAGGTGTTTAATGAGACTGAAAATCATGAAAATAGTGAAAGCTTCAGTTCTGATTTGGTCAGATGAAGCACAGGCCATTTCCTTAGTTTTGTCTCAGGAATCATTAGCCCTTGAGGAAACACCTCTGCAACTTTGCTTTAAACATTTTGAATGAACACTTGGGAAAACTGAAGTTAACTTTTCATAAACTGATGAAGATTTTTAGATCAATGAAAGTGTGAATTAAAGAGCTCTTAATACTTCTAAAAATAATTTCATTTGACAAACCATAATTACTTGTGCTTATAGGGTAAAATGAGTTTACTGTTTCATAGAGACACATTTTTTTCTTAATGGCATGGATAGGTTTTACCCTGTACCGGAAAGAAATGTTGGTATAAGAAAACAAATTAATATATGATGAAAATAATTCATTTAAAATAAATGAATCATGAAATTGCCTGTAATGTACAATTACTGCTAGAACACCACCAACTGCAAAAGTACCATCACCTGATAGAGTGGCACACGAAGGTCAATTTTTTTTTTCTGGTATGGGAAATTGAACTCAGGACCTTGTGTTTGCCAGGCAAACACTTATTCTACTGAGCTATCTCCCTGGCCCTGCAAAGGTTAATGTTGAAATACATTTTAGCACACTGATTGTGTCATTATGTCATGTTCTTCACTTAGTCATGGTTTTGGGGATTCTGCCCATAGGCTTGATAGGTAGTCTGTTATTCTTGCAGTTTTAACCAGAGCACTTCAGACTGGCAGACACTTTCTCCTCTTTCTCTTCCTGTCTAAACCATTATTTCTTCAGGAACTTACTTCAAGAACCTTGATATGCATCATCCAAACTCCAGCCCCATTCTGCTCCTCCATCTCTGTCTGTGTCTCAGGAACCTTCTTCTCTTCCCTTTATCTTGTCCTTTTCTATCCTTCCTCTATCCCTTCTCAGAATTACTGACTCTGTGTTTCTTTGATTTTTCTTCAACAATTAGATATTAAGCTGCTAAAGATAAATATTCTCTGTCTCT
>NW_004524589.1:11854515-11878955 GCF_000260255.1 Octodon degus
GGGACTGAACTCAGGATTCTGAGCTTGTCAGGCAGGCACTTAAACCACTGAGCTTTGTCCCTAGTCCTTGCATCTCACATTCTAAAAATCTGTAAATTTATAAAATTTCAAGCTCATTTAATAGTTCACAAGTGTTATACATCATTATATTTACCATTTTATTACTATAAAATTAAAATAAATACAGGAGTTCAAAATATTTTAGGATATAATAGGCTGAAAATAGGCTAAAAATTAGACAATGTAAATGGAAAAAAGAAAAATTAAATTTACTAATCCATAGATTCATAGTAGATATGTAATTTTAAAATAGAGGAAAAGATAGTAATTAATTCACTAATTAATTTTACTCAAATCTTCATGTAACCAGTAAGGCTACTTTTAAGTATATACTTAGTCACCAAACACCTTGCTAGGAATTTTAGATTGTATTTACATTTCTGACATTAAAAAATACAGATGTTATAACAAATCTAGCAAAATGTTAAACTCAAAATTTCTCCAAATACTTTTTTAATTGCTCAAACAGTAATTTTGAAGTCAAATGCATTGAGGAGAATGGTTTGAGTTTCACATCTATCTTACTTTAGAGAAAAATAGCACCGATGGTCCTGGTTTTCTTTCTGATGTAGGAAAGTAGCCACTAATAAAGCATATAAATGCATATATTTAGTGCATCTATAAGTGTTACTGCCTACTTGAATATCTGATATAGGGATATATTTTGAAGTTATATCCATAGATTTTGTTTGGAGTTAGATAATACTGTTTAAATAAAAGAGCAAAATGAAAGTTTTCTCCAAATTTGAGTCATTAAAAAGGTAATTACCGTTTATAGATGGGAGTAAATATGTTAAAACAACTAGTTTGAAGAGAAATATAGATTGTTTTCAATATATAGTAGCTTTCAAGTATTGGTTAAGATAGGAAGTTGTCAACTTTACAGAAATCAGTGCACACTAGAGATAAAATCTGAGTTTGTGTGGTAATCAAGGGAAAATTAGAAAATGAAAACCGTTATTGTGGTGTACATTGCACTATGTGTTTATATATGTAGGTACAGGGCATGTTTTATATCTAGAAATACATACATTCATTAACTTACTTATCTATACAGACATTAGAGGAATTTAAGAAATTGTAAGTGCGAGCTAAAGAAGAGTATGAAAATGGAAAGGCTGATAGTGGCTGCATATTATCTATGAAATTAGAATTGTTTGAATTATGAGAGTAGATCTTAGGTAAGAGATTTACCTGCCTGAAATATCAGCCCTCTATATATTTGCTGTTTCAAATGCCTATGCTTTTGATAATTTTACTGCTTACCCCTTAATTGATATTTCTGAGTGAGAAAGGATCTACATCAGTGAGCATTTCTTATGGATGTTTACTTTTCAAAAATAACGACAAATCATGATAAAATAACTATAATTGTGCCTGTAACAACCAAACTCATTCTCTTGCTTCTCAGTCAAAATTACTAAAACTTTATTCTGGTTTTCTTTGTCCAGTTTTCTGCATTTCACTCACTACCGCCTCTGCGTGTGCGTGTGCGTGTGCGCGTGCGTGCGTGTGTGTGTGTGTGTGTGTGTGTGTGTGTGTGTGTGTGTGTGTGTGTATGTATTTAGGACAGGGTTTACAGGGTCTTACTACACAGATCGGACTTGTGATTTTCCTGTTTTCAGTTCCCAAGTGCTGGGATTACAGGCTCACACCACCACATCCTGTCTAATCATAGTTTCAGCACACCCCAGGGGTGGGTCAGCATTGTGGGGACTGAACCCCAGTCCCTGCACCTGCCTAAGCAGGCACTTTATTCCGCTGAGCTATCTGACCGGTCACTATTGCCTTTCCAACATTTTATTTTCTTCCTCCGTGCCTGAATCTTAAATATTCTTTCTGTTGAAATTAAAAGCCTCTTAGTTACTAATTTAATAAAGAGAATTTCCATCTTCACTGTTCTAAAAATCACTTTGAAACTCTTGCTGCTAGTAGAGTTATACCTGTCTTTTCAGATGGTCCTAATGTTTCTTTTTCTTTAAAAGATTATTTTTCTCATTTTGTTATTTTTGTATCTTAAATTCACAATCCTTGTATGTTAACTCATAATCGCTCTATGTTGCCACATGTCATCAAGCCCTAACCATCCTCTGCAATGCTAGTAACTGCAGTCTATGCCATCTTCTCTACTTGAGTTACCAGTGGTCTCAGAGTCCTAATTTGTATTTGACTGTTTCTTAATGCTTTTCAAAATATAAATCATTTCAGCAATCCTCCATTACTCTCATATTATGGAAATTAGTAATGTATGATATAATCTATTGTATACTAAAGGAAAAATATCAAATCAAATCAAATAAACTTGTGTGTAAAATTGGATTTTCCCATTAGCGACTTTATTAGATTCAAAAAAATACTCCCCATCTCCAACAAGTTTTTCTTCTTTTGTAGTTGGAATGAGAACTCTCTATACCTAATCTAATAAATTATGTAATTTGAAAGTTTCAATATATTCTTTAGCTCAAAAAAATATCAGTTTTACTGATTATAATTTTGCTAACATAATGCAAAATTTAATTGATTCTTAGAGTATTAAAAATTCCCCTATTTCCTCTACATAAAAAATCTCACTTTGAAAAATATTTCACACATCTACACATATCATGGATCTAGAATTGATTTTTAATCTGTGACACCCTACAAAGTAAAGTGTGACATGGGTTCTCATCACTTATGCATAGTCAAACAGCCTTATCTTCACACACTCTGTTGCCCAGTCTCTCCTTTTTTATTCAGGATGTTCTCTTGCTCTATTAAACAGTAACTACAATTCTGTTTTCCTGAAGTAATTTACATGAATGGTAACACTTACCGTTCTCTAATTGTTTTTTAACATGAATTAGTACAATATTATAATCACAAAGGCATTAACAAGTAAGAAAGAAGAAATAAATAAGTTGAGCCAGGCCATAAAGCTATTAAACAAGAGGCCTGGAATAAGAGCCCTGGAAGACTGGCCTCTGATCCTGAATTTCTAATTGTTCCACTCCATGTCCCATCCAATGCACTTGTAAATCGTACTCCTCACACTCACAGTCTACTCCAAATAAAATAACACTTTAGAAAACTTAAATCAATCAAAGGAAAAGATACTTTATTTCCACACTGTATAGGTTTGAGGTTTTCAAATTTAGTTTAGTTTCGAGTAACAAAAATATAGAATCCACATGAGAATGACTATTATTATTTGACCAAATAGACAAAGAAGTCAATAAAAGTAGAAATAGAAAAAGCACTTAAGTATATTTGTTTGATAAACTGATAAATTGGAAAAGAATAGTTCAGTGAAGGATGAAAACAGAATTCATCTAACTCCAAGGGAAGTTTTTAAACTTCAAAATGTGTCATAGAGGAACTTAAGAGTTTTGTGGATGTCCATCAGTTTTTGTTTTACTTTGGGCTAATGAAAGATCATATTTGCTCTTCTTTTACCTCCCTCCATTTTACAGTAATTCAGCAACTGTTATTTCCCAGGTATTTAAGTATTATTTTATTTTTCAGATATTTTCACTGTGTCTAAGGTAGTTCATTCTTGTTTGAATATTTGTCCTGGAGGTTTCCATTCAAAAATATAGAGAAATTAAAGACTATTTTTTTCTATCTCCTAAACTAATTCAGATATATGTCTATAAAATGACACTATGAAACAAGTGTCAATGACACTTTCTGGAAGGTGCTGTTGTTTGTCTCCTTTTTGTAAGATTTTCAGAGAAATAGTTTTTCAGTTGAATGAATCAGTGCTAAAAAGAACAGTTAGTAAAGCCTCTAATAGAGTTGGGATCAAAAATCTAACAGGAAGCTTCTAGAACCTGAAAGAAAGCATGAAAGAGTATTATCCCTAAAAATGATCTGGGAATTTTTTAGAAATGTATTTTTATTATTTTTGTCTGGGGTTTCTAGGTAGAAGGTACAGAGTGTTTTAGTGAAATTGAAACTGAACTTGAAAGAAAAATTGATCCAGGTTTGAATTCCTTTCATTCTATGACCTTGGCAATTAGAAGAGAAGGTTGGATGTTGTAGTCTTCAGGCTTTCTTCTAATGTAAAGGCATACAAATTAAACACATTTCTACTTTTAAACCACAGAAAACCACTGTATCTTACATGTGTAGCTCGTTTTTGTGTAGATGCACATACATAACTTTAGACAGCAAGTGGACATCTGTTTGCAAGTCTTTTCTTTATTCTGCAATTTACTTTAGAGCCAATATAAACAACAAGGTGTTAATGTATTCTACTGAATTCCAAATAAGATAGATATTGATTTTCTCTAAACTTCTAAGTGACACTTTTATTCAGTGTAAGCAGTGGCTAATATTGCCAATCCTTTTTGCAGTCTATTTTGATGTAATGCTTTAGATCCACTTATAATCCAAAACAAAACTATCATATGTCATCTCTGGCATTTACAAGGCAACATGACACACATCAAGTTATGTGCCTTTGTTTCTTTTTTCAAGAGAAAATACACACATTAGAAATGAATTCGAAGGATGGACAGGTAAAAACAAGATTCATTTATTTTTACTTCAGGGAATACTAAGCAAGAAAAAAATTTCTAATATTATAAAAAAAAGTTTAATATAATTTTGAAAGTAAATTTAGTATCACTTAGCGTTTGATTAATACCTCAAAATAGGTACCCAAGATAAGGCAACATTAATGTGAATACGACAAAGAGGAAGCCCATGTGATTCTTGACTTTGTCATTATCCTGCGCTCAATACTTTGTGCTAATCAAATGAGCATGTTGAAATGTTTACCCTGATAAATGCTAGGGCACCGAACAAGGCCAAGTTCTGTTCTTACTTCTGTAAGATGAGCAGGAATTTAGACTAGAGTTCTATCAAATACATCTGGTAGCTGATGTACACATTGGCATTATAACTGGTCTTCTAGCAGTCTTAACTATTGTTTTCCGGGTATTAAGGTATTACTTTCATGGTTCAGATACTTGCAATGTATCTCAAGTGGTTCATTATTGTTCAGAGATTGATATTCTTCTGAAATTATTCCCTTTCCAAAATAATAATTATTCAGAATAAAAACATAGAAGAAAATATTTGTAAGATTTTAGGTCCATTTTCTGCTAAGTATACTTTTTTCTTTTGCTATATCTGTCTCTCTGTCTCTGTCTCTGTGTCTCTTGCTCTCTCTCTCTCTCTCTCTCTCTCTCTCTCTCTCTCTCTCTCTCTCACACACACACACACACAAACACACATGCAAAAAAATGTAGAAAAGTCCTAAAAATTGTCAGTGTTCCATAAATATGGAAACAGATGACCACAACAATGGGATTTGTAGACATTATTTTACACTACAGAAATGCAGGTTCCTCCTTTATAATATTTATGTATTTATTTATGAGCAGAATATATTTATTGGGGAAAAGAAAGCTACTATCCAAGAGAGGGACAGAAGGGGGTCCCCAAATAGGTGATCCCCAGGAAGCTGTCTCTTCCAGGGACTTTTATAAAGGAAGACCATATGGTGAGGCGGGTTTAAAGTGGTGGAGAACATGGGAACTGATTTAGTTGGGCATGAGGTGGAACAAAACTATGGTCAGCCAATGAGATTACAAACACCATTGTTCAGGTAAAATTCATTAAATCCAGTATCAAATGGGGAAGCAAGTCACATAGCAAGCAGGCATGAATACAAGACAAGGTCTCTTCCTGTTGAGGGTTGAGTTACTGACTCATTTGGGCTCTTTCAAGGTGATTGATACTTGTTTAGAATATCAATCCCTGATGCCCATCTCTAGGGAAGTATGTAGCTGTATTTGTTTTGTCTTTTGTCTTGAAATCTGGCCTATAGGGAGTGTCTGTCTCTTCCAAGTTGCAAAGTCACCTTTTCTTCCATATTGTCTCCTTGAGGGCCTGGTCCTGTCTGACATCCTATAATATTTCTGTATAATTTAGCTGCTTACAACACTGCCCCCTCTGAAGAAATAACCTGAATTTCCATGAGGCAATGACCACTCTGGCTTCTTTAGGGTGAAAGAGGTTGTAGGTTGTTGATCAGCAGTCAGAGATACTCT
Source organism: Octodon degus (assembly GCF_000260255.1). NCBI lineage: Eukaryota > Metazoa > Chordata > Mammalia > Rodentia > Octodontidae > Octodon > Octodon degus. The sequence goes on from NW_004524589.1 coordinate 11,860,614, forward strand.
CCAGATGTTCTACCCAAAGGCCCTTAAGAGACACCAGGCATTGTAATCTTGGATAGGTGCAATAGCTTTAAATCTGGAGGAGACAAAGTCAAAGAAACTATTAAACATACATGTTTCAAATATCAAAAGAAGATAATTATGAATACAGTAAAAAATGATTTTTAACCAAATAGACAGTAATGACTTCCCATAAAAATGATAAAGGTAGGGTCCAGGGGAACTCAGCATCTAACATACTGTTGATTTGAATATCTAATATTTTGAACAGCTATTGAGACATTAGAATGATCTGGAATATCATAACATATGTAAAACACTGAGTGGGACTTTGGTTTAATCTGACTCAATGCTATGTATTTCATGATAAATGTGTAAGTGCACCTAGTTGATTTCTGAACTTAAGTTATAAGGACATATCGCAAACTATTAGACTCCATAAACAAAGTGATCAAAAAGCCAGTGGATTATAATTGTTATTCCTTTAAAAAAGGTTTCTAATTTACCTATTAGCTCAAATGCTTATGCTTTGATTACACATATTCTAATCTCTCAAATTTCTTAAAAGATGCCAAAACCCAGGTGATCACACAGCTAAAACCTGTAGCAAATATGCTAGATTACTTTTAGATTCCTTTCACTGTGATCCACCAGATCTTGTCTATAGAGACATATTAAGGCCTTAATAACTGTATCCACATCATAAAGCCCAGGTGAGTTGAGTCTTCTCGAGGTTTCCTGCCTCATAACAAGGGAAGCTCTCTTCACATTCCTTGGGCAGGGCTGATTACCCTCAAAGATACTTCCTCTCAGTCCAATCCTACATCAGGACATCTTCAGGAAGTTGCCCTCACACTCCTTGGACAGGGCTGCCTGTAGGAAGCCTTAAAACCAAAAGTTATATCTTGTTCTGTGTGCCCCAGATATCTGACACAAGCTGCAGAAGTTAGAAGTATTTTCAGGAATCAGTTTGTCTGAGTTGATGTGTTTCATAGTAGAAAGGATAAGAATGAAATTATAGATAGAAAATGAAAATAGTGATACTAGCAGCTCACAGGAATGCAGGTCAGTCAAGAAACAGGGAAAAAAATCAATGTTTCCCTGTATCCAGACAGAGAGAAGGGACATTTCAAGCAAAAAATGTCCAAAGCTGCTAGAGAATGAAAAAAAAAAAAAACGTGTTCATGATGGAGTCTGAGGAAGTTTCAGATTGAGGTGGTCATGGGTCTTCCCTTCTCAGCCTCAGAGAACCTGTGTCGACTGCCAATATAAGGAGAAAGCCTGTTAAACTAGATGCTCATGCAGCTGTGTCTGTAGTTACCCAGCCAGTGGCCCCACTTGCCTACTGGAGAGTACTCAGGGTTTCTCCTAGGTCCTGTAATTCATTTACCCCCAGTAAAAATAAGAGTGGGCCAGTTTATTTTAAATAATACTCAATGGCCACGGAAGATAAAGAAAAAGGGGGAGGGAATTAAACTGCACATTTAAGAGATCTTTGCTAATGGTCCTACAAAAAGTTCTAACCAGTCTTTTTATAATATAATATTTATTTTTAGGTATCTGTGCTAGACAAACCTGAAATCAAAGGCTGGGTAGGATTTGCTGTTATAGTTGCAAAACTCTTGCCATTCTGTCAAATACTGTTGACTGCATAAATTGTTCATTCCTTCTACGATGCTTCATTACATTTCATAATTTTGAATTTCAATGAAATGCACGTGTTCGTGTATGTATGCACACTCTTAAATATAGGCATCAACTTTTATTGTGTTTTCAAATACTTTCAAATGATATTGAAGATGTAGTTAATTTCACTTAGGCATTTTAACATTGATATTTCAACTTTAGAATAAATCCTTAAGATGAAAACTTTCATTTATTATGCATAATAAGACCTTCACAAACAATTGTTTCATAGCTAGGATCTGGGTGCCAAATTCACAAGACCTTATATACTTAGATTAACTATAAAGCCTGTAGACATGCATTATTATGGCCAGTCATTAAAGAAAATATTGAGAAAAATATATAGATGTGGTGAATTTGTCACCACTGAAAAACTGAGTGGCACTCAGAGACATGGAGGAAACCAGTTTATTATTCCAGAGGTTTCGATGGAGCAAGGTTCCCTGAAGTACCTCTGAGCCTTAAACATCTCTTTTGGGGAGATTTAGACAGTACTGAATAGGCTGTTACAAAACAGAATGAGGCATGGTAGATGGGAGTTTTGTGCTAGCTGGCCATTTCAGTCTTCACTTTCAACTTCCCAAAGTTTTGTTCTCCTCATCCTTTCCTTCTTTCAGTGTTTTATGCTTTCCTGCAGAGCATGAACATCTTGCATGGGGCTATACAGCTAGAGTGTCATGGTCTGGGTAGTGGCCTTCCTAGTGACTGTGGTCTCTATGAATCTCACTGGGGTACTGAGGAGGGCTGCTGTTCTCTACCCAAGCTTGTCAGCTGTCTCTGAACTTTCTGCACTTGTTTTTTATACGTCCTTCCCTATACTCCCTCCTTCTCTTTCAGACAAGCCACATTTGATTTTTCCATATTGGCTGTAACAACAGGGATGTTTCCATATTATTTATCATAGGTAACATTAGGTCTACGATTTTATTGACGAGTATAGCCTTAGGATTGTGGCAACCAGTAAAATAGCACAGGGTGACCTTCTGGTAGATAGCAACAGTGACTTGTCCCCTTTGGTGTTCCCAACAATCCATAATGGCCGCCATTTCCAGATGCCACCAGGAGTTGGGGAATCTCATCACTACTTTTTTATTTCTTTTCCTCCAGCAGTCAGTAATGCTCTGTCCTATTCAGATTCAGTTTTTTCCTATCTAAGCACATACCAGAACTCAGGCTCCAGCTGATATTTAGTACTGTTATAGTTTGTGTCTAGCTGTCCACCCAAAACCTCATGCAGTCATTGGGGTAGCTTCTAGAACTTGTGATTAATTCTTGATCCAATGGTAGGATTATGGGTGAGTTCTACGCACACCCTGGGGAAGATAATCTACATACAAATGTAAGGAGGTGAGAGAGGCTTGCTAGCTGCCACAGCTGCTGCTCCTCCTTTGGCTCTGCTGCTTTTCCATCTCCATGAGCTGCTGTCCTCTTCCATGTACCATTGTTCCTTCAAGCCAGGTGAGTATAGACTGAAACCTCAACTAACTGTGAGCTAAATAGACCTTTCCTTCCTTAATTTGGGATGTTGGATATTTTATCCTAGCAATGACAGAAAAGTGACTAAGACAAGTACTCTTCTTGTGGGAAGCTCCTTTGGCAATGGGTACATTTTTTCTTATTTTTCTTTTTTTAACTTTTGTTTTTGTTTTGCTTTTGGTACTGGAAGTATTAGGCTTTGCATTTTGAGGGAGGCATGTGTGCCACTGAACTGCCTCTCCAGCCCAGTGGGGACGTTCTCATGCTTTGGCCATCTTTCTTCCAGTGTAGTAATCACATTGAGCTGAATGCAAGGGGGTCTGTCAATTTTCCCACTTGCATGATAGTCTTTGTCTGTGGGTGGGATCCAGTCTCCCCAGCATGGTGGCAAGAAGAGAAATTGAGAAGCCTTCTATTTGAAACATTAGTCAGTCTCTCTGAGCTTTTCAGTGCCAATTGATGAAAACCATTGGCTACTTCCAGGAGTGGAGTGGCATTCATCTCAACAAAATCTTCAAACTTCTAGAGTTTCCTGCATATATCAGAAGTCATTTGGGCCATGAAAACTGTGTTCATTATGCAATGCTTTCAAGGGGCATCATAGCTGAAAAATATGAAGATACGAAATGCCTCACAGAGCTGCTCTAAAAAGTCTTGGGGCAATTTGTCTGATTTTTGTGCTACTCAGGTGACCTTGGACATGTTGGAGGGTTTCTCAGGCCTTTCCTAAATTCTCCTGCGGATTGTTCCCTGGTGTTGTAATGAGGAGGTTCTCCTTTCTGAAATGTAATCCCATGAGGCTCTGAGGCTGGTTTTTTTGTTTTGTATTTTTTTCCCAAGTCTGCAGGATCTAATACCCCAGCCGAGGTTTGACCTTGGAGCAACTTTCTTGCTTCCATGAGGATCATGCCCCTTTCTGAGGTGATCATCCGCAGTCCACCCACCAGGCTGGTGGGTCACTAAGAGCCTGGGGCTTCGTTGAACAGATGTGGGTGGAGCATTTCCAGTTCACAAGGTCTGTGGCTGGAGGGTTGGAAATAAAGCAGGACCTGGCCAGACTGCTCAGTCCCATTACCCAGCACCTGTGCATGTCCCCAAGCGACAGAGGTGCAACTGAAGACATGATGGCTGTGCTGGATGGTATTCTAACCCAGTGAGGGAAGGCCCACTGGTGAGGTGGAAGGCAGGCTGTCTCGTTCTCCTGGGAGGGCATCCAGACACCCTCCCAATGACACAAGGGGCCAGCCTGGTTCCCCAATCAGGGACCAGATGTTGGGATGGATCTATCACTAAAGAACTGAGTGGCACTCAGAGAGATGGAGAGAAGCAGTTTATAATACCAAAAGACTCATAGGAGACAGGTGCCCCAAGGCTGAGCCCTGAATATCTCTTGTTGCTTTAAACAGGTGTTTCAGGAACAAATAGGCAAATAAGTGTTTTTTGCCAACACACCTTTTGGTCTTAAGTTTCTGTTTCCCAAAGCTTTGCTCTCCTCATCAATATACTACTACTAAAGTTAAGAGGAGAAAATATGAAAGGAGATCTCTAATGCACAACATACCTCTACCAAATTTTAGATAATAATGTAGATACAGATACATGAAATATATAGTCAATGCATATTTATCCTGAAACAGTTTTCAAATATCAGTATAATTATTATTTACATTATTTAAGGCAAGTAGAAGAGATCATTTTTGTACTTTCACTTTCATTTTCATTAACTAAGTAATATTTCTCATTACCTGGAGTATATCTGTCTAAAGATAGCTTAATATATATCTTAAAATCATGACAAGTAACACTCAATCATTGTTCTCCTATATGCTCTTTGCCTCTGAAAAATAATTTTTTAGAGAAAATTATAAATACTATGTAAATCAGAAAATGGTCTTTTATAACCAAGGAAAATGATCATTAATTGCTTCATTCTTCTTTAAATCTTTGTATGTTTTATTTTCCAATCTCATGAGTAAACTACAATGTAGAACATTATTACCTCTTTATAATGTTTTATATTTCAGTTAGTTCCTTCCATCTAAAAGATTTTTATTGAAAAGGTAAATTTGTATCCTACAAATAAAAAGATTATTTTGTTCTATGGTCCAACATAAAGAATAAATTCTGATCATAAGAGGATTAGTTGAAGCATCTTAGCCTAAATTCAAGGTAGTCCAAGATGTACTTCACATACAATTTCAATAGCATGAAAATATTTTACTCATCTTTCAAGAAACAGATCAAGTTTTTTAAAAATTCTTTAATAGATTAACCTCCTAATGTGTCCATTCTTTAATCTGTACTTCATAAATGTCAGGTTACATGGAAAAAGCCTCTTTGAAAACTAACTAAGTAAAGCCACAGACCTAAACAAGATAGACATTGTGGGTTATCCAGCTCAGTGCAATGCAGTCTATTTGACACCTCCCCCCCAAGAAGTGAAGAACATTTCTAGGTCAAAGTACAGGGACATTACTCCAAGTTTACTCATAGTGATTCAAAGTGTTGCAATAACTCAATCTCAATTAATTTGGGGGGCAAGTATTACAAATGCAGAGCATGAGGGGAAAAAAGGAGTGCATTCTCTGAGGGCCAACGCTGGCCCTCAAGTCATAGGTAGAAAGGAAACAAAGACTTCAGTTTTTTAATGACAGGAAACCTCAATTTGGCCAACTACCTGCAGTACTTTGAAAGTTAATCCTTTGCTGGAGCCTCTCACAGAAAATGTAGATGTCTTGGCACATTTGTTTCAGCTTTGTGTTACCTGTGCCATGGAAGCCAGCTAATCCTTCCTATAATTTTGATCTATAGAACTATGAGATAAAAAACATGCACTTTGTAATGGGCTGCAACTATAACTATATTTGTTAGTAGAATAATATGAACTAATACAAAACCATACTTAGAAATAAACATTTAATTTATTCCTATTTACAAGATGCAAAACACATTTTTTAGCCATGGGATGATCTACAGCTACCTTGCTACAGATGTTCTTTGAGCCTATCAGTATTCCAAACTCTCTAAATTCATGAAGAGTAGGTGTATATCACACACTTTTCCATGCACACTGCCTCTTGTTCTGTATGGCTTGCAGAATGAGGATTGCCATTCCCCTAGGAAAAGAATGTTTGAACTGTTTTACCCACTTATACTGCATGGGCTTTTAGATTACACTGAGCAACACCCAAAAGACCAAAGAGACATCGTTCTTCTAGATGTACTCCATACCTAACCTGTGAGCTCTTTGATCCTGCCAGTGAAAAACCATCTTTGTGGAAAAAAAAGTGAAAGTAACCACCTGGAAACCACCAAGTTGTGGCAAGCCTTAGCGATATGAAAAGGCCCTGGAAGGTAACAAAAAATCTTTTGATAAGGCAGTAAAGAGTCAGAGAGAGAGAGAGAGAGAGAGAGAGAGAGAGAGAGAGAGAGAGAGAGAGACAGGCACACAGACACACAGACAGACACACAGACACAGATAGAGGGACAAAGGACTACTGGCCCACGTATGTGTGGATGAAGAAGTTATATGGAAAAAAGAAGCATTTTCTCTTATCTCCATGACCCAGCAAAAAGAAAAAATACACTGTTAAGTTTGGCTCTTTCCAAATTTCTTGTCCTTATTGCTAGCAAATTAAAATTTTTTAAGCCATGAAGTTTTGATTGGTTACATTGCCCTAAAAAATTGAAAAACAATATGAAAATCCATCTGATTACTAAAAAATAAACTATCAGTTTTCTACCTCTGTTCTCAAAGAATCCTCAATTGTGGTCTTGGGTTAGCTGAAGAAAGTTAAAAAACATATACAAATTATACTTACTAAGTTTTATGGAGGCAAAGAATGATTCATGAGTTGGGAAGGACTGAGAATGCAGAGAGGATTGGAGAACTCTTTGCATCAGTGTAATCAAGAGATCTCCCAGAGCAGACAGAGGAGTGGAGAAATTCCCCGATTGTCTACAGGACGCCTCTGCCTTATTTGGACATCGTGTGATGAGTTGCCTGCCTGTGAGTGTCTGCGACTCTGCTTTCTGTTATACTCATCAATTAAGTTGCAGTTTGTTAAATAGGAGCCCAAAGAATGGAGACAGCCTCAGGTTACTGATCTCCTGCTAATTCAATTTAACAGCAGTCTTTTCCTTGGCAAGGAGAAGAAAAGCTACATGTATTTGTTTCAGGCCAACCACAGGCAATTACAGAGGCTTCACTAGACAGCCTCGCAGGGTGTCTCTGTCTTTCCTGCACCAGGCTTTTGCAGAGTGGATGCCCTGCTTACTTTCTGACAGGAACTTCAGTTAGGATTCTGCCCTCTCTGATGGCTATGCACTTGTGTGCACTGACCTCGGGGACTAACCAATCACATCACCTCTTCTGGGGAAGGACCACACTTAGAGGACGCTTTTCTTTTCACTGTCCTCCCAGTACTATTCCACGGTAGCCCTTCTGCCACGGTATAAAACGACTAAGTTTTGTTTGTCAGGGTTCCCTTACAAGGGCTGGCCAAATAGCTCAGCAGTTTAAAGTGCCTGCAAGCAGGCGCAAGAGCTGCGGTTTGATCCCCAGGCCTGCTGTTCAGGCTGAAAAAGCAATTGAGCCTGAGCATGGTGGCATGAGCCTGTGATCCCAGCTCTTGGGAGGCTGTAAACAGGCGGATCACTATGAGTGCGATTGATCTAGTAGTGAGACCCTGAGCACCCTGTAGACCCTTCCCTATTATGAAAAAAAAAGGTCACTTATAGTGAGATGTTCTGTACCTCTCTCTTTCTTTGCAGGGCCATCTCATCTTGGGCCTATGACATTTCATCAGGAAAAATGAAATATAGGATTTAGAGCTGTCTCTATCATTGTAGTAAATGATTGAAGGCTTGGCCTTTGAAGGCCCACTTTGCATTTTGGTTAGTTATTGAAATTGAAAGCCCAGAGCTCAGCTCTTTCTCCCAAATTAGCTGCATCTAAGACATATGTTCATAATGACCACAGTTGTTTACAAGTCAGGCTTTGCTGGGGTTCAGTATGATATTTTCTATTGAAATCCAAATTCCAAAGTCTGGGCTGTCAAGACAACAATGCCTCTTTCTCACCCAGCTTATGCTTCTTCACCTGGGTGTCCCGGATGGAGGAACTGTACAACCCCTAAGAGAGCCCCACTAGGGAGCAGCGCCATGTCAGCATCACTGCTTACTACTAAGTGAGGAAGAAACAAAAGGAAAGGCTCTGCCTTCAATTAAGTATCAATTAATTGTGGTGCCCAAGAAATAGCACTCATCTTTTCAGCATACACTAATTAGTCTTTTAATCACAGGCCCCACTCAACCATAAAGAGGCCCAGGAGGACAATCATGCCATGTTGCTAAAGTCTGGAAGTATAAAATAATTGCCGGGCAACTCATGACTATGTTTCTGAAAATAGCTTTGATGTTGGTATCTGTTCCCCTCAGTCCCTTAATAAATTCCTGTCATCTGCTTGTGACATTCTAAGGATGATTATTCAAAGTGTAGCTTCTTCGGTTCTTATGCATTGTCTTCTGAAAAAATGTGAACTAGAAATACAGGGGTCCGCATCCTCATGCATCTGGCTACCTCCGTTCCTTTTCAGCAGAAGTGGCAATTTCTCCTTATTTCTTTCCCCTTCACAGGTACCTTGAGAATTTTAATTAGCACACCATTTTATTAGTTTATTTTATTAGTTATTACTTTGCTGGCCAACACACAAAGAGTAACAAAAATTTCGGAGTCAACATACTTACATTGTGTTGGAAAATGAATTTTCGTTTTGCTAGGAAGTACACAATTCTTTGCTGAATGAATGACAGACACCAGCGTATCAGTACAATACTTGGTTTACAAAATAGGAGTAGATGTTTACAATACTAAATTGACATGTTGCAATCAGAATATGGGGAGAACTTGAGAAATGGGGAGCAGTGTGGGCTAGCAAAAGCATCTGTGATAATGGAACCTTTGTAAATACATACAGGTGTTGGAAAGCATACTGCATATCACAAATATGTATGATTTTTATTTGTCAATTAAAAAATCCTCTGTAGGTTACCATCTGATTGCATATTCATTAAAGTCAGAGATTAGAAATACATTTCCTGTTACATAGATCTTGCTTTATCTTGGTCTTAACAATCCGGTAGAAAAGTATAAGAATGAGGTATAAAAAGTAAAGCCATATTGATATGCTGGGCTGTGAAAGGCTCAAGTCAACAACTTCTGACATTGCCAGTCCTACAGATAACCCACTACTATTATGGACTACTGGACTATATTGGAATATTTTGCTGAATTCACACACCTACAATATTTAAATGGCAATGGAATACATCTCTAACAAAACTAAGCTAAACAAAAAATGTGGATACAAATGAAGAACCATTTGGTATCTGTATATACAAAATAATTAAGATAGATATACAGCTACTTTTTCTTAATTCAATGAGAAGAAAGATTTGTACTCATAGTATTTGGACAGGATATCATGTCTGCATCTTGTACTATGAATAACCACTAAGAAGATAACAATATGTGTTGTATTAATTATTGAAACTATCCTATTAATCGGTTTTAAAAACTGTCTCATTGATATCTATTTCTCAATAAAATTAATTTTTAAAAAATGGAAGAGAAGATTATAAAAACCAACCTAATAGAAGACCCTCCTGGAACTCCTTTAGGATTGTACCTTAGAAGGTCTGTCCCATAGACCTACCAAGGTTACAGAAATCTTCAAACAGTGGTTCTCTGAAATGAAAATAAAGTTAGCACAACAAATATCAAATATTGCTGGGGAATACAATTTGCTCAAGGCCAGCTTTTACTGACAAGTGCAAAGTTCTTCCCGATTCATTTACTGAAAAGTGTGTATTTTAAGACAAAACATGGTTAGCATGACCTTCACTTTTCTTTTCCTCCGGGTGATATGAGCAAAGAATAACTTTACAGACAATTTTCCGTATCCTTGAAGAAAGCTTCTGTATTCATTTTGGTGTGTCCCCCGCCCCCCTGGCTGCCTCACTGGCTCACTTCCTGAGCTAAAGTTGTTTCTTCCCACGAGGACAGCAGATTATTGGCAAATGTCCCCAGAAATATCATCACAGTAAGGCAAATACTAAATTATAACACCATTATTTGGCTTGATAGGGGATGAAACCATTTGGAACATCTAATACATCTTATACCATCAGTACCCTTATGAAATTGTTCTGAAACCATCAGCTACATTAATGTTTTATAAAAAGCAGTCACATATAGGAATTACTTAACTGTTTGTTAAAAAAATTATTTTCCACTTAAAATATAAAGTGAACAGAATATAATTTAATCACAAATGGTAAGAAAAAATTCAACTTCTTAAGAAAAATTCTTGCTTTCATTAGGCAGAATCCAACAATGATCCCATGTGGAGAACTCTAAACTCAGAGACGGTGGCAAAATATTGATCATGATACAGTTATTGGGTCAGGGGAGCTGCAGGGGCACAGGGTCCCTGAGGTGCATGTAATGCACTGAGACCTGCTGTTTCATTCATAAATAAATAATGAATTATCAAAAGAGGGCAGCAGTTACTGGAAGACTTTGTAATTGAAGTAAAATGATTGTGTCTCTCTTGTATAGTTCATATGCATTTGAAAAATTTTGTCAGTTTGTTCACTGATTTTATTCTGTACCAGAACAGTCAGTTTTGTACACAGATAAATGTCATAATGAAGTAAAATGAATCCAGGTGGACTGTGAGTTCTTGACTGGTAACAGTATAACGAATTATGTCTTGGGTGGACACTTGGTTGAAAACTGTCACCATGATCATTTTTGTCCCAACACTTTAGTTACTCTGCAAGAATCACTTGATAAGAAAATAGTGATCACAAGAGCTGAGAACAGATCTAAACCTTAGTCTACAGCTCTACATACAGAAGATCTTCACAAATACTTCATTTAAAGCATGTTTTTTAAATTTAAGTTTATTGGTATCATTTAGGTGTGTATGAGGACCACATCCATGACAGGGAATTTGTATCTGTCCAGTTTATACCCTGTTTATTCTTTTCCTCACCATTCCCAGGCCATTTTTTTTCAAACACTTTCCCCCTCCCTGCTCACAAATCTCAATTTTCATTTTATACTTCTTTTTCTCAACTTTTCTTTCCCTTCCTTCCCCTATCCTGTCTAAATCTCTTTCACTTTTGAACAATTTCTTCCTATTTCACAATATCCATTATGCATTTATGTTCATATTTACATTCTGAATTTCTCATTCCACATTAACTCCGTGTTTACACATGTATGCCCAGTTTATTTTATTTCACTTCTTGGTAGATCCTCAAGGTCAATCCATTCATTTATAAATGTCTCAATTTTATCTCTATTTCTGCATGAATAATACTGCCTCACATTAATAAAAAAAACAACACTTGTGTATATCCATTCCTTGGTTGATGGGTATTTGGGTGGCTTCCAAGATTTAACTATTTTAAACTGTGCCAACACTTGTACTATGAATTTTAACAGTGAGCTTTGATTAATATTTATTTGAACAGCAGAGTAAATTAAAGAGTAAAGTGTTTTTTTAAAAAATGTTTTGGTCACCTAAGTGTCAGTTGCCTTGCTGTTAAGATGAACTTCATGATAATGGAAAAAAACAAAGTGGTGAAACAATGTAGGATTTGAAATTGAAGGATGCAGGATGGCTTTTCCTCCACCCAGACTCTCTTCTGTGATCTTTATCTCGCTTTTATATTCCTCTTTCTTTGTTTTGTTGTCTTCCTTAGCCTCAGTTTCATTGCTTCTGTTCAATGAATTTCTGAGTACAGTGTTATTCAGTTATGGAGCCAGGAGGATCCCTGTGAGTTCAAGACCAGCCTGGCTACAAAGCGACCCCAAGGCCAGCCTGAGTTGCATAGCGAGACCTTGCCTCAAAAAGACAAAAAGAAGAAAAGCAGGTTAAATTCTTTTAATCTTTCCAGAGAAGAAAATACTCAAAGCTCATGAAAACATAAAAGGATTTTTATTTCCCACATTTTTATCCATGTATACTAGTATATTTTATTAGTGCATATTTGTAAAGTATTAGTGCATTTGGGGAAGACATTAACTCTGGGGTTTGACACACGGGCATGTGTCATTTTAATCATTTTATTTATATTCTGAAACAGTGTTATGAACGATTCTTTAGTATCTGGGTGGTATTCCATCAACCAATCAGCATTTAGTAAGCACGTGCTGAGTATCATGAAGGCTGTAATTGTGGTTAATTATGATTAATTAATTTAAACATTTTAATGAAAGCACCAGTGTGACCTGTTATACATGCAAATAATGTCACTATTACCAAGGTGACACATACTGTATGAGTTTTAAAACTTTTTTCTTGAAATTTCTTTTCAAGTTGGCATCGTGAACAAAGATGATTGAAATATCATTCTCTGCCAGATTCTTATCCAATATTAGACCATTTTCCCATGGTTCAAGAAATTCACATTGAACTTAATGTAAATGAAACAAATAGTATTTCTTAAATCCAGCAACTGGTTGGCATCTTATTTACCACTAGATGGCACTCTAAATTTAGACTGTGATGTATGTTTCTTCCACTGGAGGCTGCATGGCTTCTGTTTTGTAGGTAGAACTCAGTGTGCAAAGGAGACAATTAAGCTCCCTCTGACCTACAGCACTGAGATTTCTCCTTGTACGTAATCTACCTTTATTTAAAAAGTGAAAACAACAGACAGTATAATACGGTGGAGAGAAAAGAATGTGAACAGAACACGATGGGAATATAGAAGCATTTATCACAAGAGTTTTGGTATTTTTATTTTAATATAGAGCTGTAAGACATAAACTATGCATCCAATAATATATAAGTTTTAATGTGTCATTCTTGTAAGTACAAAATAACAGATTTAGTCATCTTTAAGCTGTCTTGTTTCTTCCATGTTATCCACCAGTAAATACGGAAACTGCTTGCATCCTAAGAAAATAAATGCGCTTTGTTGAGGTACACTGTTCGTATTTCCAAAGAAAATATAATTGTATATTGGCTCCCTCAAAAGCTAATGATGATTTGCAAAACTCCTTTATTCAGGTTAGTATTTCTTAAAAGTGTCCATTTCTCTGAAGATGACTTTTGATTCCCTAAGAACACTCAGAATTTTCTTTTTTATTTTCCTCTTGCAAGCAACAGTATCCTCAATGAAAGGTAAAGAATGAACCTTTTGAAATGTGATCCTGATTATTTGAAAAGTATCAGGTCAAAGATCTTATGACCCCAGTATAATTGAAACCATCAACAATTCTCCGTCCAGTGACCTCTGCCCGGGTGGTTAGCACTGGAGGCACAAAGGGGGCTAGGACTCACATTCAGACTGGCAGTTAGACTGAGTTAAAGAACACTTTTCACAGGGCTAATGCCACTGCTGGAGCAAAGCAAAAATTTATAGGCAGCCAACACATAGAAACACTGTGCTTAAGAAGCCAACATTTTCTGGGGGTGAACATCAATCCACTTTGCTCTTAGTCTATGCTAGGGTCATGACTCCAATTATGATTCAAAAGTGGACCACTCTGGGTAGATTTGGCTTGGCTGATTACTAGATGTTTACTTATGTTGACTCACACTGAAGATTTACTCTAAATTCTCTGGATCAGATGCATAGGAAAATAACTTAGATTGCTTTATTTCCACGCCAGAAAATGAAATTGGCCTCTCTACCAGTGAAGGTGGGGCATAGAGTCAAGTTGTATTGCCGTGGAGTTCTTTTTCTGATATGTCATTGTAGGAGACAAGAAATCTAGCACAGAAAAGAGGTAATACATGCATCTTGGTATTTCTCATCCAGTAACTGTTCATGAGATATAAAAGGCCAAGGTAAACTTATACTGTTTTGGAATCCATATTTCAGAAATTTATATTACAATGAGAGACATAAGATAGTCTTTAAAAATAATGTTATTTTAAGGGGCTGGGGATATAGCTCTGAAAAACAAATGCCTCCATCGAAAACACAAAATCCTGTGTGTGATTCCTGGTACCAAAATAAATAAAATAAAATAATGTTATTTTAAATGTACCAAGATAATGTGATATGATATGGAATATAATGAAAATAATTTAAGATTTCACTTAGCTTGGAATTAAGCACTTTGCTAATATTGATCTTTTATCAATAATAATTGAATGAGACCAAAATTTAAGGAAATATACTTTTATTAGTCACTAGTTAGGATAAATCTAAAAAAAATTTCCTTAACAAACTTAAACTAATAAGCACTTTAAGCAGGATTCAATTAAATGTATTATAATACGCATAGGAAAAGAATAAAATATATTATTTCAGGAGTCAAAAATTAAGAAAAAGCATTGTGTCAAGAGATACAAATTTAGCATAGATACCTAAAACAAATACAAGGGTTAACACCAATTTCCTTACATAAATTAGATTGAAAGCTGCAGATGTACAACTGAATGTTTCAGTAAATCAAGGTTTTCCCATAATCTCAGGCGCATCTATCAAAATGAAATTGGAATCACCAGCTTAGGCTGGAATCCTGACTTTGTTCTTGCTAGCTTCAGGAACTTGTATGAACATTTATTTTTTTCTTTTTTCAGAACCAGGGATTGAACTCAGGCCCTTGCGCTTGCCATGGAAGCACTTATTCCACTGAGCCATCTTCCTGGCTCAATTGTATAAACAATTTAATCTCTCTAAGTCTATGCTTTCTCTTCCTAAAATAAGAAAAATTGTGCCTAAGTAATCCTCCTGTCATTTGCCAATTTGAGAGAGGAGGTACAACCGAAGTCCTGGAAACCATGACCAAACATTTATTATATTGATTAACTTCTGAGACTTCACTGCTTATTTTTATGAGTCATCCACATATTTGGGCTCCTCTGTACCATTAATAATTCCAAACTTAGTTAGTTAGTATGTTTTAAAACAGAGGACAGCTTTTCTTAAAATAGACTAAAATCATATTCAGAATATTTAAGAGAGCAGCAAGTAACTATTTATTACTCTTCTGCTTAGTCTAAAACACATTTGAGGTAACAACATGTATCTTTAACTCTAAATTATACTCGGCTCAGGTGCTTAAAGTGATTTGTGAGGTTCTTTTATTATTTATATCTCACAAAGTATATGCAGAAGTTTACCACATTTAGTCCATTATTATTATTATTTTTATTATTATTATTATTATTGTTAAGTACCAGAAAAAGTACTCAGGCCCTTCTGCGTGCAAGGTAAGCATTGTTGAGCTGAGCTGAGCTGTATCCCTAGCCCTAGGCTATTATTTTTAATCAACCAATATTAAAAAGTAAAAAAGATGTATTAATAATTTAAAATAATGTAATAAAACTTTTTCTTTCTTCGTATTGAATTAAAGAGACTTCTGCCTGGGTGCTTACTGATCCGACTCTGATTCTTGCTGACGTGACCTCAAGTCTGGCTAATCAAAATGTAGTTCACAGATGTGCAGCATCTGTACAACCTGAGAACTTGTGAGAAAGGCCAGTTTTCAGGTTTCAAACCAGGCTTTTTGCTATTTACGAACATTTCCATCTGATTTTTAGATACACGGGTTTTAGAAATGTATCTATCTTCACTAATGGACAGCGGTTCATAACCTGAAGAAATTATCCCTCCGTCACTGTACATGTCTATCAGCTTTTCTTCATTTCAGAGCTCATAGAGAACACTACCTGTCAGTCTAAATGATTTATGCCAGAGTAGCTATAACTAGCTTTTACCATGAATAAAATGTGATCATTTGTAGGTGCAGCTACACAAAAAGCAATCTATTTAAATAAGTTAAAAACTGCTTTTCATACAGAAGGGAAAAAAATTAATATCTGATTTACCATAAATGAACTTTGAGTATATCCACCACCTACCTGTATGTATTACTCTGCTCCTTACTGAACCATTGTCTCTTAAGCCTATTTAAGAAAAATTAAATATCTTCTGTTGATTTAAAATTCCCCCTCATTTTTATCTTGTAACATAAAACATGAAATGTGATCAAGTAATTTGAAGAATAAAATGAGAGCATTTTTTTAAATATTTCATTTTCTTTCTAGATTAATAGCTGTCTTTGTTATATTTTTGACCCTGGGAAACAACACCAGAAGCTCACAACTTAAAGCAGGAGATTCTTAATTCGGCTTATCTTGGTGGAGGACTGGCTGGCTTGTTCCAAGGCAGAGACCGTAAGGGGAAGTGAAAGATAGAGGAGAGATGTTGAGTTCATGGTGGACCGGAAATGGTGCCAGAGAAAAGGGGGCCAAATGTGTCACCCAAGGTCATACTTCCATGACCCAACTGGACAAGTTCAGAAGTGTGTTTGATGATCTGCTGAGATCCCAACCCACTCAAGTTGACAACCTATCTTATATGTCACAATACCTATCTTTGATTTTACTCCTAGGCCAAATAAATATATTCATATCACTGTAAATACTTGGGTTCATCATGAGATAGCATTTTCACTGACCACTTGGTGGACTGTATTTAGTACACTTGTCAAACCTTAATATTTGGAGGCTATCTTCTTTGCATTTTGTGCAAAGCACATTAACTTGATAAATTAAAGTGAGTCTTTAAATGACATCTATTGTTGATAAATAAATGTGTGACATAACATAGAAACTTTGTACAGTACTTATAAAACAGTAGGCATTGTGTAAATTATTTTAGTTTCTAGAGTACTATGAAAGATTTGTGCTTATCATGTCCACTGTATAGAAAACAGTAATAAGAAAATTCAGATGAATTTCCTAAGTTTTGAACTTCAGAGTACTATTTCACTCATCCAAATTTATTAATAATTATTGCAGAGGACCGGCCAAATAGCTCAGCAGATTAAAGCTCCTGTAAGCAGGTTCAGGAGCCCGGGGTTAGATCCCCAGGCCTGCCATACCAGCCCCACCCAGGGCACACTGAGAAGGCAATTGAGACTGGGCGTGGTGACGTGAGCCTATAATCCCAGCTCTTGCAAGGCTGTAAAGAGGCGGATCACTACAAGTCCGATCTAGTAGTGAGACCCTGAACACCCTGCAGGCCCCTCCCTAAAAAAAAGAAAAATTATTATAATTATGCTTTCCCTCAACTAGAAAAAAGGAAAGTATTATTTTTAAAATAAAAATATACACATTTTAAAATACTCGCTTCTGGATTTAAAATCAGCAAACATGAAGCAAACGTTTGTGATTGATCCTCTACCTCAGAATATACAAAATTGAAAATTTTGATAAATAAAAAGTTACATGTACAAAATTACTAGGTAAGTAAATCAGGTGCATAAATGTTGTGCTGTTCTTACATTTATTTTTCATTTGTCCCACTATTTATTTCCTCTCATGACTGAAGTTTCTGAACACTGGCTTATCCTTCTGCAAGCAATGAACTAATCCTTCTATTTAGTTAATTTTTTGTTAGCACAAGGAAGAGAATCAAGGATAAATATATGGGTAATTCTGGCTAATGCAATGTAATTAGCAGGATAAATCTGGAGAAACTTACCTACAATTATAGCAGTTTGGCATAGTTTATGCATCACAATAGACTGACTTATCTAGTTTCTAGTGGTGATGACCTAAGCCAGACCCTCACCAGGCTCCACTTTCAGGCCCTTTAAATTTTATTCTTTTTATATTTCTGAGCTAAGATCTCTCTAATTAAGTTTGTGGCTCAAGCTGAATTCTAATAGGTGATCCTCCTACCTCAGTCTTTCAGAATGCTGTGATTTAAGGCATGTATCATATAGACTAGAATCTGAAACCTTTCATCCATTTATTTAATTTTACCTACAGTAGAATTAGAGATATATTATCTGATTATTATTATCTGCTTTATAGTTTTCCAACTTTAAGCACTAATAAGAAAATTTTGTCAGGGATGCGCAGGTTGAGAGTAATCCTCCTAAGTGTTATTTTTTTGTTTGTTTGCTATTTTGTATCTTTCTTTGGGGTACGGAGGATAGAACTCAGGGCCTTATGCTTGCCAGGCCAGTGCTAATGTCACTGAGCTACCTCCCCAGTCCTACTCGCTTATCTTGGAATGAAATATAATACCAAATATATTAAATCAGTTTCACATAAAGCATATTACATAAATAGAAACATAGCCCTAAGGTAAAAGGGAGGGAAAATCCCAATATATTCATTCATTTTCACCTATTTC
>NW_004524589.1:11879790-11881220 GCF_000260255.1 Octodon degus
ACATTATTATAATCATAGCATGAATCCCAGAACCTATACCAAAATATAGTCTAGATTAATAATTATTTTTTCTGCTGCTCACCAGCTGCATTATATGTAACAAGTAAGAGAGTCTATTAGTAACTTAATGATCTCTGAATTTAGGAGTTTGATTTGATGAAAACTGAGGTCAATTTATAACAGTAGTTATGAAATTTTATACATAATTTATCCATAATTGTCAAAAAGGATATAAAGTTGTTTAAGAAAATCATGTATGAGAAATACACCTTACAGAAAGGATGTTGAAACCTGAAGAAATTAGAGATCCAATTAAATGACATTAACAACAGTGAAATCCTAAGAAGTTATACACTAATGAGAAGATTTACGGGTAACGATCTTTTATTTTAAATATGTAGCACTTTTTAATTTAGCTTCTAATTTAAGATAAAGAAGGCTTCAAAGGCAAAGGCATATGGAAAAGATAAAAAGAAGCAGATAGCGCAGTTAAAAAAAAATACAAGGTATCTCATTAACTAGTAACAAAAGACTAGGCAAAAATAGGAAGAGAAAAACAACTAGGAAACACTTGGACACCCGTATTCAATTACAGCTGAGCCTGGTGGTCTCATGTAGTAGAATAGGAGAAGCATTTAGTAGGACTATAATTATGTTCACAGAAAAGAGCTGTAGCCCTCAACTCATGTGTGGGCTCAGAGCTCCACCACCTCACCACAGAGAAGAATTTGTCCTGTCGCTGTGCATGTGAACATGTCTTCTGACTGCCCTCATGCAAGTCAGGCACAGATTGTCTGCTGAGGATGGACACGGTGGAGGCGCAGGATGTTGAGTCATTTTTGTCTGGTGGCACATTAATGCTTCACCTCTAATCATCTTATTATGTTCAATGCATGCCAGTGGTAATAGAATCCTAGAGGAGAAATTAGGGAGAAATGATTATACATATGGAGACCAGAATAATTTACATATTATTATCTTAATGTGCACATCTAAAAGATAACATTTTGATAAGAATTAATACTCATATAAACATAGAATAGCATGGAAAAATATTTCTAGTACATTGGATCACAAATTATGGTCATGTTTTCAATTTTCTATCTCCGAATCTTAAGTACTGTTTATGTATCCAGTGTACGCTACTAACATAATTGAGAATATTTCTCATTTTTATGTATTTCATTACAAATAGGAAAGTAGAGTTCACCAATGAGCACGAAAAATGCAAAATGGGATTATATAGATGGAAAATCAAACATGTGAGATTTGAAAGGCTAGAGCTGGGAGGGAGAGCGTTGCCTCGTCTCACGTTCCCTGGGAACGTGTCTGCTAAACAATGTAATTTCTTTTGACGTGCAAAAACTTCTCAATAAGAGCAGGTCCCAGTTGCTAATTCTTTCAAGTGTTTCCCGTGCAAATTGATTTCT
>NW_004524589.1:11887433-11889228 GCF_000260255.1 Octodon degus
TACATCTCAAAAGACTGCATTAAAATTCTATTTTTTTAATCACTTGTGTTTCCAAACACAGCGGTTTGATGAGTGATCTCTACAAGGTCAAAAGGGAAACTCAGTCTCTGCTTGATACCCTCTAAAATATATCCAAAGATATAGCAGCCTTAATAGTAAAATGAAATAAAAATAGAGATTATTCACTTTAAATAATGCAAGAGGTTTTGAAACCTTGAACTGCGCGTGGCACAGCGCTGAGAGGAGCCTCTCTCCTAAGAAGAACAGGCAGGACATCAGTGGGAGGTGCAGCAGGGCGACTTAGAAGACGGGTCAGTGCATCCCCATGCAAACCATCTTGACTTAAAATAAATTTAAAGCATCAAACAAAACATGGATGTTTTCCACTTTCTTGAGATGACTCGTGAACTTCCTGAGCGCCTCAGAGTGCTTTTTGAAATTAACCAGAGTCATCGCTTTTAAAGTTATAGAATGGTGAACCATAAAAATCAAATCAAGGAGAACAATGACAGAAAAGGGAAATCTGCCCATTCTCCAAACTATAGCATTTTTCTTATAACTAAAAACAATGAAATAGTGTGATGTTTTATTTCCATTACAATGTTACTGAATGTTCTGAGCACATGATACTCTTTCTGATAATAAATAATTAAAATGACAGAAGTTGTTGGCATGAGCCTTTTACAGTTCAGCATATTATCATGGCTTTTTTCATATACCTCATTTTTATATTTTTCTGCTGGATGGTTAAGACCAAGATAAAGCAAGACCTCTATAACAAGAAATGTAACTTGTGTGTCTGACAAGGTCAGTCAAATCCCCTCAAGATTTATCCT
Source organism: Octodon degus (assembly GCF_000260255.1). Taxonomy (NCBI): domain Eukaryota; kingdom Metazoa; phylum Chordata; class Mammalia; order Rodentia; family Octodontidae; genus Octodon; species Octodon degus. The sequence goes on from NW_004524589.1 coordinate 11,888,270, forward strand.
GTAACCCTTTACCACAGTTTGTAGATCTTTTCTCGGTGTCAGCCATGTGGATGAAACATGGTCATCGCTTGACCAGTTTGCTCTCTGTGAAAGCTTGATAGAGCGTTTTCTCTCCATGTGACTCTCCTTAGGCACACTCTGTGGATAACCCACTACTATTACAGACTACTGGACTATATTGGATTATTTTGCTGAATTCATGCACCTACAATATTTAAATGACAACGGAATATCCATCTCTGACAAAACTAAATCAAAAAAGGGGATACAAATTAAGGACCATTTTGTATCTGCATATACAAAATAGGATAGCTATACAGCTACTTTCTCTTAATTCAGTGAGAAGAAAGATTTGTACTAATTGTGTTTGGACAGTATATCATGTCTGCATCTTGTACTATGAGTAACTACTATGAAGACAACAATATGCAATGTATTAATTATTATAACTGTCCCACTAACCTGTTTTGAAACTGTATCATTGCTACTTGCTTCTCAATATGTTATTTTTTTAATTTGTGGAACCAGGGATTGAACTCAGGCCCTTGCGCTTGCCAGGGAAGCATTTACTCCACTGAGCCATCTCCCCGGCCCTCAATAAAATTTAATAAAAAAAAATTCCTATATTGACATAAAATACATTTTACTCTAGAAAAAAATAAATAATTAAAATTAGCTTTTCTAAGACATAATTGCAACGTACTAAAAGGGAAAGATATTAACAGAAGATAACTAATAATTGACGGATTAAAAAACAAAAAGTGGGCAGGGCATGTATCTCTGTGGCACAACACCTGCCTGGCAAGTTTGAGATCCTGAGCTCAAATCCTAGTTAAAAAATTCCTAATATTTCAAAATAAGATGTATTTTACAATTAAGATCACTTGTAAATGCAATATTCTAGGCTAGTGTATGTAACTATCTGGAATAAACACTGAACATTTTAGCAGCTTTCTTCT
>NW_004524589.1:11890044-11894393 GCF_000260255.1 Octodon degus
ACAGGTCACATTTTATTCATCCATTCATCAGTTGATAGATATTTGGGCTGTTTCAAGAGTTAGCCATCACACACTGTGCTGCTGTAAACATGGGTGCAAATAGCTACACTATGATGCTTTTAATTCTTTGAGGAAGATACAAGGAGAATGGCAGGATCAAACAGGACCTCTAATCCTAGATTTTTCTGGAATTTTCAAGCTTATTTTCATAGCGGTTTCACCAGTCTACACACCCATCAGCAGTAAAGAAAGGTACTTGTCTCCTTCCAGCTCCTCCAACATTTGTTAGTGGTTGATTTCTTGATAATATTCTTTCTGAAATGAGATGGAATTACAGCATTGCTTTAATTTGCGTCTCTCAAACAACCAGTGATGTTGAACAGTTTTTCTCACATTTGTATGCCATTTCTGTTTCTTTATCTAAGAAATGCCTACTCATTTCAGAACAATTTTTTAATTGGATCTTTAAATTTGCAAGATTTTGCTTCTTTTTTATTTTTTAGTTTATCATATATTGTAGATATGAGTTTTTTGTCTCAGAAACACCTGGCTAACATTTTTCCCAATCTCTGGGTTGAATTTTTAATGTATTGGTGATTCTTTTGCTGTGCAAAACTTTTTAATAAGATGGAATCCCAGTTGCAGATTATTTTCAGTCTTTGCTGTGCAACTGAGGATTTCACTATTAGAGTTGTTACATTAAGAACATGGGAATTATTTTAACTGATTTGTCATTACTGCAGATTGCAGTGCTCCCTGAAAAGAAAGTGAAAGGAAGTGGTTTGATAAGTCATTGCAAATGATATGAAAATCAAATTGTATGTCAAAATTGTAAAATGTTATCACATGTTGCTGAAAAAAATGGACTATTCATTTTTTTAAAATGTTAATATAGTACAATTATAGCTAAGCTTTCCTCATATAACCTTGCAATAATGATTCATCTTCATGAACTTAAGTTTATCTTTCTATAAAAAACGGGACATAGTCTAAATACTCTGCCAGCTAGACTCTTGTAAAGATAAAACTAAAATGACTTTCTGTCAGTGCACTTTGAAATGAGATCTACTATTATAGGGATTGCAAAAGTTCATTTAAAATACAGATTTTTCTTTCTTGTCTCTCTGTCTCTCCCTCTCTGTCTCCCAGCAGTTTGCTTTTTAGTGTATTATAAAACCACATTAGAAAAACTACATTACTGAATCAGAAATTTCAATTTGGCTCTTAAATGATAGGGAATTAAAAGAACATATATTTTTTCCAATTATAATATTGAAAAACAGGCTCACATTTCATCTCAACTTGCAAATTTTGTTCAGAATCCTTACAAAGTTTTCTAAGAACCCTTACACTTGATTTAAATTTTTTTTTCATATTGTCTACAGAAAATAATTGCCCAACTTAGAGTTGACAGGCAGAACATTTGACACTGGGTGAAAATGGTGAGTTCTTCTTATTCACTAATGCATTAATGGGATTGGTTCCCAAAGTTTAAGACAATCCGCAAAAATATGCATGACTTAAGGTGATTCTGCAATAAATCATCCTATAAAAAGAGCTCTAATTTGAACTTCTAGGTTGAAAGGAATAAAGTCACATGAGAAATCATATTGAGGACTCATTGGTTATTTGGAGAACAACAAAAACAATGTTTAAGATTCTTTTAGAGTATAAACCTTTTACTTTTCCAGATTATGCTATTACCACTAGGTCAGGCTAGTATTATTTATGTTGTACTCTTTTATTGATTTTTTCTGTTTTATCATAATAAAAGAAAGAAGACACTTCTAAATTCAGAATTATTTCTGAAAATCAGAACAAGTACAAAGAATACTTATTAATGTACAACTTTAATTCTTTAAATTCAGATTCTAAACTGTACTTTTCAACTGATTCAGAGAAATCACTGTGAAGTGAGTGTGTCCACCCATAGTTCACACTGATGCCCTATTCTGCACTGTGGTGGTTGGAGAACCACAGTGACATAATTAGGTTTAGATGAGCTTATGTAGGCACAGGTTCCATGATGAAGTCAACACTTGTGTAGAGACACTAGAGTTGTCTTTCTTTCTCTTCCCATCATGGGAAGACACACAATTAGGTGGCTGTGTGCCAACTATGAAGAGATCTCTCATCAGCAATGAATTATGCAGGCCACTGATCTGGAATATCCAAGAACTTGGAACGATGAGAAATACTTTTCTGCTATTTGAACCATTGTTAGAGGAGCCTTTACTAGCTTTTCCATCCCTGGGACCAAGTATATTAACTTGGTTAAAATCTTACAGGAGAGATTGATTTTGATTAACAGTTTTCATCAAAGATAGTTGAATGGTTTCAGGGCAGGAATGACATGGAGGAAAAGCTGCCCAAGACATATGGGAAGCAGAGAGTTCAGAGATGAGCAACGAGGGAAGATCACATCCTCCCATGTCATGTCAACAGTCCTGTACTACCCTGAATTAGGGCCCGCTTCCTAGCAGCACATGCACACAGCAATGGACTAGTCCATAGCTAAATGTAGCACTCCAAACATCCAGTCCCTTCCTAGAAGCCCACCTCTACTCAAGAGGCCTTTGCCAGACATTTCAGATCTAAATCACAGCACAAGTAGAGCCAACTGAGAGGTCATAGTCTTTCATAAGAACACTTATTTCTGGGGCAAGAAACAAGAGTTTTTGCTCCTACTTGTAAGTGGTGTAAAAGTTAATGCCGATTGTTTCAATCTGGTCACTAATGAAATGCCAGTAATATAAGATAATGCAGTTTTAAAATGGAGAATCCAGCAGAACTTCACCAGGTCAAAGAGACAAAAAAATTAAAAGCATAAATAAAATACTGTGAACACAATAAGTGTTTACAGTATTTTAAATAGTAACTCACTCATCATACAAGAGAACGCTCAGATTTCAGGCGGCATTGGAATATACAGAAAGAAACACTTTTCCTGGCAGTATTCTTCTCACTGATAATCTTGAAATGTGTACATATTTAAACCAAAAATCCTTTCCTTGTGCCTCTAGTTTGGAGACTATTTTCTGGAGACTGAACAACAGGAAGCATTGAATACAGCCGATGGCAGGAATGAGCTGAGAGCAACAGGACTACTGGAAATTTACATGTTTAAATTTGAGAGGGCCCAGCATTTCTGTGATGAGCTCCTCCTAAGAGGATTAGCCCTAGCCATTCTCATCCACAGGAAGGCAAGGGACTAATCCATCCTCTTCAGAAAATTAATCAGACATAATGAATCACAGAAAGCTTTTGTCATGAGTCCAGCTGAAACAAAAATGCATAAAAATGTTTCCCTCCAACCTATACTCATACAGAACTTCCAAAGGCTTCTACATTTCTTCATTCTCCACTATACACAAGGAGAAACAATTACTAGACAACAGAATAAATCCTCTAAGAAAAAGACATATTCTTAAAATAAAGGAAACAGTGTGTGGAACTTAAAAGACCACTAGAAGACTAGCCTAAATATTTTCAAAAAGGGAAGAATTCCAAAGCCTGTGTAAACATTCAGAAAACATCTAAAGTTATCTGTGAAAATACAATATACAAAATAAATAATGAAAAAGTTAACATAATTCTTGGATCATAAAATTGGGGATACATGTAAAAAATGGAAAAAAATCTGGAAAGAAAAAAATTGAAAATATAAGAAAATTAGAGAACTGGTACAGGAGTTATATCATATGGTTAATTAGATATCTTGGAATGGTGGGCAGAAAGACTGAGACAAAGGACATTTTCAAGGTTTTTTTTAGCCAAAGTTGAATGCTGTTCAATTTCTGATTAAAGCAATACACCATCAAGTACCAGGGCAATGGAGATACAAAAATGAAATAAATAGAATATATGTCATTGGAATTAAAACCTAAAATCCTCTACTTTTTAGAACTTTCTGATGTCAGTGAGAGAGCGTGAAAGAGATAGAAACTTTGTGGTTTTTATTGAGACACCTCAGTACAAAGATGGCAAAATACTTCAAATCTATGATTAGTAGATATATTTAATCAATAAAGGGCAATATATTAGTCCAATCTATAAATAGCAATGTATCTATTTTATTCACTTGTATATTCAATTAAACAAGGATTTTTGAAAATTAATTGAGGGTTATAGAGATAGGTCAGTGGAATAACCACTTGCCTGGCAAGCACAAGGTCCTGAGTTCAATCCCCAGTACCAAAAAAAAAAGAAAAAGAAAAAGAAAAAAGAAAAAGAAGAGGTAAAAGAAAAAAAAATTAATTGAGCCTCAGTCTTCTATCTAATAAGGAAAGAGTGCTTATTAAAAAGCCAGAAAAATGACATTATGTGTGAGTGGCTTTCCAGTGACAGCA
>NW_004524589.1:11894988-11909398 GCF_000260255.1 Octodon degus
GGAAAGTGTTGATGACTAATTGCAGAATATGAAAACAAGAAAATAATAGAGGATGCTGCCAAGATCTTTAGTCTGAACAGCTGAAATAACTGATTTGGCCTTTAGTAGAATTAAAAAAAAAAGTTTCTGGAACCTCAGGCTTGTTCAGCAACTCCACTGAAGAAATTCTAAGTATGAAATGCATGGTGGACCTAAGAAGATAGGTCACAAAAATAATCCTCTATGTAAGTTTGGAATGCAGAATAAATTTCTGATTCTAGACATGTATGTGGAACTAGTTCTCATGAACAGGGTATAAAGTAGGGTCACTACATACAAATTACAGTGAATGTTTAATTTTGAAAAATCCTTAGTACAGTGAAAAAGACACATTGCTAATAATTACAGGTTAAGTATATTTGAAATGATGTGGATATTCTGAAAGTGAATAAAGCAACCTGTCTCTTCAATTAAATACAATTGCATATGTAATATAGTGGGGGATGGAGTACAACCAGTAATCAAGCCTGAGAGTAATTACAGAGATGAGAAATCACTAGATAAGACTGCATAGTTAAAAGGTTTACAGAAAAGAGAATTATCCTACAAATGAAAATGTATTTCAGAGCATGGGACACTAGACAGGCTTGGGATATGGCACCAGCTGCCCAGAGGAACCCCCTCCTGTGGACAGGAATGCTGTGGAACCATGTAGAAAAACTTCATGCAGAGAGACTAGGGGCAAGACCCAGCCAGCTAATCCAGTAGCAGAACATCTTGCCAGTGGGACACAGCAGGTTCACTTCCACAGCAGGAAGAAGCCAAGCACAGGAGCCAGAACCGAGGCAGGCTCAGCTGGATGAGCTGGAACTCAATAGATAAGATCTGGTAAGCTGAGACACACTGCTAGACCCAGATCCACGAGTGTATCCTCTCTCTCTCTCTCTCTCTCTCTCTCTCTCTCTCTCTCTCTTTCTCTCTCTCTCTCTGTTTCTCTCTCTCTCTCTCTCAATCTAGAGAGGGAACAACATGTAATCTGGGTGAAATAGTCTGCCTAGAAGACTCCAAGTACATCAAGGGGAGATGATCAGATAGCACTTACAGGAACTAATTTATTTTTATTTTTCTGTTTTATTTTATCTTTTTAATTACTTTTATTGAAAAAATAGCAATGATGCAGTTTCAAAATGAGTTAGTGGGACAGTTTCATTAATTAATACATTGCATTTTGCTGTCTTCATAGTAGCTATTGACAGTACGAGATGCAGACATGATATCCTGTATAAACACTATTGGTAGAAATATTTCTTCTCATTGAATTAAAAGAAAGTAGCTGTATATCTATCCTAACTATTTTGTATATACAGATACAAAAAGGTCCTTCATTTGTATCCCCTTTTGTTTAGTTTTGACAGAGATGAGTATTCCATTGCCATTTAAATATTGTAGGTGAGTGAATTCACCAAAATAATCCATTATAGTCCAGTGGTCCATAATAGTAGTGGGTTATGTGTAGGACTGGCAATGTTAGAAGTTGTTGACCTGAGCCATTTATAGATCAGCTTGTTAATAAGGCTTTACTTTTTATACCTTATTTTTCTTTTTAGTGGATCCAGAGGTTGAACTTAGGCCCTTGTGCTTGCCAGGTAAGTGCTTATTCTACTGAGCTATCTCGCTGGCCCATGCTAGTTGCAAAAACCTGAAAATTCTCAGGATCATTTCATTAACCATCTTGTGCATATAAATGTATGGTTTTGCCCCTGTCATGTTTCCTACCTTTTCTTCTTGCCTTCTCTTTGTTGTTTAATCCTTAAGTTCTCTTTTTCCTTTCAATTGTGTTATACATTTTATTTTTATTTCTTCTTTTGAGTTCTTACCCTAGGGAAACTAAACAGTACTTCCACATGTGGGTTTATTTAATTTATGAGTATATCTTTGATTGGCATCCAATTAAATATAAAGGCTTTGAGTTTACTATTCTTGATAGCTGAGTAATATATCATTGTATAAAAATATCACAACCTTTTCATCCATTCCTCAGGTGATGGGCATTTTGGTTGTTTCCGAGATTTGGCAAAACAAATTGTGCTGCTATAAACATAGGTGCACATATATCACTATGAGATGATGTTTTCAGTTACTCACAGAAAATTCCCAGTAGGGGGATAGCTGGTTTGAATGGGATTTCCAGTTCTAGTTTTTGAAGAAGTCTCCACACTGATTTCCATATAGTTGCAACAGTCTACATTCTCACCAGCATTGGAGAAGTGCTCCTTTTTCCCCAAAACCTCTCCAACATTTGTTGTTGGTTGATTTCTTTATGATGGCCATTCTTCCTGGGGTGAGATGGTATTAGTATTGTTTCAATTTGCATTTCAGAGATGGCTACTGATGTCGATTATTTTTCATGTATTTATCCGCTTCTATAACTTTATCCTCTGAGAAGTGTGTGTTCAGCTTGGATCCCCATCTGTGGATAGGGTCTTTAAATTTTGGGCCCCTAATATTTTTTAGTTCTTTATAAATTCTAGAGAAGGGACCTTTGAGTACTTATTAGCTGCGATTTTTTTTTTTGAAATTTGTGGGTTGTCTTTTCACTTTGTGGGTAATTTCTTTTGACATGCAAAAATTTCTCAGTAAGAGGAGGTCCCAGTTGTCAATTCTTTCAAGTATTACCCGTGCGATTTGATTTTTGTTCATGAACTCTTTAACCCTACGTCAAGAGTTCATTCTACTTTCTCTTCCAGGAGACTTAGTGTTTCTGTTTTAATGTTTAGATCTTTAATCCATTTTGACTTTAGCTTAGTGCATAATTGGTAGACCTGTGTCAAATTTTAGTTTTTGGCATGTAGAGAGCCAGTTTTGCCAGCACCATTTGTTAAAGAGGCTATCTTTCTTCCAATAAGCATGTTTGGGCCCTTTGTTGAAGATAAAGTGGCTGAGTGTGTTCAAAGTGACTTCTGCAACTTCTAATCTATTTCATTGATCCTCAAGTCTATTTTTTTCCAGTACCATGCTGATTTTATCACAGTAGCTTTGTAGTATAATTTCAAGTCAGGAATTGTAATGCCCCCTGCCTTGTTTTTGTAGTCCAGAATCACCTTTGCTGTTCTAGATGTTTTATAGTTTGAAATAAATTTTAGGAAAGATTTCTCTAGGTCTGTGAGGTATGTTGGTGATATTTTGATAGGGATTGCATTAAATCTATATGACTATTGTGGGAAGATGGCCATCTTCACAATGTTGGCTCTTCCTATCCAGGAGCAGGGAATACCTTTCCATTTTCTGAAATCTTCTATGATTTCTTTTTTCAGATGCTGTAATTTTCATTAAATAGATATTTGACTTCTTTAATAAGATTAATTCCAATGTTTTTAATTTTGCTCAGTGCTATTGTAAAAGGTATTGTTTCTCTAATTTCCCACTCCACGTGTTTGTTATTTGTGTAGAGGAATGCTGTTGACTTCTGGGTATTGACTTTGTATCCTGCTATGCCACTGAATTTGTTTAATAATTCTAGTAGCTTCCTGGTGGTTTTTTGGTTCTTCCAAGTAAAGTATAGTGTCATCTGCAAATAATGATTGTTTAACTTCTTCTTTGCCTATTCTAATTCCTTTTATTTTTCTCTCTTGTTTAATGGTTCTAGCTAATTATTCTAGAACTATAATGAATAGGAATGGTGATAGAGAACTTCCTTCTCTTGTAGCAGATTTGAGAGCAAAATATTTCAGTTTTCCCATTTAGAATCATGTTATGGTGACTTTTATCAGATTGAAGTAGAGGCCAGGTATTCCAAATTTGCATAGGACTTTGAACATTATGAGTTTTGGACTTTGTCAAAAGTGTTTTCTGCATCAATTGAGATGATTTGCATATATTGAATCATCCTTGCATCCCTGGGATGACTATTACCTGGTCATGTTTTATAATCTCAATGATTTCTGTATTTTATTTGCTAGGATTTTCTTAAGGATTTTTGCATGTGTGTTCATGAGGCAGATTGGCCTATAGTTCTCTTTTTTAGATGTGTCTTGCCCTGGTTTTGGTATCAGTATGAGACTTGCCTCCAGGAATGATTTTTGGAGGATTGCCTCATTTTCAATTTCACTGAGTAGCTTGAGGATTATAGGGATTATATCTTCTTTTAATTTCTTGTAGAATTCTCCTATGACTACATCAGGAAATGGAGTTTTCTTCATCAGTAGATTTTTTAATTACATTTTGAATTTCATTGGCTGTTATTGGGATATTGGTTATATCTTCTTGATTCCAGTTTTGGTAATTTATACCTTTCTAGGACTCTGTCCATTTCTTCTGTGACTTCAGTGAGAACAAAGATTCTCAAAGTGGCTATTGATGATCTTCTGCATTTCTACTGGGTCTGTGGTGATTATACACTTTTCATTCCGTATTGCTTGTATCTGAATTTTTTCCGTCCTCTTTTTGTTGAGGTTAGCTTGTGGCTTATAAATTATATGTACTCTTTCAAAAGACCAGCTTTTGATTCGTTAAATCTTTGAATTACTTTCTTTGTTTTGAATGAATTAATTTGTGCTCTAATCTTTATTATTTCTCACCATCTTTGGGCTTTGGGTTTGGTTTGCTCTTCCTTTTCTAGACGTTGGAGGTACAGCATTAGGGTACCCATTTTCTTTTCCTAATGCATGAGTTCACAGCTATAAATTTCCCTCTAGAAACTGCTTTCGCCACATCCCATAAATTCCAATAAGTTGTGCTTGAATTTTCATTGAATTGTAAATAGTGTTCAATTTTTTGATTGCTTACACTTTTTATCCATTGGTTGCTCAGGAGAGTGTTGTTTAATTTCCATATACTCATGGAGTTTTTTCTTAGTTCTTTTGTCATTTATTTCCAGTTTCATTGCACTGTGGTCAGATAATACACATGAGATAGTTTCTGTTTTCTTGCATATACTTAAGTGTGACCTATGGAGTAGTATGTTGTCTATTTTAGAAAATGACCCATATGCAACTGAAAAAATGTATATTCAGCTGTGGTTGGTAGGAGTACTCTGTATATGTATACTAAGTCCATTTGTTCTAATCTCTGGTTCAGTTCTTTTATTTCTCTGCTAATTTTTTGTCTGCTTGACCTATGTTTTTGGGATAAGGGTGTGTTATGGTCTCCTGTTAAGATTGTGGCATTGGATATTAGATTTTTCATGTCCATTAAGATTTGCTTTATATAGTTGGGGGCTCCCATGTTTGGTGCATAAATATTTGTGAGTGTTACCTCTTCCTCAGGAATTTTTCCTCTAACCAGTATATAGTGGCCTTCTTTGTTTCATTTGATCATTCTTGGTTTGAAGTTGAGACTTTCAGAGAACAAGATTGCTACTCCTGCTATTATCTGAGGTTCTGTGGCATGTAGTTTTGTTTTCCATCCTTTGACTTTCAGGGTTTGAATTTCTTTATGAGTTAAGTGTTTTTGTTGTATACAGAATACTTTTGGATTTTGTTTCCTAATCCACTGTGCCAGTCTGTTTCTTTTAATTGGTGAATTGAATCCCTTTACAGTGATGTTATAATTGAGACATATTGACTTACATTTGACATGTTATTTATCTGCTGTTGTTTACTCCCTTTTCTCTTTTGATTTATTCTTTGCCCTATTTCCTGGGTTCCTTTCATTCTTGTTCATGGATTTCTGATCACTTTGGTCTCTCTCTAGAACATCTTTTAGTAGTCTGTGTAGGGTTGATTTTGTTGTCATGAAATTCTTTAGTTTCCTTTGTTATGGAAGTATTTCACATCTTCATCAAACTTTAAAGAGAGTTTTGCAATGTATAGTAGTCTGGGCTGGAATTTGTTTTCGTACAGGATTTGAAGTACGCTGCTCCATGCTTTTCTTGCGTTCATGGTTTGTGAAGAGAAGTCTGCCATTACTCTGACAGGTTTTCCTTTAAATGCGATCTTTTCATTTTCTCTAGCAGCTTTTAGTATATTATTCTTGTGCTGGATTTCTGGGATCTTGACTAGGTCTCGGTGTGTTTTTAATTGTGTTGAAGTTATTTGATGCTCTATATTCTTTGGTTACATGAATGTCATATTGTTTCCCTATACTTGGCAAGTTTCCTTCTTTTAATTCTGCCCTTCTTTGTCATTGATGTCTATTTTTCTTATGTTGTTCATCTTTGCATTGTCTTGCGGGTAATGAATTATTTATTTCCTGCATCCTAATTGTTTTTAAGGATTGTTTCTTACATTTTACCTAGCTGCAATAGCATCTTCAAGATCTAAAACTCTATCTTTACTTTCACTCAAACATTTCTGCAAGCTTGTTATTGATATTTTAACTTCCTCTATATCTCTTTGATTCTGCTTCATGGTATCTATTTCTTTCCTACATTGCTCACTCAAGGATTCCATTGTTTTTGTAATCTCTATTTTTTATCAGTGTTTTCTTTAGAAGCAGTTATTAATTCTTTCATTATAGTTATCCTTTCTTTTTATGCTTTAGGGATTATTTCTGATTATTTCCTCTATATCCTTTTACATTTCATTCTTTACTTCAGACACTATTATTTCAGAAATTTCTTTTTTTAATTTGAGTTATTTTTGATCTGAGTTCCTCTATACCTTTCTGCAGTTTTCTTTACTTCAGATTCTATCATTTCAGACATTTCAGCTGTGTGATTCTCAATTTCTTCTGTGCTAGTGTCTTCTGGACTTATTTTCAGTGGGCTCAGGGGTTGCAATTGCATTTTGCTCCTTCTCTTCATCATTCTGTATAGCACTGTCCTGTGGCCTTTGGTGTAGAGCTTTGGTGCAGTTATAACCTTGACACGTAATGAAATTCTTAACCAGGAGAGATTTTATGATTAAGGCAGTTATAGTTTTATATTTACAGAGCTACAATAAGGAATACTAATAATGGGTAATGATATTTAGTAGTTGACAAACTTTTGTAACTAATGGGTTTGTATTTTAGACTGTAATAGTAGGCATTATGACTGTATAGCTAATCAGATATTAAAATGGGAATTTGTATTGAAGTTAATTCTGCTAAATTCTGTTTGACCACCTCCACTTGATGTACCTGGTGTTTTCCAGGCAGACTAGTTCACTCCAGTTACCTTTTGCCCCCTCTCTCAGTCAAGGAGAAAGAGGGAGGATGCTTTTATAGATCTGGATCTAGCAAAGTATCTCAGCTTAAAGGGTGCGAAGTTTGAATTCATCCAGATGTTCCTGGCTTGGGTCTGGATGCTGTGCTCAGCTTCTTCCTACTGTAGCCTTTGGACGTGAACTCATTTTCCCCCTCTGGCAAGATGCTCTGCTCCTGGATTAGCTGGGTGGCTCTGGCCCCTAGCCTGTTTGCGAGGACTTCAGCTGTAGAGTTTCACACCAGGCTTGTATGCCAGGCCTGGGCAGGGTTGGAGTGGTCCAGAGAGCAGGACCGAAGGATTCACTAACAATTGGGACTGGGCTGGGTCCGGAGGGATCCAGCAGGCAAAGAGGAGAGCACACACACTCCCAAACACAACCCAGGCCTGGATTTGGGCTAAATCTGTAGTGGTCCCAAGACTGCAGAAGAAGTTCTCACTCACATGCTAGGCCTATGCTAACTCAGAGGGATTTGGAAACATCCAAAGAGCGTGGTTGAAGTTCTCACTCACATGCTGGGCTTGGGCTGGGTCCGGAGGGATTCAGGGGGTGCAGGGGAGTACGGAAGCTGTACCACACACTTGTCATGCCTGGGCTTAGGCTGCATCTCTTGCAGGAACTAATTTAAACACAAATTCCCAGTTTGATATCTGCTTAGCTATGCAGTCTTAATGCTTGCTCTTGTGGTCTAAAATATAAATCCATTCATTACAAAAGTTTGTCATTTGCTAAATTTCACAATCCATTATTAATGTTGTTAATTGTACTACAGTAAATACAAAACTGTAGCTGCCCTAACCACATAAACTCTCTTGGGTAATAATATAGGTAGGTGCTAAGGTAATACTATGCCAAAGCTCTCCATCAAATGTCAGAAGACAGTGGTATACAAAATGACAAAGAGAAGGAGCAAAATGCATTCTCAGTTTCTAAACCAAACCAGAATGAATGCAAGAGACACCAGCATAGAAGAAAATGAAAATCACACACCTGAAATCTCTAAAATAATAGTGTCTGAAATAAAAAAAAACAACTTCAGATAGGTATACAAGAAATCAGATCACGAATAATCTCTGAAGTAAAATATCAAATGATAACTATATTAAAAGAATTACTAAATACTTCTAAAGATGACACTGATTAAAATATAGAGGAGAACAGAAAAATGAGATGGCTTGGTAGAATAAGAGTTTGCCTGGCAATCACAAGGGCCTGAGTTCATGAATTCAATCCCCAGATCCCAAAACAAATAAACAAATAACAACAAAAAAATAATGGAATCCTTGCATGAGCAGCATAGGGGAGATATAGAATGTGTTAAGCAGATTCAAAGAGATATACAGGAAATTAAAATCTCAATCACAAGCTGGTAAAACCATTTGAAGACACCATTGCAGCAAGTGAAAATATAAGAAAAGATCTTTTAAAAGCAACTGTGATGCAGGAAAAAATAATTCAACATCTGTAAGACAATGCAAAGATGAAAAACATAAGGCTAATAAGCATCAGTGAGAAAGAAGGAGCTAATGAAAATGACGTAAAAAGTATATGGACAGAAATCATCCAAAATAAGGGGAAACAATCTGATATTCTGGTAACTGAAGAGTGAAGAATTCCAAACAACATGTACCTAATTAAAACCACAACCAGACATACAATACTCAAGATCCCAGAAATTCAGCAATACATCAGCATAGTAAAAAAAATAGCTATTTGACCAGATTTTCAATGCTTTTCTTGACCTGATGTTTGTGAGGAGAAATCTACCATTATTCTGTTGGGTTTTCCTTTAAATGTGATCTGTTTCTTTCTTCTCGTTGCTTTTACTATGCTGCTGTATTGTATAAGAAAAATCTTAAGGGACATGAAAAATCCAATATTAATTACCACAATCTTAACAGGGGCCATTAACACTCATTTATCCCAAGAAGATAGGTCAAGCAGACAAAAAATTAGCACAGAGGGAGCAGAAATATAGCAGATCTTTTACCAAATAGACTTAGTGGACATATATATGGTGTTCCACCGAACCACATCTAAATACACATTCTTTTCAGCTGCACATGGGATGCTTTCTAAAATGCACCACACACTAGGCCATAGGTGATGTTTAAGTACAAGAAAGAAAACAGAAATTATCATATGCATATTATCTGACCACAGTACAACAAAACTGGAAATAAATGAAAATCACAAAAACCTCATAAACGCATGGAAATTAAATAACACCTTCCTCAGCAACAAATGGCTACAGATGAAATTAAACAAGAATTCAACAATATGTACAATTCAATGAAAATTCAAACATAACTTATCAGAATTTATAGGATGCAATGAAAGCAGTTCTCACAAGGAAATTTGTAGCTGTGAGCTCACACATTAGGAAAACAGATTGGGAACAAATAAATACCCTAATGCTGCATCTCAAAAGTCTATAAAAAGACCAGCAAGCCAAGCCCAAAGCCCAAAGACAGGAGGAAATGATAAAGATTATAGCAGAAACTAATGCAATCAAGAGAAAGAAAACAATACAAAGAATTAATGAATCAAAAATGTGGCTTTAAGAAAGAATAAATAAAATTGATGCACATCTAGCTAACCTCATCAAAAAGAAGAAAGAAAAAACTCAAATTCAAGAAGTAAGGAATGAAATAGGTGAAAATATGACAGATCCTGTGCAAATGCAGAAGATCATGAACAGCTAATTTTTTTTAAATAGTTACTTTGAGAATGTTTACTCTCACAGAATAGAAGACATAGAAGAAATGCACGGATTCCTAGAAAAGTACAAATTAACAAAACCGAACCAAGAAGAAATAAAAACTCTCAATAACCCAAAATTAGCCAATGAAACTCAAAATGTAATAAAAAACATACCGACAAAGAAAAGTCCAGGTTCTAATGGATTAACAGCTGAATTCTTCAACAAATTTGCAGAAGCTATAATTCCAATACTCATCAAACACTTTAATGAAATTGAAAAGGAAACAATACTTCTAAAATCACTTCTAAAGAAAAGTATTATACTGATACCATAAGCAAAGACAGATTCAACTAAGAAAAATAAAACAATAGGCCAATCACCCTCATGAACATAGATGTAAAAATCCTCAAAAAAAAATCCTAGCAAATAGAATACAGCCAATCATCAAGAAGATTATACACCATGACAAGGTAGGATTCATCTCAGGGATGCAAGGATGGTTCAACATACCCAAATCCATAAATGTAATACACCATATCAATAGGGCCAAATTAAAAAAAAAAACACATGTTCATCTCAATTGATGGATAAAAGGCTTCTGACAAAGTTGAACATTGATTCATGATCAAATCCCTATAGAAAATTTCAATAGATGGCCTCTGCTTCAATCTGATAAAAGCCATCTATGACATCTAACTGCTAACATAATTCTAAATGGGAAAAATCTGAAATCTTTTGCTCTCGTATCAGGTAGAAGACAAGGATGTCCTCTATCACCTCTCCTATTCAATATAGGTCTGAAATCATTATCTAGAGCCATTAGACAGGAGAGAGAAATAGAATAGGTAATGAGAAAGTTAAATATCCTTGTTTGCAGATGTCACATTTCTCTACTTGGAAGTCCCAAAAAAGTCCACCATGTAGCTCCTATAATTAACAAACAAATTCAATAGCATAGCAGGTTACAAAGTCAATACCCAACAATGTATAGTATTTCTCTACACAGATAATAAACATACTGGAAGAAAAATTACAGAACCAATAACTTTTACAATAGCACTGTAAAAATAAAATACTTAGGGATTAATCTAACTAAAGAAGTAAAAGATCTATGCTATGAAAATTACAGTGTTCTGTAAAAAGATATCGAAGACAATTTCAGAAAATGGAATATTATTTGTTCCTGGACAGGAAGAACCAACATTGTGAAAATGGCCACTCTCCAAAAATTTTTAAACAGATTCAATGCAATCCCTAACAAGGTACCACCAACATACATTACAGATCTAGAGAAATAATTCTTAAATTTATTTAGAACCAGAAAAGCCCTAGAATAACAAAAGAAATCATGGGCAACAAAGGCTAGGGAGAAGATATTACAATCTCTGACTTGAAATTACACTACAAAGCTACTGTGATAAAATCAGCATGGTATTGGCAAAAAAAAGTGGAGGATAAATAGACTAGATTAGAAGGTGCAGATACAACTACAAACATATTTGGCCGTCTTTGACAAAGGAGCCAAACATGTTCACTAGAAGAAAGATAGCCTCTTTAACAAATGTTGCTAGTATAACTGGCTCTCTACATGCCAAAAACTAAAACTAGACTTGGGTCTATCACCATGCACTAAATTAAAGTCAAAATGAATTAAAGATCTAAATATAGTAGAAACACTAAATCTCCTGGAAAATAAAATATGTGGAAATGTTGAAGATATAGGGGTAGGAAAGCATTTCATGAACACATATCAAACTGCATGGGATATACTAGAAAGAATTAACAACTGGGACCTCCCACTATTGAGAAGCTTCTGCACATCAAAAGAAATTACCAACAGAGTGAAAACAACACACAAATTGGGAAAAAGTCCTGACTAATAAGCACTCAGACAAAGGTCTTCTGTCCAGAATTTATAAAGAACTAAAAAACATAAGGGTCTCAAAATTTGAAGAGCCAATCCAGAAATGGGCATCTGAGATGAACACATAGTCCTCAGAGGAAGAAGTACAAGAGACAAATAAATACATGAAAAACTGTTCCATATCACTGACCATTTGAAAAATGCAAATTAAAACAACACTGAGTTACCATTTCACCACAGAAAGAATGGCTAGCATAAAGAAATCAACCAACAACATAATATAATAGAAAACAGTAAAGAAAATCAACTGAAAAAAAAATGTTGGGAGAGGCTTAGGGGAAAAAGGAACCCTTCTCCACTGCTTGTTGCAATGTACACTAGTGCAACTGTTATGGTGATCCGTGTGGAGACTCCTCAAAAAATTAAGACTGGAAATCTCATTCAATTCTGCTATCCCCTTCCAGGAATTTTCCCAAAAGAACTGAAAATATCATATCATAATGATATATGTGTGCCTATGTTTATAGCAGCACAATTTGTGATAGCCAAAACTTGGAAACAGCTAAAATGCCCAACATCTGAGGAATGGATGTAAAAGTTTTGGTGTTTTTACACAATGGAGTATTAAACAGCTGTATAGAGAAGGAAACTCTAAACCTTCATATGTAAGTGCATGCAACTTGAGGCTATACTCATAAGTGAACTAAACCATACCCACCTGTAAATATTGTATTGTCTCCCAAGTATAAGATCTAAAAAGAAGAAATTAAAACTGAAATGTATAACAAACACAGTTATTTGGAAAGAAACAAATCTTATGGGTTAAACAATGAAAAGAGAGAAAGGAGAAAAGTTAGGTAATTAGGTAAAGGCAAAACCATACATCTACATATACAAGATGGATAAGGCAATTGTCCTAAGAATTTCCATCAAGTTTTTGAAAATAGCAGTTAATGGGTAGAAATATCACCCTGACTATCTCTCTGTGCTGATACCTGTGAACTAAGCAACTACTCAGAGGACAGCACTGTGTAATCCTGAAACCATGATTGAAAGACTTGTCATTTTGGTCTTCTGAATGTGTACTGTTTCTAATGTCATATCAATTACTATTATACTGTCTTTAAAGTAGTGTTTTTAAAAAGATAATAAAAGAAAATGATAGTCAAGAACCAAAATTTAAGATCTCTTGAAAGCATGTGTCAATATTTAATCATGTCTCCCACCTTACATAACTATATCTGTTAATCTGAGCAATAGATTTGAGAGTAAAAATAGATAATATATCAATCGCTATTAATCAGATATTTTTATTTTAAGATTTATAGGAGCCGGGGAAGTGGCTCAGTAGAATAAGAGCTTGCCTGGCAAGCACAAGGGCCTGAGTTCTATCCCCGGTTCTGAAAAAAAAAAAAAATTATAATGTATGTATTATTATGTCACTCTGTTTCTATGTTTGCTTTTGTTTTTCTTGCTCTTGTTTTTATTCTTCAAAATAAAAGCAGATTGTAAAAAGAAAATAAATAAAAAGTATTTCCGGAGAGGAATATGATACATTGAAATTTTTTTCTTTTAAATAGAAGAAAGCATAGCATGCCTAGGGACTCAGAGAAACTGGTCCAGTGTTTCAGGGTGAAAAGAGATTATAAAATTAGATATAAAAGAATTAATGGAGCAGTATTTGTTAAGAATTTTTCATAGAGATCCTGTAAGATAGCTCAGTGGACGACGTGCCCACTTAGGCAAGTGCAGGGATCAGGATTTGATCCTCAGCTCCACAGGTTTTGCTGGCCCTGTCCCCAAGTGTGCTTTGTCAGCTACTGAGTCCCAGTGCTGAGGAGGCTGAAAACAGGAGGGTCACTATAAGTTTGAGCTGCATGATGATACCCTGTGCCATACATATTTTTAAAAAATCAATGGAATGATGTTTACGATGTATAAAGCAATTATGGACAGAGAAGCTTTCATTTTGAATATGATTAAAAATGTTCCCTAACACAGAAGAATGAAGACTATGTGGCAGAAATTTTGGTTGATAGATGCGATAGTCAAGGTAGGTTATGAAGGTTTCATCTCATTGCTTAAGTCTTTTCAGCAAGATGGGAATCAGTGTGCTTATCACCTAAATCTCAGGACTGCACAATTTGAAGAAAGAAAAATTATAAAATAGTTATGTGTGAAAGACATGAAGGAAAATGAAGCACTTTTGGATATTTGAATACCCAAAATATTGTTAACATTTGCCACTTTATGAGAAAGATTGTCCATTGAAACGAAAGTATTAAACAAGCAAAAGAAAATACAGATCAAAAATAGGTGATGGGCACATGAAATCTTAAGGCTCATCTCACACTACCTTCCTGCTATGCTGCATGAGGAGAAACAAATCATGCCCCAAGAGGGAAGTTAAAAAAACAAATAATACTCAGAAGCTTTTTTCTTTGTATTTTAAGGAAGGGTCTACAGGGTGTTCAGGGTCTCACTACTAGATCAGACTTGTAGTGATCCACCTGTTTTTTTTTTTAGCCTCCCAAGAGCTGGGATTACAGGCATGTACCACCAAGCCCAGTCTCAATTGCAGTCTCAGTGCTCCCTGGGGGCGGGGCCAGCATGGTGGCCAGGGCAATCTAACACCCTGTCCCTGAGCCTGCTTGCAGACACTTTAATCCACTGAGCTATTTGGCTGGCCCTTAGAAGCTTTTAATTATCCAATGCATGAAAACATGTCAAATGGCCAGT
>NW_004524589.1:11910218-11911263 GCF_000260255.1 Octodon degus
TTATTTCTCACAGTTTTGGAGGATGCAAAGTCCAAGATACAGATGCCAGCACTGTGGAATTCTTGAGGGCCATTTCTTCTTACATGATTTCTGCTTGTTCTATTTTCTTTTATTAGAGAACTAATCCCAATTTTAGCTGCTCCACATTCATGAACTAATTGCTTTCCAAAGGATTTCAGTATATCAATTTCAAGTAACACACATCCTCAGCATGGCAATGCACAATTTTGAGCTCAAGAAAACTTCAAAAAAATTTACTGTATATTTTATTTGAAAAAAAGGCAAAAAATTTAAAACAAAGAAGTCAGCAGGCTTGGCAAACTTTATCCAGAATCAGACTATGAACCTTTTCGTTCTGTTTTACTTTCTCTCTTTAAAATGTCCTGGAGAGCTCAGTGTGTGACTGGGTATCAAACTCTGTGCAGAGCAGCTCAGTGTGTGACAAGGTGGAGGAACTCCATACAAAGCAGCTTAGTGTGAGACCCAGTGGGCTAAACCCAGAACAGAACAGCTTGACAAGTAACGCAGCTGGTGGAACTTGGTGCAGAGTTTCTTGGTGTGCCACTGAATGAGAGGGATTCAATGGTGTTGGCCTAGGAGGAGGGGCTGAGGCCTGCAGCTGAGCCTAATGACCTGAGGTATACTGCTAGGCCTAATGAGGCCCAGACTGAGCTCAGACCCCCAGGAAGATCTTTACAGCATGGAGCTACACGAGATAGCTCAGATGAACTTCTCACTCTGGAAGACTCTAAGAAGGAGAACTGTCCAAGTGGAAGCCAACACCACAATCTTAATAGAGAAGGCAAATTCTTGACACACAACAAATCAAGAATGTCCGACATAAGGGAAACCAAAGAATAGACTCTTTACACAGGCATTCTGATTCCAGGGATACAACTTGTGCAATCAAAATTTAACAAAAATGTAGCACAGAAATCAAAGTAAAGAGTTCTCTCTGAAATAGAAAATGACAAAGAGAAGGAGCTAAATGCTACCTCAGCCTCAGAACCTACCCAACACAAATTCCAGAGATACAAGCATAGGG
>NW_004524589.1:11912379-11916328 GCF_000260255.1 Octodon degus
GCAGAGTGCATTAACAAACAAAACTCAACAATATGCTATTTATAAGAAACACATTTAACCCAAAAATAAATTCATTGGCTAAAAGTCAAAGGAGGGACAACAATACTACAAGTACCAGGACCTCCTAAAAAACAAGAGTAGCTATTCTGTTCACATACAGTCTGCAATTCAAACCAAAAATGATCGAACAAGATAAATAATGTCAGTACGTACTGGTTAGGGGAAAAATTCAAGAGGAAGAGAGATAACAGTTATTTACCAAATATGGGAGAACACAAGTATGTAAGATAAATTGTAGTGGACATAAAAATCTAATAACCAATAACATAATCTTATCAGGTAACCTGAACACACCCTTATCTCAAAAAGATAGGTCAAGTACACAAAAAATTAGCAAAGATGTAGTAGCACTAAACCAAATCTTTCAATGAATGGACTTAGTGGACGGATACCTAGTGGCAACCCAACAACAACTGAATTCACATTCTTTTCAGCAGCACTCGAATTGTTCTTTAAAATAAACAAATATTAGTCCATAGATCACACTTGTGTAAATACAAGAAAACAGAAATTATCCCGTGCATATTATCTGACCACAGTTCAATGAAACTAGAAATTAATGTCAAAAGCTCCCCAAAACCTCATAAACATATGGAAATTAAATAACACCTTTCTCATGTGAAATAAACCAAAATAAAAAATGTCTACAATCCAATGAAAATTTAAACACAATTTACTGGAATTTTTGGGATGCAGGGAAAGCAGTTTTCAGAGGGAAATCTATAGAGATGAACTCACACATTAGGAAAACAAAAGAAGAACATATAAGTACCTAATGCTGCACCTCAGACTTATAAAAAAAGAAGAGCAAACAAAGTCCAAAGATGGGAGGAAATCATAAAAATTAGAGCAGAAATTAATGCAATTGAGACAAAGAGGTGGATACAAAGAAATTAATGGATCAAATAGCTGGATCTTTGAAAGACTAAATAAAATTGATAAACACCTAGCGAACATCAACAATAAAAGGATAGAAAAATCTCAAATTTAAACAATAAGGAAGGAAAGTGGCAAAATTACTACAGATCCTGTGGAAATTCAGAAGATCATAAATAACTATTTTGAAGATGTTTACTCTCAAAGAATCAAATACACAGAAGAAATGGACTGATTCATCGATGGGTACAAATTGCCAGAACTGAATCAAAATGTTATAAAAACTCTGACTAACTCAGTATCACCCAGTGAAGTTGAAAATGTAACCAAAACCTTACCAAAAGAAAATCCCAGGTCCTGATGGATTCACAGCTGAATTCTACAAGAAATTCTGAGAAGATTTAATCCTACTACTCCTCAAATTCCTCAATAAATTGAAAAGAAAACAATACTGCTAAAAACATTCCTGGAGGCATGTATTATACTGACACTAAAACTGGTGAAATACTCAACAACAACAAAAAAGAACTACAGGCCAATCTCCCTCAAGAATGTAGATGCAGGGGCCGGGGAGATGGCTCAGTGGAATAAGCGCTTCTCTGGCAAGCACAAGGGCCTGAGTACAATCCCTGGTTCTGCCAAAAAAAAAAAGAATGTAGATGCAAAATTCCACAATAAAGCATTAGCAAATAGAATACAGGAAATCATCAGGAAGATTATACACCATGATCAGGTAGGATTCATCCCAGGGATGCAAGGATGGTTGAACATATGCAAATCTATACACATATCATACCCTGTCAACAGAGATAAAACCAAAAATCATATCTTCATATCAGTAGATGTAGAAAAGGCTTTTAACAAAGTCCAACACTGATTCATCAAAACCCTATAAAAAATTGCCATAGATTGCCTGTACCTTAATCTGATAAAAGCCATTTATGACAAACAAACCACCAACATCATTATAAATGGAGAAAAACTGAAAGATTTTACTCTAAAATTGGGCGCAAGACAAGAATGTCCACTATCACCACTCCTGTTCAATATAGTTCTGGAATCACTAGCTAGAGCCATTAGACAAGAGAGAGAAATAAAAGAAATAAGACTAAGTAAGGAAGAATTTAAGCTACCATTATTTAGAGACAGCATGATACTCTTTTTGGCAAGCCCAAAAACCCCACCAAGAAGCTCCTGCAGTTAATGAATTCAGCAGCATAGAAGGGTACTCAGTACAAAAACAAAAACTATATGATATTTACACATGTGTGTCTGGTTTATTTCACTTATGAGTATATCTTCAAGTTGCATCCACTTCAATATAAAGGCTTCGAGTTTATCATTCTTAATAGCTGAATAATACTCCATTGTGTAAAGATACCTCATCTATTTCAACCATTCCTCAGGTGATGGGCATCTTGGTTGTTTCCAAGATTTGGCTATCACAAATTGTGCTGCTATAAACATAGGCACACATATATCACTATGATATGATGTTTTCAGATCCTCTGGGAAAATTCTCAGTAGAGAAATAGCTGGTTTAAATGGGATTTCCAGTCTAACTTTTCTAAGGAGTCTCCATAATGATTTCCGTAACGGTTGCACCAGTCTACATTCCCACCAGCAGTGGAGAAGGGTTCCTTTTTCCCCACAGCCTCTCCAACATTTGTTGTTGGGTGATTTCATTATGATAGCCATTCTTTCTGGAGTGAGATGATATCTCAATGATGTTTTAATTTGCATTTCGCCAGTGAAGCGGAAGACCTAATACTATTATGGACTACTGGACTCTTTTAGAATATTTTGCTGAGTTTACCAACCTATAATATTCAAATAACAGAACTTAACAAAAAAAAGAGTATACAGATGAATGTCAATTTTGTATCTGTGTATTCAAAGTGGTTAGGATAGATATATAGTTACATTCTCTTAATGAATAGAGTGATTTGTTCTAATGGTGTTTGTAAATAGGATATCATGTCTGTATCTTGTACAGTAATTAACCACTAGGAAAAATGTATGCAATGTTTTAATTATTGAAACTGTCCTACCAATTTGATTTGAAACTGCCTCATTGATATTCGGTTATCAATACAATTATGGGAAAAAACTGCTATGAAAATCAGTGTGGAGATTTCACAGAAATTTAGGACTACAAATCTTATTCAACCCAGCTATACCCCTTCTGGGTATTTTCACAAAGGAATTGAAAACAACATACCCTAGTGATATATCTGCAACTATGTGTATAGTAGCACAATTTGTCTAAGCCAAATCTCGGAAACAACCAAAATGCCCATCACCTGAGGAATGGAAGAAAAAGGTGTATTGTTGTGCACTGGAGTATTACTCATCCATAAAGAAAGACAGACTTGAAACCTTTATAGGCAAGTGGATGCAACTAAAGGATATACTCATAAGTGAAATCAGACACACATGTGTAAATATTGTATTGTCTCTCAAGAGTAAGAACCTAAGAGAGCAAATAAAACCTGAATGAATGGTACAATAGGTACAGTAAAATTGAAAGAAACTGAATATAAAGATTAAGCAACAAAAATGAGGGAAAGAGGAAAGTATAGGAAAAAATGAAAGGGAAAATCATGCAAGTATATACAGGATGAGTGAGCTGATTATATTCATAATTCCATCAGTTGTTTTGAAAATAGCACTTAATTTTTACAATTTTCACTTTGACTAACTGTATATGACAATGTCTGTAATCTAAGCAAGGACTAGAATATATAATACAAAACCATGGTTGAATACCTCTCATTTTGGTGTTCTAAATATGTACTATCGCTAATGTCTTTTCAATTACTTTTATACTGTCTTTAAAATAAATTGGCAGGGGCTGGTGAGATGGCTCAGTGGTCTAAAGCACCTACTTAGAACAAGCTTAGCAAAGTACAGGAACTGCGGTTCAATCCCCCAGCACCACATGCCAGCCAGCCTCGCCCCCTGGTGGGCTGAGCTGGCCACACACACACACACACACACACACACACACACA
>NW_004524589.1:11916428-11930140 GCF_000260255.1 Octodon degus
CAAAAAATAAAATGTTAAAATATATAAAGATAAGTAATTGTTTATTCAAAGCAATCATTATTATTAAATTTTTGTGCTGTCTTGTATAACTATTTATGTTCATCTGAACAACAGATCTGAGGATAAAAATAGGTATTATAACAACCTTTTTTGTGATACTGGGGATTGAACTCAGGACCTTGAGTTTCCCAGGCAGCTCCTTACTCTACGGAGCTACCTCCCCAGCCCTATATAATAGCCATTGTTAATTTGCTATTCTTGCTTTGAAAATCTGTATCATAATGTTGTGTATCATTGTATGTTACCCTGTTTCTGTCTTTGCATCTGCTATTTGTTTTTGCTTTTGTTTATATTCTTCAAAATTAAATTACATTTAAAAAATAAAATATAAGCTTCCCTGGAGGAAAATTTATGTTCTTTTGTCTGTTGCTAATGGATGGAGTATTCTTTTCAACAAGAGAAATTCTCAGGTGTTCTTTGTCAGGGAAATATTTTATTTCTCCATCTTTTATCATAGTTTGCAGGGTATATCTGTCTGGGTTGGAACTTATTCTTCCTCAGGATGTAAACAGCTCACTCAAAGCTCTCCTTGACTTAGGATTTGTGTTAGGAAGTCTGCTATGACCCTGATGGGCTTTCCTTTATAGTTTTTTATTTATGTCACAGGTTTTAATATGCTGCTTCTGTACTGAACTTCCAGAATTGTTATTAAAGACCGTGGGGTACATTTATCGGTTATGCCTAATTGGAATTCTATATGTTTCACTTATTTTTATGTCAATTCTTTTCCTTGTTTCTGGAATTTTCCTCCATTACTTCTGTGACCATATCTTTTGTAGTGTGCACTTTATGTCCTTTCTCACTAACCCAAATCAAGTTTATACTGTTCTCATCATCGACATGCAGTGTTGTATTAATTTTTCAGGTCTCGTGGGGATTTTTAAGAAATCTTTCTTTTTGTGGTCGCTAACCACAATCCTGTCTTCTAGACTGATATTCTGTCCTCATCTTGTTTATCAGGTGCATATATTTTCAGCGGAAATTTTAATCTCTTTGGATAACACTTTGAATCTGCTTCACATATTTCATTTCTATTCTGCATCGGCATTTGTGGTTTCCATCATTTTCATAAACCCCTCTATTCTGTTTATGTTTGCTTACTCTAGATTCACTAAGAGAGCCTTTTGTTTTGGTCATCATCTTATTTATCTGAGAGATTACTTGTATCTGATTTTCTCTATAGCCTCATTCATCTGTGTTTCTGTCATTGTTGTTTGTTTGTTGTGGCTTTCTTCTGTTGGCTTCATTTCAGCAAATTAGATGGATGGTTTCTGATTTCATTCATCTCATTGTCACCAGGACTTGGCCCTGGTTGGCTTGGAGGTCTTGGGTTGCATTTTGCTTCTGCATTTTGTCATGTTTGTATTTTTAACTTTTAAATTTGTCTTCTGTGTTGATGCTTGAAAATTTTCTATAGTAGATAGCGTTAGCACTTGTATTAAGACTTTTCTATGAAACAGCTATTTCTCAGAGATGTGTTCTGTGTGTAGCTGGTTCTTGGTTATTGCATCTGTTCCAAGGTCCTACTTTTCTAATTTATTAGGGATTAGACTTTAATACCTATTTGGTTCTGAACCCAGTGCTTTGGTATAGGGTTATGACCTTAAGCAATAATAATGTTGCCATACAAAGGAAAACAAATGACTACAAGGATGATACCTTGGCTAAAGTAATACAGTTAACATAACAGCAGCACTAAGCACAGCCTTGAAATGGACAAATTGTAACTGTCAATTCAGTACCTTTAACCTTAGAATCAAGATCTAAAGTTATATAACAAAATCCATCACAAAACAAGAACTTTTGTGCAATGAGTTTCCCCTTAATAGAGTGATTTGAGGGGACAGGGAATTTAAGAGAGAAGGGCAGAGAAACAGAGTGATAAATGAAGAGAAATAAGTAGAATCAAGAGTAGAGAACAAAGGATGATCACCTCAGGTCTGGGAAACTGGAGAAGAGGACAGGAGAAAAAGAGTGAAGGATAACACAAAACAATATTGAAGCCATCCATGAAGACTAGAGCTAATGTTCACTTATTGGAAAACAACAAAAAATTAGGAAATAAAGTTGAGAAAAGAGAGAGCTGAAGTGAGTAACACAAAGGATAGAAAAGGAAAAACAAACAAACATAAAACTCAACCATACAGGAGAAAGACAATGAAATTAAGAGAAAGAAAAAAGCAATACCAGTGAATTTCCTCTGGCGTCCACAGTTCTACAGTAGTCTTTAAGTCAGAGCCAGGTTCTGTGCTCATCAAACCCAACCTGGAGTAGGATTAGTGCTGGATGTGAAGCTGATCTTGGCCTCTGAAAGTGGACCACCGGGGCCAGAGTCTTCAGCCAGTGCCTTTTCCTTTGTTTCTGGGCAATCTGCCCCTCCTTACTGTATCTCTCTTCGTCGCCCAGATGTTGCAATGCCTTCAGGCACAGACAGCTCAACCTGTTCCCAGGCCCCTGTTCTCTTGAATCCTCAGGTCCTTGCACAGCCTGCTGTTCCAACTCCCATGAATCTGTCCTCTTGTGCCACTTGCTGCAAGGTGAGGTAGAGTGTTGTGAGCTGACCTCTGCTCCTGTCACTGCCCTGGAGACAGTCCAAGGATTCTTGGTCACACTTCAGTCTTCACTTCTGTGCAGGGAGGGCCAACCTTCCCCTCTCTGCTGCGCTATGGATTAAATCCTGCATGCAAATCTGATTGGTTGTGGTGTCCATGATGCCACCACCATTGCCAGAACTCTGGTCCCTAACTTTGTTGTCCCCAGCCAGCCATATTCTCTCTCTCTCTCTCTCTCTCTCTCTCTCTCTCTCTCTCTCTCTCTCTCTGTCTAGTGAAAGAAAGTATTGATGTTTAATTGTCTGATCAATCTTGCACACCTATACCTGTTAATGGGAACAACAATTTTTTATTCATCTTATTGACAGAAAAGAAAAAATAGCAAAGAACAGTTTCAAAACAAGTTAGTAGGACAGTTACAATAATTAAAACATTGTGTATTGTTGTCTTTGTAGTAGTTATTCAGAAGACAAGATGCAGACATGACATCTTGTCTAAACAATATTAGTATAAACCTTTCTTCTCAACAAACTTAAATAGGAATTAAAGAAAAATTAGCTGTATATTTATCCTATCTTGTATATACATATACATAGTTTTTCTTTTTTTTTGTTTTTCACAACAAAATGGTCCTTTTGCACCTCCCTCTCATCAGTCCTGCCCATGTTCTCTTCAAGGGCAGTAAAGTCCCCCTGATACTTCTTTTTTTTACTTCTGCTTCTCCGCTATACCACGGAATATCCCAACACTAGTACCCCAGGCTGTCTTCTGACTCATGGCTATTAAATAAGAAAAGAATGCTGATTGCTGGGACTGCAGGTCTTTGGCACCTCACCAGAACAAAACTGACTTGCAATAATGGAACAGTAATATTTAGATTTTAAAATAATTACTTAAATGAAGTAATATGTGGCCAAGAATTAAAAATCCATTTATTTATTCTACTCATAGTCCTTCAAAGGAGAACTCTCAATAGTCATATTTGTTCATAATTTAATTTTTTCTACTTCATATTTGAAATTATTATTGAAATGAATAAGGCTAATTGTTTTAATCATTTCTTAATCAAGCCCATGTACATTTCACTAATTTGATGCAAAATCTCTTTCGTTTTATTTTCTTACTTTTTAAGCTTTATTAGTGCATGTTTGCAGCACTGGAGGATTATGCTCCCCACGAGGAATTGGCACATGAACGCAGCACACCTTCATTTTCTTTTCATCTTCTTCCCCTCTGTGCTCTCTCCCCACTCCCTTCACAATTTTGTCTGCTTCCCTTACTTGGAAGATTAATATTATTTCCTCATTTCTCATTAATGGAAATGCATATTATTAGTTCTTGTGGGGAATTCCTTCCTGGGTGTGGACTATCCTAATTTCTAATTAAAAACACTAAAGTGGCTATGCCTGTTTTAATCATCATAACATACATTAATGTTCTTCTTATTCTAATTTATTTCATATAAATGACAGAGCTGATATTTATCTAGTTAAAATATTCTTATGAGAATATATGCCCAAGACCACTGATATTGAGTAATAGTACGTTTAGAGGTATGCATTTGAAATATTCTCTTCTGGAAGAAATCTAAAAGTTATCTTGATCCATAGAAAATTTATCACCATGATGATCAGAAAAGAGGGAAACAATATCATTTTTTATTACTCAAAGGAACACTTTAGTAGAATACTTATGCTTTTATTGCATTGTAGAAAAATAGAAAACAAATACTCCTTACCTATTCACAGAGTAGCCATACATATATATTTATTTATAATATATTTTATCATATATAGAAATATATCTGTATTTCCTTGTAGACATATCCCTTCTTGTGTGTTTATATAAAGTTTACATAATGAAAAACATCATTAATATTTTCTTTCTGGTTTATTTATTTAATACTATCTTATACTACTTTTCTAGCCCACCACTTACTCAGCAACCATAGATGCATAATCACTTCACAGTTTTGCTTCCCAGT
Organism: Octodon degus; assembly: GCF_000260255.1. Classification (NCBI taxonomy): domain Eukaryota; kingdom Metazoa; phylum Chordata; class Mammalia; order Rodentia; family Octodontidae; genus Octodon; species Octodon degus. The sequence continues at coordinate 11,921,025 of NW_004524589.1, forward strand.
GAAGGTGTAACCATGAATTTAAAGTTCATCATCTTATTAAGTACTTAAGTAATTTTATCATATTATATTATTAATCATTTTGTACAAATCACATTAGAGTTTAATTATTTCCATATTACATGAAATCTTTGATATTTGAAGAGAGAGCCTAAAAATTTTTAGTATTAGAACAATTGATATCCTTCCTGAAATATATTTTCTTCACTAAACCCTAACTGTACCTGAATATTTTCATTTAAAAAGATATTGTGTAGTTGTATGTTTTCATTTGCTCATAGTCATCTCTTTCTTGTTCTATCAGTATTGTTGAATATTTTCCTCTACTTTGCCGATGTGTTCTTATTTCTGTTTGCCTTTCTTTTAATGGAAAAAAAATGTTTTTGGAGTTTTCATGAATTTCCATTAATGGAGGTCATACGATTAATAAAAATAATCTGTTGCACACAATTTGTCACTTAATTGTCTAGAGCAAGTCAAAATGCAAAGGGAAATAGTCTGTTCAATAAGCTGTTCTGCATAGTTTGCATATATGAATTATCCTACATTTATTAATTATCTTGACCAACACCATGTCATTAAGGTCTTTGTTTAAATATCATAAAGGGGGCTGGCCAGATAGCTCAGCAGATCAAAATGCCTGCTTAAGCAGACACAGGGTCTGGGGTTTGATCCCCCTCTTTCAGTGCAGGCCCCGCCCCCGGGGCATGCTGAAATGGTGATTGAGAGTGGGTGTGGTGGTGCGGGCCTATAATCCCACTGCTTGAGAGGCTGAAAACAGGAGGATCACTAGGAGTCAAATCTGTGTGGTGAGAACCTGTAGATCCTGTACTAAATACATAAAAGAAATCATAAGTTAGAAATTATAAATGACCTGTTAAATTTCACTTTCATATCTCCAAAAGTATTACCATGAAATTCATACAGATACACATGCAAACACACATATTTGCACACATTTGTATTGCATGTAATATATATATATATATATATATATTAATATATATTATTCAGCTTTCCTATTGCTAAAACCTAATTTCTGACACCCACACCCCAATGAAGGAGAGGTTCAAATTGGCTCACCGTTTTTGGAAGTCAGTTGATGGTCTGTTGGCTCCAAGTGGCAATAGAATGAGAGTGGCTTAAGGTGGTCAGGGGGAGAGCTGCGGAAAGTGTCAGAGCAGAAGGGCTCCAACGTCACGGCTCCAACCCACCTGGACACAGCAGACATGTGATGTATTTTAGTAATACTCTGGACCAAGCTGATGCAACCAAATTTAATCATGCATTCCATGTGCTCATGCCTGAATGCACACGTTTTCAGTACATACACACATAAGCATATAGCTTTATATCTCTACTAATACCTCTACATTCACAATTTAGCAGAATGTGAGAAGATGAGACTGCAAATGAAAAGCCACTATTGAATGTATTCTATTATAAACATGATTTGGAATGAATAATTCGACAATGCATTGCTAGGTAAATATATGTGTACATATAGATATAGACATATAATATATTCATATCTAAAGGTAAATGACACTACTTTAAAAATAACAAGACCTCAACTCATTATTTTAATATCTTTTGATTATCCTTAAAATCTTGTATATAATTAAAATACTTTTATTCTGATATACCTCAGAATCTCTAAGCACAAATCAAGAGATATAAATTTAGTAAATTTATTTCTGTTATTTTAATGAGTATTTGTGGGTAAATTACCCTGTGCTTTCAAGCTATAAATAAAAGTCAGAGAAAATTTTAACACACTATTTAAAACTAAAATTGTTATAATGTATTTTAAAAGAATGGAAAAACAAATGTCTGTAATAAAGTAATTTTTCTGCTCAATAAATTCTAGAGTTGTAAATTTGTAGGAAATAAGAATCCTATCTTTAAAACTGCTAAGGAATAATAATAATAATAATAATAATAATAATATAAAAGACATTAGAAACAGTATCAATTTAGAAGACCAAGGTGATTGGTTTTGTTTTTACTCTTCAAAATAAAATAAAAAGGCCTGCTTGATAGCTTAACCAACTAAAGCCCCTGCTTCAGCAGAGCGCAGCAGCCGGAGTTCAATCCCTGCCTGCTGTGCCGGCCAGGCTCCGCGGAGCACTGTGACAGTGATTGAGACTGGTGTGGTGGCGCATGCCTGGAATCCTAGCGCTTGGGAAGCTGATAACAGGAGAGTAGCTACAAGTCCAGTCTGTGTAGTGAGACCCTGTAAACCCTGCACTAAATTTAAAAAAAAAAGCAAAATTTCCTGCTAAGTAAGCAAGTTAGAAGTAAAAAATAAAATATATGTAATATTTCTTAAGATACAAAGATGTCACATTAAAAGTAAATTTTACTTTAAATAAACAAGAAAATCTTATTTGAAACTATATTTCAATGGCAAAAGGAAGACTATTGGAATGATGAGACACTTACAACTTGTACCAAACTGGGCAGGGTGGGGCACCCAGGATCCCTGCATTCTAAGAGGCTAAGGCAGGAGAGTCACAAAGTGGAGCCTTAACAAAGGGCTCAGAACGACTTACAAAGACCTGCCTAAAATGAAAATTAACAAAAGAGGTGGGGGTGGTTCAATGAGCGTGTCTTGGATTCATTCCCCAGTGCAGGAAGGCACATACCACTAAGCCAGACAGGTCCTCGGGTGTAGACTGAGTTTTTGTGAGCAGATATCTTGAGAAGGTGACTGCGGGTTCCAGAGATAGCTTGGAGGCTGCTTGACACAAAAGCACTGTCAAGTGTTACGTCCGAAAGAGGGTTCTGTGGGAACATGAGACAGCAACTGAGCTTGAAACAGAAGCTAGTAGTAGGATGGGAAGGTACCAGGACGCTCAGGGCTCACAAATTATATCAAGTACAGGATTTCATGAATCTTGTCAGAGGGAGTTAAAACTTTGGCAAAATTATTGATTAGTAAAATTGGCATATGAGTTTATAAAAAGCCAAAAGTATTTCTACCAATAAACAGTATATGGAGAGAGAGAGCTCGGTACTATAATGCCTGCTAGCAAGTGCAAGGTGCAGAGTTCAATTCCTACTGCTATGAATAAACAAATAAATAGATAAACAAAATTCATTTTATAATGTTTAAATGGCAGAATAGATATTTATGAAAAGAAGATTAACTAGGAAATACAGTACTGCAACAAATAAAAATACTGAAAGAAGAAAAGCCATGGTGAAAAAAAGTGAAAAGTTTCATAAATATTTAAACTAGTATTCTGGAAAACAAAAATAAAGACAATGAACAGGGGGTACAGTTGAAGATACTGAGAATTTTCCTTAAAATGAAAATTTTCAACTTTGGAAAGTACAATAACACACTGAAGCAATGCAAGGAAATTAATGCAGACATCCATGAGTTTCTTAAGCAGCTAAAATGGAAAGAACAGATTACCTAAAAGGTAGTATTGGTTAGGCAAATTGGCAACTCACCATTTGCTGTTTGCCATTGTGAGATTATACAGCATAAATGAACCTTGATTAAAACAGTGAAGTTTAATGTAAGTATTTGTGCTTACTGAATTTCTTTTACACTTATTATTATTATTATTATTATTATTATTATTACTAATTTGTATTTTAGGGAAGGGTCTACAGGTTATTCAGGGTCTTACTATCAGATCAGACTCATAGTGATCTGCCTGTTTATAGTCTTCCAAGAGCTGGGATTACAGGTGCGTGCCACTATGCCCAGTCTCAACTGCTTTCTCAGCAATCTCCAGGGATGGGGACAGAAAGGCAGGCCCGGAGATTGAACCACCAGCCCCTGTGCCTGCTTACAAGTGCTTTAATCTGCTGAGTTATTTGGCTGGCCCCCTTATTTTACATTTAGATGACATTAGATGCATTCAAACTAGAATGATACATTTGTTACTTTTCTCTTGTTGCTGAAACAAAACAGTTGACCGTGAAAATAAATTAATTTCATCACTGAAATAAATAAGCTTAACATTTTATGTGATAAAGGTGCCATTTCATTTCTCAATTTATGCATCATTTTAATAAATAATAATCTCACTTACTGATCTTCTAAAAATGACTTGTATAAGTAAATTACAAATATGCATGTAAATTCTTTAATTTGAGATAAATCTTTAGATTAATGATTCTAGCATATATTGATACATGAGATGTGACAGCACTTCTTGTAGTATTTACAAGATAGTTTCTACACAGCTCATAAATAGCTCAAATTTCATGCTTTTAGAATTAAACTCATTCTTTAATGTCAATCTTCCTGTATTTCCTACTTATTTGCAATATTCAAAGTGTCTAATCCAGAGGTTATGGAAAGCATTGAGATCTAACAAAACTAAGCCTATTGCTGGCAAACTTTAAATTAAAAGTATACCCATTCCTAAATCAAGTAGGATAAGCTGTTATAATGTTATTTGACAATTAATAACATTGAAAGTATTTTCTTATCACTGAGTACTTTATTCTGCCTTTCCAATTGGAATAGGTACTAGGACAATAGGAGTATATCATTTAAAGGAGATATACCCATTCTTTTAGTGAAGAAGTAATCAAATAATAATGTCTCAGAGGATGTGGTATCAGAGCTACAGAGGATGAGGTGAACACCTGGGCAGTTCATGTTCACTAAGAAAACCAATGAACAAGAGCAGAATTGTGATCACGTGAAGAGCTCTGAGATTAGCCTGGATGCAGACATGCAGTGTCTTTGTCCTGGCCATGGCCTAACTGAATGATCAAAATACACTGCACAGCACAGTGATTCCCTCCTGTAATACCATTACTATAGCAGACAGAAGGAGGAAAATTGCAATTTCAAGGCCAACCTGGGAAATTCAGTGATTTAGGGAGATTATCTCAAAATTAAGAGTAGTTTGGAGATGTAGTTCATTGGAAAGAACCTTTGTTCAATCCCCAGTGAAACACACGTGGGCACACACACACACACACACACACACACACACACACACTATGGTCTTCAAGGTATTCAATTCTACTTAGAAAGTATTTGAATAAAATTCTTCATTCTATAACATGCTAATGGGTGACTCATTTCCCCAAAAGAATAAAGTCTTTAACAACTCGACAGGCAAATATTCTGATCCATCTATATGAAGAATGACACAGATCGAGAGTTTTAAATTTGCCTGAGAACTTTGCTGGTAGAGCAAAGCAGATTATATTCTGTTTCATAAATCCCTTCTTGCTCTTTCTAAGTGCTAATTTCTAATTCTCTGGTTAGTTTTTTCTTGGCATTGTTTGTTTATTCCACATATATCAATGGAGTCAATATTACAGATTGCCATTATCAGAATTTTATTTATTCTCAACATACAAGTATTTTTGTCTTTGAAATTGAAGGAGAAATTTAAATCTTAAGACTCATATAAATTAATAAAATGTTCTTCAGCTGTTATATTTTAGCTTGGATATTCTTTCTTTACTGAAAAGACTGGAAGGCACAGCTACTGAGGTCAGGCTCTGGAGTCAGATTTCCTGTGTTCGAACACAACCTTGCTATGTCACCTGTGCCACCTAGAAATCCTAAATAATCTCTAATCTAAAACAGGATGATTATACTGCCACTAATTTCATAGGATCATTATGCTAGCGGACGTTTCCCTAGGGCTACAAACTAGCCAAGCGTAACTGATTGCAGAAAGGTTTACTTTGGAGCATGGCTGCACAGGGTTCACTTCATGGTTGGCTCGCTCCAAGGTTGGCAGAAGGGTCACAGCAGCAGAAGTGCTCAACCCGCAGAGGCCAGCGAGCATAGAGAGTGAGAGGCCACGGGAGAGGCGGGGCCTAGCACAAAATGCACCCTGCAAGTCTCTGCTCCAGGGGCGTCAAGCCTCCGCATCAGCTAATTAGGACCCACTTTGTAATAAGCACATTAAACTGAACTCACTAATACCTTAATTCATCCGTAAGGTTGGAGTACTCATGATCCTGTCACTTTCTGTGGCAGTAGAGATCAAGTTTGTCAACACATGAGTCTGTAAGAGATGCTTCATTTTTAAACCACAATAGTAACATAAAGTAACTATGTTGGTATACAGCCAGCACATAATATAAACTGTGTATTTATTATAGTGAAGTACTATGCTATTATTAGATGTGTAGTTTTAAAAAGTAAATTTGAGTATTCTTTTACAGTAACATAATTCTCTAAAATTTATAGTAAATATACTTTTTTAATTTTTAAAAATTTCTTTGTTTTGTACAGGGTCTCGCTATGAAGCTCAGTCTCATAGTCATCCTCCTGTCTCAGCCTCTTCAGTGCTGGGATTACCGGCATGTGCCACGATACCCGGGTTCGGGTCCTACACAGTGCGCCCAGGGTTCCTGGGTCCAGCACGGCATGGGATACCAAGGATTGAACTCAGGCCCTTGCCTTTGCCAGGTAGATGCTTAGACCACCAAGCTATCTCTGCAGCCTAAAAATACATTGGCCCATGAAAGTTCCACCAATAATATTATCCCATACCTATTTTAATGTCTTCTTGGCTAATTTAAGTTCTGCAGATGCTACTTTCTCCACTTAGTGTTTTTCATTTCTAAAAAATATTTCTATAAGATCAATCCTCCACTTGCTGTTAAACTCACATCAATGCTAAGACAGTTTAAAATACCCAGATATTAAAGGTCAATATTTTCATCAAGTAATATCCAGGAATCTTGGCAACTTGCAAGCAGATTCAAAGGTACAAAATATACAGTATATTTATTTTTAAATGCTAAGGAAATATCCTGTGAGCAGTAAATATTCATTTACCACTTCTGATCATCTGATCACTAACAATATAAAAGCAGTAAAATTTTACTAATAATTTTGACTATCAGTTCTTTCATTTATTGGAAAACCCTGGTAGTAATCACAATAATCACTCAGATTTGTTGTTGGTTTACCATTTCAAAACTGAATTAATTTTTAAATAATATATAAAGCAAAAATACGGACCCAAGTCCCATCCCACTACCATCTGGCTTGAGAGGATAAATGTCACAAGTAATTGGCATACTCTTGCTTAAGATAAATCTCTACCCTTTTTGTAAATTCTAAACCATGTTGTCTTTGTAAGCACAGGGGAAGAATGATCTTCTAAATATATTTTTAGTACAGAGAATGCCAAACTAGATAAATCACCAGTGTTAAGTCAAATGTCATAGGCTTTGTTCCAAAGTAACAGGTTAAGAGGTGCCATTCTAATTTTCTTGTAAAGAAGAATGAAAGAAAATAAAGGTCCATCCTAACATAATTATTTTTCTGAAAATACGCATCAAAACATTAATAATGCAAAATTCATATAACTTTTCAAATCATTTGAAATTCTAAGGATTGTTCATTATAACTTTTGAAGTATATAAATACTTCAAATAAATATATGAAGTATATAAATACTTCATCTAAATATTATGAATCAACATTTATGGTTGAGTTAGAATTTATTAAAGAATTTCATTCACACTTTTATTTGAAATTCTATGATACTAGTCCTGCACTTCACTATGTATATAAATATGTACATAGAATGGACATTTTAATTCTCAAAATATTTATTTTTATTGATTTGTATTTATTTCATTTCCCAGTGCCATTACTCTAAGATTTTCCCAGTGTTTTTCAATATGATTGTGTATCTCTTTCAAAAGCTATGCTCAGTTGTATTACTGAAATTATTTAATACATTAGAAAAGTTTTATACATGGTTAGCACGATAACTAGTGTATAAGCATTCATTGTGTTATAACGAAAATCACATGTAATGCAAATTTACGCAGTGCTTGGGGAGGTCTGGCACAATGCTGAATGGTATACCACTTGGTAAGCAGGAACAAGGTTATCATTTTAATTCTTAGCACTAAATTAAAAAGGGAAAATAATACTTGAAGATATTATAAAGAGATAAACACTGTAAGTATCACAACCAATTTATGTAATTATGCAATTGTATATATGGAAAATATGGAAGCATACTACATAAATCTAAATACATGCTGTGATTCTATAAACATAGATATACTACATATTACAATTGTAGTATTGTAAAATCTATACTTTTCTCATTTGACAATATGCCCTACATTTTTTCTTGTACATTTCTATAGCACTCTTTGAGTATTTTTATTACTTGTTAAAATTTCACTATATCATTGGAAAATAATTTATTAAATTAGAGCATATGTATAAAAAACATCATTTTTCTTATAGAGAAAAATGGCCACTGAATATCTAAATGCCACTGAAAACAAGTGCCTGGAATGATAGAAACTGTGCTCACTTGATAGTGTGATTTTTCTTCAAAGAGAGAAACAGGAGCAAAGCTGTTATTTTATTGTTCTTTTATTAGCTAAAATATAGCTGTCAGACATAAAACTTTCCATAATGGACACTTTGGTTTCAGTTAGTTTAAAATTCTATGTCATCTATAAACAAAGGTACTTCTTTTTGACAAGAGAAAAATATAGAAGAGAGGACTGACAAAGAAACAAGGAAGACAAATAGTTTTGCTTACAATTACAAGTGAACTTTAAATTGAGCTCGCAGAATAGCACATATATTTTTACAGGTTCCTCAATTATTAAACCAATTTTTTCCTCTATGATGCCCCAAATCTCTACAATTTCTTTCTATTTCAGTCTTTTTGTCAAAATCATGTTTCCTCCATTTATTTAGAACTGTAATGTGACATTTCAGAATATTTTTCCAAATATCATAGTGATGCTTGTAAGAAAAAGTAGAACATGGTAATCTCAAAGAAAGAACTGTGGTTTTCTTGTTAATTCTTCATTTTGAAATTCAGTTACCTCTCTCCTCAAAATTACATCTCTCACTTGCACATTTAATCAATAGTTGTAATGCCACAATGGGAAGAGTATCCTTATGTTAAGTGAATTAATATAGACATTTCCACCCACCCATTCTTCAGTGGAAAGTTTCTAACTTTTTCACAGTGTAGGCTCAAACATGAATATTGCTGATGCTTGATCTATCTTTCTGATGGTAATTAATGTAAAAAGAATTGGTATTGGACCCAAGTTAAGCCAATTTGATTTTGCTATTTAATCTGTGAATGTGAACAATTAGTTATTATATGTGAATAAAATATTGG